>NC_134092.1:132035017-132351475 GCF_000715075.1 Nicotiana tabacum | reverse complement strand
AGAGTCATACCGGCAACACTCCAAATCCCCAGCTGGAAAGTGATATAAATGAGAGAGTTTTATCGGTGAAAATCTTCACGGACACCATAAGGCGATGAAAGATGAGAGAAAAACCAAAATGAGAGAGACTTGATGGTGAAAACCTTTTGGGCACTACAAGTTGAATAAGATTGGGAATCAGATGGAGGATAGTCAAGGGAAGATCTTGAAAGACGATTGACGACGGAGGATAGGCCACATATGCATGTCATGACCATTAGAGTCGGTGTCTGCGTTTGATAGGTTTTTATTTATAATTTCTTTTGTTAAAGAGTCATCTTTTTCCTTTGTCTTTTATTCTGTTCCTTTTTATCTTTCTCCTTTCATAGAAAATTCCCCAGTAGAGTCTGTTTGGTCAGAACCAGTGGGAAATGACTTCAAAATAGGCCATCAGCTTTCTAATTATGCAAGATGAGATATGGCTAGTACATCCAAGTGGTATAGTCAGCAAGGAACGAGCACAAGGCCAGTGTCAAGAAAGATATCCCCAGCAAAAGGGAATTGACAAAAGGATTGACGAGTGTCAAGAGGGATATCCTTGCCAAAATCAGAGGTTATTAAAACCTCAAGGCCAAGGCCCGTGGACAAACAAGGAGAGCAATAAGCATGACTTGGAAAATTCATGCGAGACTAAAAGGTCGGAAAAATGCAAGTCTCCGAGCCATGCCACGAAAGAAGAGGGATATCCCTAGCAGAAAAGGATTATCCTCAGCAAATAATATCGTCCCTTGTGGAATGCAGAGCAAGGAAGGAGAAAGGGGAAAGCCATCCCAAGTAGGAGTATCACAACCAACCACCGCGTTTTAAACTAACAAATTTTGTTTAAAACAGGTAAAGGAAATGGCATTGATGTCGGAAATGCATGCCACAAGAAAGATTGTCAAACTAGGGCAGAAAATTTTCTTTTCAGTTAGAAAATTTTCTGGAAAATCAGGTACCCATTTGGGGAAGAATAAAAATAGCACCAAGGAAGTGGTCTTTGAACCAGGGTTGCCCCAACATAATAAGTTTCCAATGGAGGAAGTTATCCCCAGCAGACAGAATAAAGGGATGACACTTGTGCTCAGAAAAGCAAAGAGCCATTATCATCCCCAGCAGCTTCCAAAAGAATGAAGCATCGATTTGATAAAATTCCCCAACAGCGTTATCCTCAACAACGTTATCCCAAGAAGATAACACTTTTATCCCTAGCAGTGTTGAAGAAAAAAAAAACCAAAAACAAATTTGAAGGAGGGGAAGAAAGGAGACTCCCACAGTGGTATTATCCCCAGCAAGCAAGAACAAAGCAGCTCAAAGGAAGGAGAAAAGAAAAGAAGAAATTACGAAGGTAAGTTTCTCAAATCATTGATCTTTACTATATTTTTCTCCTAGGATAAAAAGTCCTAGTATGATGAATTTACCTCCCGATACAATCTTGGTCCGATGAAATTTTTCTCCCAAGATAAGATATCAAATCTTAGTCGGATGAATCTTTCTCCTAAGATCACAACAAAATGGACCTAGTCTGATGATTTATCTCCTAGAGTCAAAATCTTGGTCTGATGAAATTGTTCTCCCAAGATAAAATCTTAGTCGGATGAATCTTTCTCCTAAGATCACAACAAAATGGACCTAGTCTGACGATTTATCTCCTAGAGTCAAAATCTTGGTCTGATGAAATTGTTCTCCCAAGATAAAATCTTAGTCGGATGAATCTTTCTCCTAAGATCACAACAAATGGACCTAGTCTAACGATTTATCTCCTAGAGTCAAAATCTTGGTCTGATGAAATTGTTCTCCCAAGATAAAATCTTAGTCGGATGAATCTTTCTCCTAAGATCACAACAAATGGACCTAGTCTAACGATTTATCTCCTAGAGTCAAAATCTTGGTCTGATGAAATTGTTCTCCCAAGATAAAATCTTAGTCGGATGAATCTTTCTCCTAAGATCACAACAAAATGGACCTAGTCTGACGATTTATCTCCTAGAGTCAAAATCTTGGTCTGATGAAATTGTTCTCCCAAGATAAAATCTTAGTCGGATGAATCTTTCTCCTAAGATCACAACAAAATGGACCTAGTCTGACGATTTATCTCCTAGAGTCACAATCTTGGTCTGATGAAATTTTTCTCCCAAGATAAGATATCAAATCTTAGTCCGATGAATCTTTCTCCTAAGATAAGATATCAAATCCTAGTTTGATGAATTTTTTCCTAGGATAATTTAAAAAAAAAAAGAAGTTTGAATTTGAAAAAAAAGAAGAAAGTTGTTGAAGTCAGGAGCCCGCCTGAAGAGAGGAATGGCGATTATTTTCAAAGTTGTTGTTGAAGTCAGGAGCCCGCCTGAAGAGAGGAATGACGATTTATTTTCAAAATTGTTGTTGAAGTCAGGAGCCCGCCTGAAGAAAGGAAAGGCATTTATTTTAAAAGTTGTGTATTTTAAGTCAGGAGCCCGCCTGAAGAGAGGAATGACGCTTATTTTTAAAAGTTGTTGTTGATGTTGGGAGCCCGCCCAGATAACAGAGGCATACATTTTAGTCTTAACATTTCAGTTGATGAAGTTGGGAGCCCGCCCATAGAACAGAGGCATACATTCAGTCTTTAATTTTCAAGTATTGAAGTTGGGAGCCCGCCCAGATAACAGATGCATACATTTCAAGATCAAGTCAGAGGACAATAAAACAGAGGGTTACAATAGGAATCCCCAGCAGGAAACAATAAAATTCCCCGGCACCGGGAAACAGAAGGTTGCAACAAGAGGTCACAGTACAAACTCAAGTACATGTGTCAAAAGAAGTAAAGCACCGAAAGAAATGCAAGCAGACAAGGAAGCAAGGCAACAAAAACAAATTGTACTCTAGCCTAGCTTCTTGTTTTTTTTAAGCACGGTGTAACAAGGAGATCGGTAAGCACTGATAATAGCATGCAACAACAGTAACAACGCAGTCCCACGGTAGTCCCAGCTACCAAAATTTTCCCGAACTACATTGGCCTGATTCCTGTTTAGCCCAGGATATGTAGGAAACCTTTGAAGCAAAGGTTCGGTCAAATCTTTTTCAAAAATGCTTCAACGGAGTACTCGGATGGGCAAAAATCGCTCGCTTTATCTTTGCACGAAAACCCTTCGTGTCTTCGGGCAAAGAGGGGCAGCTGTAAGCACGTGATTTTTGCCCAATATGAGAATTACTCCCAAAAAATTCAAAAATAAAATGATTTTTCTTTGGTGTACAATTTTGTGATATTTTGTGATATTTTGAATAATTATTTGTATTTGTCTGTGCGTGTTTATTTGCTAAATTTTAAAAAAAAATATACAAAAATATGTCGCATTTCGCATGTAGGATTTAATTCTACAAATTGTTAGTAATTAAATTTGTTTTACAAAAGTTAAAAAATTACAAAAATAGGCATCGTTTGCATTTTTAGCATTTAATGTCCAAATATACAATTTTATGCTTAATTAATACTTAATTGTGCGTTAATTATTATTGGGAGTTAATTTGCGCTTTTATAACTTAATTTAGTTCTTAATAATAGTTTAAGTATTTTTATAATTTAGTTTTAGAAAAAATAAAAGAAGAAAAGAGAGCGAAAATATAAAGAAAGTCGGAATTAGGCCTCTTCTTCAATTTCAAGCCACAGGCCCAAAAAATGGCCCAATCTTCCCTACGACCCAGTCCATTTTGAACTGGGTCGACCCAGTCCATAACCCAAAAGACCCAGTACCCCTATCTTGCATTTCAAAGACACAAAACAAAACAAAAAAAAAACAAAACCCAAAAACCCTAAAAATGACCTAAGTCATCCGCGCCCCTATCATTCTTCTTCTTCTTTTCTTCTTTCTTCTCCAAACTCTAAAACACACATCCATGGCTGCCATGGCTAAGCTCCAGCAGCTTCATCTCCTTCGACACAAGCGCACACACCACCAAGAAGCCCATCTTCTCCATGTCGAGCTCAAAAGGCTCGTCCATGGCTGTGTCTTCGTCGTCGACCCATCGCCATGGCCATAACGCCATGCTTGTTGCTTCTTCTTGCTGCCTCTGAGTCGTCCGCGTCGACACTGCTGCTGCTCGACACCCCACTGCTGCTGCTGTTCGACGTCGACCAAACGCTATTGCTTCACCATAGTTCGTTGACCAAGCTCCTTCGTCGCCGCTGCTTCTCCTCCTTCCTCCGAGCTGCTGCTGCCGCGATGCTGCCTCACATTCGTCTTCTTCACTAATCGAGTTGCTGCTACCTTCTGCTTGTGACGGGCTGCCATTTTTCGTTTTTAAAACGATGCCAAACGACCACCTTCTTTGGTCGTCCGTTCGTGGTCATCTTCGGCGTCAAGTTATCTTGGTGCGAGATTCATTTCCGGACAGATTGTTTCCATCCAAGTTCATCGTCATTCGCTCGATGCTTGGGTCGTCAAAATAGTCCGTACGTATGTCGTTCGATCCGGTACATATCTGTAAATTCATGTCATGAAAAGCTTCAACATGGCAAGTAAATGAAGTTTGGTTATAAGGATGTCTTCTACTCATTTAAATTTTATTAGTTTAAGTTTCAGTTTTGTTTTAATTGGTTAGTATAGTATTATACTTGACATGATAAACTGTTAACTAATTAACCTTTTGGAGTAGTAAATTCCACGATAATCTTATATGTTTTGAGGACTAGTGATGATATTTACTGTTTGAATTGATAGGGAACATTGCAGAAAATTGGCCATTAATTAAATCTTGTGATATTGTTAGCTAAGTAAAGAATAGTACGGAAATACCCAGAAATTACATTACTAGCTTATTTTGTCAAATATCCAATTTTGTTTAAGGCTAGATGATGTCGTCTTATTAAATCAATTGGTAGATTAATTCTCTTTATTAATAACAAATGGCGTAGTTAAATCAACTCATTTCTTTTAATGTATGAAATAATGTCGATGATTTTTTTTACAAAATATAGAGTTAGTGTTTGCAAATATTCGCATAGGCAGAGAATAAGAATTGGTTTATTTATCTCAAACTCAATCTTCGTAATCAAAAATTAACCGAATAATTATAACTTTGGACTAAAAACAAGTAGATGAGAAGGAGATATAATTTCTTCGAAAACTATTAGTTTGTTTATCAAATTAATTCTTTTTCCTAGTTTTATATGCAATTCGCTTTTTGGGTATGCATATATTGTATTTACGGAAAAATGGTATTATTAATCTCACGTTTATTTTTACTCTTTTAAATTTGAATGGCTTGGAGAAATATAATTCTTACGCAAAAAATATAATTTGCGGTCAACATTCAACAATTTATGGAAAATCTATACTACTATTAACAATATTTTGCGTGATTAGGGATGCGTTCGCGTAACCTGATTATATTTCTAAAAGCAATTCGGATTATGCGTTCGCGCAACTTCGAACGAACATTTAATAAAAAGGGGGCTCTTCGGAGAATATCAATATTAATTTCATATAACTCGAGATGTGCGGTTCAATATTTAATTATACAAGAGCGACGAACGTTCTTAATTTTATTTTAAGCACAATTTCGAACTAGTCTTTTTTTTTATAATAAAAAATTTCGAAAAAAAATAATAATTATTATATTATCAATATCATTGTGTATACGTACGCGTGACACGATTTTTCACGTTAAAATATATATAATATATAAAACGGATACACGTACGCGTGATTCGATTCAAAGAAGGGTCTTTAAATCTAAATAGAAGCGGTAACAATAAAATCATGCAATAAAAATGTATTTTACAAATCAAAATAATCAAGCCGAATATAACAGTTGAGCGACCGTGCTGGAACCACGGAACTCGGGAATGCCTAACACCTTCTCCCGGGTTAACAAAATTCCTTATCCGGATTTCTGGTGCGCAGACTGTTAAATAGACAGAGTCATATTCTCCTCGATTCAGGGATTAAAACCGGTGACTTGGAACGCCTTAAAATTCCCAGGTGGCGACTCTGAAACAAACAAACAAATCCCGTTTCGACTGTCCTTTAATTGGAGAAAACTCCCTACGCACCCTCTCGGTATGTAAAAAGGAGGTGCGACAAGCTTCTTTCAAGTTATGTACAACATGGGCTAAATAGGGTAAGAGCTTCAAATGTGGGCCATTTTCGGTTGGGCTATTAGGCCAAGTGACATGGGTTGTAATTCCTTTATTCTAAAATGTCTTAGTTTGGAATTTGAACTAATGACAAATTCTTAACCCTCTTTATTACTATACTTGATTTTTTCTTCATGTCAAGAGGATTTAACAGCTCACAAATAAATAAAAAGATTATTGTTATCCTATTTACACGGTGTAACTTTCTGACGAACTTAATTCCGACAAATCCAATTCTCTCTCGATACGTTCCTCAAAAAATCCGATTCGGGCGGATTCTTCCCCCAACTAACGAAACCGAAACAAGAGCTTGAACAGGAGCTGCTGTCGATATTGGCAACGTTTTTAGGGAGCTCTTTGGGAGCGAAATGACTGACGCGCTAGGAGTGGTCTTTAAGAGCCTGCTTTCGAGTCACCCGGTAAATTTACCAACCCTGTTCGACTTCATCGTTACGCCCCTTACCTCTTCATTGGGAGCAGGTTGACTACAGAGGGTTCCCCCCTAATTGAACTCAAGCTTCTTTTTATGCTATTTGGAGCGAAATTCACTAGAACTAGAAGGAGTGAATAGCTACAATTGCTTTAGTGAGTCTTAGGCCCCTAACCGGAAATACGCTATTTGGACTACAATGACTTTTGCACCAACTCTTCTGGAAGCAGGGGCCGAAACAATGCTTTAGCGGTAGGAGCGGAATCCCCTTTTGGTTTGGAAGGTTGATATAGCAGAAATTCAAGTTTTAGACCCCTCCCTATCAGTCCCAGAAACAGGCCTTCAAACGCGTTTTTATGGCCAATGCTGAGATTCTTTAGTTCGACGACCCAGGCTTTGTCTCGGAATGCTAAGATTGAGAACACTCCTAGCCCCACAGCTCTTTGACCTTCCCTCTGTTAAACAGCTCAGCGACTTGGGAAAGAGCTTGCCCACTGCACACTGATTGATCCGATAAAGCAAAGCAACCTGGCCCACAGCTCTTTGTGTTGGGGCTTGATTCCCAGCCGAGATATAGTCTACTAGACTAGCCAAGAAAGAGTCTAGTAGACTATATTCGCCCGTGGAGGTGAGTGGAGGAAGCTGTGAAGCTTCTAACTCTAATTACCAACTCGGGACTATATTAGTAAAAAGCGGCATTATCCCTTTACTAAATCCCCCCCTCGTACTAGCAGGTGTCATCCCTTTTGCATTAATACTAATGGTTGTTCCTTGTTCAAAGTATTCATTTTATTTAATCATCAAAATCAATAAAGATGATCATAAAAATGAAGATCCAAATGAATCAAACCGACGACTAAGGCGTATATTACTTTCGGATTAGAATCAACAATTAAAATAGAAAATTTCTTGCATCATTTATATGCTTTCATATAAACATGCCGAATTTAAATTTTGAATTCGTGAGTTGACTTAATTACATATTTTTGGAAGACAAAAAACAAAAGAAACAATTTTTTTTTTTAAAGAATTACGGAGTGGTTGGGTAGGGTGGGGGGACCAAAATTTGGTGAAGATTTCGAGTCAAAAGTCGTGGGCGTCTGTTCATAGCAGACCAAAATATTTTTTCTATACTATTTATTATATACTTTACTTATCTACTATTTCTCTGCAGTCACCTTTTCATTTAATTAAAGTAAGATTCTCCAAGCGTCCGTGTAAGCTACATTTGGCAATTATTATTAAAATCAAAACTTTGAAAACGATCTCTCAATCACCTTTTTTCTCTTCTTTATATAATTAAAAACCCTCGAAAAGTCAGCTACGTAACTTAATAGTAGATTAATAAATTTACCCGTACATCTTAATTCGACTTAAAACTGGGTTGTTGCAGCCGAGTTCGAACTTATGATGTTCGCTTTACGTTTAACGCACACATCATGATATACGTTTTTACTACTAAACCAAAGTCATGGGACAACTTTAAAGACGATCTCTCTCTCACCTTCTTTTTCTTCTTTTATTAATTAAAAACCTTGAAAAGTCAGTGTTATACAGTTCAAAAGTTAGCCGTCCATTTTCTCGACTTAAAACTAGGATGTTGCAACAAAGTTCGAATTTATGATTTGTGACTTGCGTTTTAACGCACATATCATGATATATCTTTAATCAGGTTCAAATGCATGACTTAATAAAGAATATAAGTAAATATATAGTGAATTTTAAAAAAGATCCTGAAGAACGTAGCAGACTATGGCTCAATGAGGAAGTCGAAAAATTGATGAGCAACATGCAGTAAGTAGGCTAAGCAATGCAACAATATTTAATTTATAATGTTTATATTCCAAAAACTAATAGGGCAGTCAATTTCAATTATTTGTTCATCTTGCTTCATACTCTTGCAGGTACGTCATTTTAGTTATTTACTTTAGTTAGTAGGAAAAGCAAAAGTAATATTAATTGCCTAATTAGTAAAAAAAAAAGACATTAATCGCCTAATTCATTAAGTAGCCTCTTTAATTTATGTTGCCTAATTCATTTTTCTTGTATTTTTTAGCGATGAATTAGTCTAGTAGCCACTTGATCTGTTTGATCCAATTTCATTCTTTGGATTAACTTGAAAATTTTATGACATTTTATTACATAATGTCAGAAGAGATAAGGGATTTAGACAACTTGAAGGAGCTTCATGCTAGAGGGACTCTAATTTCATGACCTTCGTCTTCCATCGTACGCTTGAATAAACTTAAAATCTTGAAGTTTGGAGGCTTATGGTATGCAGTGCACTTTGAGTTCCCTCTAGTGATAAAGGATTACGCTATTTGGAACATCTGAATCTCAGTACGATAGACGCCATCACGACGGTCGAGTTTGGGTCGTGACAAATATATAGATTATGGGTAGATTTTAACATGTAAATTTGTGGAATTTATGGGTTAGATGAAAAACCTAAGTTTTTGATAAAAATGAGATTTAACCACCAAATTGGTTATGGAATTTAGTGAAAATTATATATTTGAGTTCATGAGGTTATGGGTAACAACTTTCTTCAAAAATTTTTGGAGTACGGGCATGTGGACCCAAGGGTGAATTTTAAACTAGCGTTTGGCCATAGATTCCCAAATTTATTTTGAAAAATCCGATTTGGATGAAATTTGATTTGAAGATGAAAATGTGTTTGGACATACGTTTTCAAAACATATTTCCCAAATTTATTTTGGAAAAATATGTATATTATTAGTGTTTGTAAATATTTTGGCCCAAAACCAGTTCAATAGTTGGTTTTGGGATTTGGGATTTTGCCAAAATATAGGCAAACTCTATGGCTAAACATGTGTTTGTCAAATAAAATCCAAGTTTATTTTGGCAAAATCTATGGCCAAACGGGTCCTAAGAATCTTACACTTAGGGTTGGGTAATCACAATAATAGTTGGAATATAAACTTTTGAACATATATTGATAAATTTATATACCATTTGATTAGTTTTGGACTATTCGGCACCGAATAGTGTAACAACCCGACCTGTCATTTATAGCATTTCCATCCTGTTTAGCTATTTGAAGTCTTGAGTAGCATCATTTTGTGTATTATGACTTGCGAGAGTGGTCAAGTTTTGTTTTCATATGATTCAAAATTTAATTGAAAGAATAATCCATGTTTTGGAAGCTTAAGTTGAATAAATGGACCAGATGGTAAAATATGTGTAAATGATCCCGAAATGGATTTTTGATGATTTCAATAGCTCCGTATGGTGATTTTGGACTTAGGAGCGTGCCCGGAATTATTTTTGGAAGTTTATAGTTAAATTAGACTTGAAATGGCGAAAATAGGAAATTTGAGTTTGGAAGTTTGACCAGGGAGTTGACTTTTTGATATCGGGATTGAAATATGATTCTGAAAATGGAACAACTCCATTATGTCATTTATGACTTGTGTGCAAAATTTGAGGTCAATCGGAATTGATTTGATAGGTTTCGGCATCGAATGTAGAAATTGGAATTTGTTAGTTTTGAATAGGCTTGAATTGGGGTGTGCTTCATGTTTTAGTATTTTTCAATGTAATTTGAGACATTGACTAAGTTCATGTCATATTATGTGACTTGTTAGTATATTTGGTTTGGGCCTCATGGGGCTCGGATGAGTTTCTGAAGAGTTTTTGGAATAGATTGGTATTTTGAGCATAAATATGTAATGATCCAAATATCCATTTTTTGTTCTAGAGATCAAAATTTGATTTCGAGACTTCCGAATTTTTATAATGAATTATAGGAGTGCTCTGGAAATTTTGGTCAAATTTCATCAAGTCGCGATTGGGTTTTTAACGCGAAACATGAGTTAATTGTTTAACGAGCGAAATGGGTATCACATTGAGCAAATGAGCTCCGAATCGAGTTTTGATTGAAGGACTAGGTTTGTATTATTATTTGTGACTCACGGGAATAAGAATCGTCAAATTTCGAGTTCGTATCATGGAGTTAGAATATTTTTAGTAAAATAAAAGATTACTGGTGCAGCAGGATCTGGTGCACACTTTTAGCGACAGGACTCAGGCCTTTTGCGACCAAAATTGGGTTTTTAATTTTGTTCTGGTTTTTTTAGCCCATTTTGACATTTTTGGGCGAAAGAACATGGCTTGGGGCGATTTTTAAGCAAGAAATCATGGGAAATCTTGAGGTAAGTTATTTGTGATCATTTCAACTCCATAATTAAATTATCATCGAATAATCTGACTAGATTACATGTTTTTGAGGTGTAAATTGGGGATTTGGACCTAGGGATTTGAAAATAAGATGTGAGGATTTGGAGGCCGAATTGTTATCCAAATTTAGTAATTTTGGTATGGTTGGACTCGTGGTTGAATGGGTTATCGAACTTTGTGAGTTTCGCCGGATTCCGAGGTGTGGGCCCCACCGGGGCGATTTTTAGTTAAATTTCAAATTTTCGTGAAAAATTAATATTTTCACAAGGAATTAATTTATATAAATTGTATTGACTGAATCACATTAATTGTGGCTAGATTCAAGGCATTCGGATGCCGATTTACGAGGCAAGGACATAGCGGAGTAAAGAACTTCGCAGTTTGAGATAAGTAACTCTTTTAAACTTAATGCTGAGGGTATGAAACCCCGAATTATGTGTTATGTTATTGATGTTGAGGTGACGCACACGCTAGGTGACGGGCGTGTGGGCGTGCACACTGTGAATGGTGACTCTGTTGTGTCCAGGACACTATGTAGTGGTTCTACTTTGTTGATATCTATGTTTTTACCATGTGATAAGTAAATTGAGCTGTACATCAAGCTAGATATCATGTTTAGGCTTTATGTAGATATTGTTGGGACCCATAGTGGTCGTTTCTTGCGGTCATCTCACTGATTTCATTGATATTTCATACTCAGTCATATTCATGTATTCATATAATATCTCAGTCTCAGTTGTTATTATTGACATCATTGTTGTCGGGCTAGTTTCATGACAGTGTGAGCTAGTGAGTGAAACTGGAGATATTGATGACTGAGTGAGTCTGGGGCCGGTTTGTGAGATATTGATGCTATAGCATGTGAGTTGTCCGCGCCGACACTGATATTGATACTATAGCACGTGAGTTGTCCATGTAGGACGCTTGTTGTTCGTGCAGATACTGATATTGATACTATAGCGAGTTGTCCATGCAGATACTGAAATTAATACTATAGCATGTGAGTTGTCCGTACAACACGTGAGTTGTCCGTGCAGATACTGATATTGATATTATAGCATGTGAGTTGTCCGTGCAACACGTGAGTTGTCCGTGCAGATTTTAGCGCTTGGGCTGAAGAACCCCCTCCGGAGTTTGCACACCCCCAGTGAGCACAGTCGACTATAAGTATATGGTTCGGGTTGCACGCCGCAACGAGCCTTAGGGCTACATAAATATATGGGTCGAGTTGCACGTCGCAACGAGCCTTAGGGCTATATTTATATATGGATCGGGTTGCACGCCGCAACGAGTATAATACAGTGCTGAGTGATTGAGAGTGCTGAGTATTGAGCATGGTAAAAGATAATGTGAGGCAGTGATATTGAGTACTCTAAGAGTGTGAGTACATGAATTCATCACTGAGAGGCATTGCATTTAACATGTGTACTTGAGATAGATGTATAGAGTTGTTTTTCTTTCTGCTTCCTAGTTTTGGTGACATTCATGATTTTACATGTATCTTGACATGTAGGCATAGAAATGTACTTTCCTCATGCTATCTGAAAATGAAACGTTTACTTGTTGAAAGGTTTTTGGGAAAAATCACGGTTTTCAAATTTCTTCACATTTTTTTGATTTTAATGAAAATAATTGAGTTTTACTATTATACTTGAAAAGAAAATGTTTACTTTTCCTGAACTGTGAACGAGCTGAGCATTTTAATATTAAGTTATTCTTTGTGTTTCTTTAATTATATTGTTATGAGATGTTACTGGATATTGGTGTGGACTCTGACCTTAGTACAAGCTCGTCACTACTTTCAACCTAAGTTTAGGTTTGTTACTTATTGAGTACATGTGGGTCGGTTGTACTCATACTACACTTCCTGCATATTGCGTGCAGATTTCGGATGCCGATGGCGTTGTGTTCGACAGGAGCTGATTTGAAAGATGTACTGGCGTCCCTGTTGTAGTTGCCTCTTGTTCATGGTATCCTTAGAATCATTAAACTCTATTTATGTATTTTTCAAATAGAAGATGTATTTGTTTCATATCAGTTTTGTAAATTCTACTCATAGAAGCTCATGATTTGTACTGCCAGTCCTTGGGAGGTGTATAATAGATCATTTATTTTTCCTCAGTATGTTATATTTTTATTGGACTTGATGAGTTGGCTTACCTAGCGGGATGGGTTAGGTGCCATCACGACTAGTTAGATGTTGGGTCATGACAAGTTGGTATCAGAGCTCTAGGTTCATAGGTTCTACAAGTTATGAGCAAGTGTCTAGTAGAGTCTTGTGGATCGGTATGATGACGTCTATACCTATCTTCGAGAGACTACAGGACATTTAGGATAAACTTTCCATCTTTCTTTCTTTGTCGTGCGGAATTGATTCAGCTTTGAAATATAACTCTTTGAATTCCTTACACGCATGTGTGTGTGCATGTGATCGCTCGGTATCAGTTGTGCATTAAAGGCTTGTAATTCCATGAACGAGATTCGAGATGTGTAATTTGTGTTTAGGTAATGGGCCAATCTGGAGGACTTGAGGCTAGGTGTAGACCGTAACTTACGCTTGGTAGTTTCAGTTGTAACAATATGTGTATTGAACTTATGTGTCTGGTAGTGTCCTTATGAGTTGAAATATGTGGCTCGATGATCGGTTGAATGGTGATATGATGAGTACGAGATGACTGCGGGATGTGTTCAGATGGTTTGAAAGTGAAAAAGGGACTTTTGAGTATACGGTTCCTGTCTCGATTTTGACGTAGAGTCTCGAGTTATGAATGTGTTGAAGGATCTTTCATGTTGTGAACTTGTGGGACAAATTAAAATTTTCATGTCTTGTTGATTAGTCTAAACTCAGAAAGATTAGTTGATGGCCTAATAGTTGTGGCTGTGAAAGGTCATAGAGAGATGCATGTTTGAAGCTAAACAGATGGGTTATCACCTGCAAGGTAAACTACAGATGTGTGATCCTTACAATATTGTGTGGAGAATTTTTTTTCTTTACTACCGGTAGGGTAGTGGTATTGGGATTTGAGTTTGAATTAGTCAAGAAAGTTGACCTGACTGTCACGAGAATGATGGCAAGCTTAGTAGACGATTTGAGGTACCATATAGGTTGTGTTGCATGAGCTTAGAAAGAATTTAGTTAAATCTCACTACGGTGTTATGACAGTAAATGAATATGGGTATATAAAATTATTTAATGTTATGATCTATGGCTTTGAGCCAAGTGGGGGAGCTTGCTATTGACAATTCGATTTTGATGGTTATATGTTAAATTTAGATTTTGGTTCGAGACATACTTGTGGGTTAGTTATGACTTGTGGAGGTTGAGATCGAGAAAGGCTAGAATAATAAAATTCCGTAATACGGCTCATATTGTGTTTTATGAATATATGAAAATCATGGAATGACTAAGTTGTTGATTGCCAAAATGTAGTGCGCATGGAATAAAATTCGACCAGTGATGTTATGGCAGAGTTACTTCTTTGAGTGTTGTTGTGCTAATGGGACATGTGTCATTTGGCCTGTTTAGACGATGCAATTTAGATTTGAGCAGAGTAGATGACTCTTAAGACAGTTCTGATGGATTAAAAAATGTATAAGGTAGCAATCGAATTTTTTTCGGATTCGTATACCGCTAAAATCAAGTAATTACATTGGATGGTATTGAAACTTGTGGTAATTTTATATAACTACGGATTATGTATTCCAGTATAAGGGAGGTAAAAGAATGATTTTAAATTCACCTGATGTACTTTCAGAGTGGATGTATCGGTTCTTGGTGTACTTATTTTGTGGTGAGACTCTGCAAAGGTTTTGGTGGCAATATTCATGGGTTTTGCGACCAACGTGGCTTGATCGAGTTAGAGGAATTCATTTTTTTATATCTTGATTATGTGCAAATAGATTTCAAAGTATTTGAGCCGGATATTTTCTATCGGTGTGAGGAACGCGTGGTGTATTGTGATTTTCTCCTAGAAGGGAGCAAATGGAAGATTTTTAACTAAGCGGGTATGTATTCTACTAGTGACTCAAAGTTGATATAAAATGCTCGTACTTTTTGTATGATGGTCTAATAGGGGTGGTGTGTCATGTGGGATTGAGAATTGCATGTATAAGGTAGTAGTTCAATTTTGAAGAAAAAGACACAAATTTTGGACAGCATGGCCAATTTTAGATATTTAGATCAATGTTATTACTGCTTGATATTTCCTGAGAATGGGTGTGCATTTTAGAAGGGACATTGTATTTTAACTTAAAAATGTTTTATTGGTATTGTAGTACTCACTTGGATGATAGACTGCGGATATTCAAATTATTGCTATGTGGAACGGAATAATTTTAGAAGTACTTTTAGTGGGATGATCGTACATAAAGGATGTTTTAGTCATTTGAGCACTTGAGTTGGGATCAATTATGGTGATTCATGTATTCTATGAATTTGGAGACTAGGAGTCCCCAGAAGTATACTATTTCGGGAATTACAACATGCTTGATGTGAGTATTTTATTTAAACCCAGTAAAGGAACTAGTTGTACTAATTGATTATTATAGCTACGCATTGTGAGTGCGCATATATGTGAGGTTTGGACCCATGTGCTAGCATCGGGGTAATTATTCATGCTCGGGAAGAAGCTTAGGCTATGATATGCATAGAGTTGACTGTTAAGCTTAAAGTTATAATGTTTCTCGCATTCATACCTTTATTGAGAACTATCTGGGCTATACTTGAGGTTACAAAGAGGCTAATTTATAGAATAAACTTGGTTGTTGCTAGTTCTGCGTTAACTTGCCGATTTGAGATGTGATAGCGCAGTTTGCTCATGCCTACAATATATCGTGTTATTTATACCAGTCTAGGAGCATGATAATCCTATTTCATTTAGCATATATGTGCGTACTTGTTGGATTACTCATGTATGATATGCTTGGATTGGAGGCCTATGACTATGCCATGTGGATTGTGTTATTGGCAACTGGGTTGCTCGTGCGTTTGATGTTAGTATGAGCTCTAGGAGAGTTGGTTATCGTTATTAGATTCATGTGTCTTAGTTCTATTATTAATGATGAGCTCATAGCGTTTCAGTTGTGGTGTTTGTTGAACTTGTAAAACGGTTCCCTTCTTTGAGATATTTTCCCTTTTTGGGTACCCGGATGGTGCAATATTGGTTCTATTGGTGTGGCATGCATGTGGAATAGTAGTGTTTGATAATATAAGGTCATCAGACCTAGAATGTGTACTATCGGATTTGATTATGGTATATTTAGGAGGATAATATCGAATGTCAGCCTAGAAGGTCACTATGGTTATTGTTGAACGAGGGAAAGCTCCATGTTGATCTGGTACGTGGTTGTGAGTTCTTGTATGTCTCTTTAATTATCGGTAGTGTACGAAGGTTTTGAAATGAGGTTTTATAGAAAGTGGAGTTTAATACTAGTACTTGGTTGGTTTTGAGTAGTACTGTGATCGGGAATAGTGCTGCGAGTATGCGGGTTGTGTGGAAGGTTGTGTGATTTTATCTGGGGTTATGGTTAAAGCTTAATATAACTTGCTCGAATTGATATAGTGTGTAGATGTAAAATTTGGACCGTGAACAAAAAAAGAAATTTTGGATGTTAGAAATTGGGTTCCAAGGTTTAGGGGCCAAGATTAAAGTAATGGTTTTCAATTATGGTGTGTTGTCAAGCCTTAATAGAATAGGGTGACATGGAAACACCGTAGGTATGTGCATGATAAAGTGAAATAATGATTTGAAGGTTTAGGAACAACTCTTGGCACGTTCGAGGACGAACATATGTTTAAGTGGAGGATAGTGTAACAACCCGACCTGTCATTTTTAGCATTTCCATACTGTTTAGCTATTTGAAGTCTTGAGTATCATCGTTTTGTTTATTATGACTTGCGAGCGTGGTCAAGTTTTGTTTTCAGATGATTAAAAATTTAATTGAAAGAATGATCCATGTTTTGGAAGCTTAAGTTGAATAAATGGACCGGATGGTAAAATATGTATAAATGATCCTGAAAGAGATTTTTAATGATTTCAATAGCTCTGTATGGTGATTTTGGACTTAGGAGCGTGTCCGAAATTCTTTTTGGAAGTCTATAGTTAAATTAGACTTGAAATGGCGAAAATAGGAAATTTGAGTTTAGAAGTTTGACCAGGGAGTTGATTTTTTGATATCGAGATCGAAATACGATTCTGAAAATTAGAACAGCTCTGTTATGTCATTTATAACTTGTGTGCAAAATTTGAGGTCAATCGGAATTGATTTGATAGATTTCGTCATCGAATGTAGAAATTGGAATTTGTTAGTTTTGAATAGGCTTGAATTGGGGTGTGAATCATGTTTTAGTATTGTTCAATGTAATTTGAGACATCGACTAAGTTCGTGTCATATTATGTGACTTGTTAGTATATTTGGTTGGGGTCTTATGGGGCTCGGATGAGTTTCTGAAGAGTTTTTGGAATAGATTGATATTTTGAGCATAAATATGTAATGATCAAAAGGTCCATTTTTAGTTCTAGAGATCGAAATTTGATTTCGAGGCTTCAGATATTTTGATAATAAATTATAGGAGTGATTCATAAAGTTTGGTCAAATTTCATCAAGTCGCGATTGGGTTTTTAACGCGAAACATGAGTTAATTGTTTTACGAGCGAAATGGGTATCACATTGAGCAAATGATCTCCGAATCGAGTTTCGATTGAAGGACTAGGTCCGTATTATTATTTATGACTCATAGGAACAAGAATCGCCGAATTCTGAGTTCGTATGATGGAGTTAGAGCATTTGTAGTAAAATTAAAGATTGTTGGTGCAGCAGGATCTGGTGCGCACCTTTAGCAACCAGATTGGACATTTTTAGTGACGGGGATCGGGCCTTTAGCGACCCGAATCAGGTTTTTAATGTTGTTCTGATTTTTTAGCACATTTTGACATTTTTGGGCGAAAGAACACGGCCTGGGGTGATTTTGAGCAAGAAATCATGGGAAATCTTGAGGTAAGTCATTTGTCATCATTTCAACTCCATAATATTGAATTATCATCGAATAATCCGACTAGATTACATGTTTTTGAGGTGTAAATTGGGGATTTGGACCTAGGAATTTGAAAATAAGATTTGAGAATTTGGAGGCCGAATTGTTATCGGAATTTAGTAATTTTGGTATGGTTGGACTCGTGGTTGAATGGGTTGTCGGATTTTGTGAGTTTCGTCGGATTCCGAGGTGTGGGCCCCACAGGCGATTATTAGTTAAATTTCGGATTTTCGTGAAAAATTAATATTTTCACATGGAATTAATTTATATAAATTGTATTGACTGAATCACATTAATTGTGGCTAGATTCAAGGCGTTCAGATGTCGATTTACGAGACAAGGGCATAACAGAGTAAAGAACTTCACGGTTTGGGATAAGTAACTCTTTTAAACTTAGTGTTGTGGGTATTAAACCCCAAATTATATGTTATGTGATTGATGTTGAGGTGACGGGCATGCGGGCATGCACCTTGTGAATGGTGACTCTGTTGTGTCCAGGACACTGTTTAGTGGTCCTACTTTGTTGATATCTTTGTTTTTATTGTGTGATAAGTAAATTGAGCTGTACATCATGCTAGATATCATGTTTAAGCTTTATGCCGAAATTGCTGGGACCTATAGTGATCGTTTCTCGCTGTCATCTCACTGATTTCATTGATATTTCATACTTAGTGATATTCATGTATTCATATAATATCTCAGTCTTAGTTGTTATTATTGACACATCATATTATTGTTGTCGAGCTAGTTTCATGACATTGTGAGCCCGTGAGTGAGACTGGAAAGATTGATGATTGAGTGACGCCGGGGGCCGGTTTGTGAGATATTGACACTATAGCACGTGAGTTGTCTGTGCCGATACTAATATTGATTCTATAGCACGTGAGTTGTCCGTGCACGACGTGAGTTATCCGTGCAAATACTAATATTGATACTATAGCACGTGAGTTGACCGTGCAGATACTGATATTGATACTATAGCACGTGAGTTGTCAGTGCAGCACGTGAGTTGTCCGTGCAAATTTTAGCGCTTGGGCTGAAGGAGCCCCTCCGGAGTCTACACACCCCCAGTGAGCACAATCGACTATAAATATATGGATCAGGTTGCACACCGTAATGAGCCTTAGGTCTATATAAATATATGGATCGGGTCGCACGCCGCAACGAGCCTTAGGGCTATATTTATATATGGATCGGGTTGCACGCCGCAACGAGTATAATACTGTGCTGAGTGATTAAGAGTACTGAGTACTGAGCATGGTAAAAGATAATGTGAGGCAGTGATATTGAGTACTCTGAGAGTGTGAGTACATGAGTTCATCACTGAGAGGCATTGCATTTGACATGTGTACTTGAGATACATCAGGGGCGGCCATTCCATAAAGTAAGTAAAGCAATTACTTTAGGCCCCATATTTTTAGGGGCCCCATTTTTCGTTACACCTAAGAGACTATGTATAAGTTTTAAAAAAAATTGTGTAGTGAAAAAGTTTGGTTTCTTTCTTTAACAAGTATAGGGAAGACGGATTTGCAACTGTTATGATTTCTGCCAAGAAAATTGCACTTGAAATAAATATCGGACTCAAATTTCGTAAGAAGCATATGATATTTTAAGAAGTAATAATTTGATGAGAATGTTCATAATAAAATCTCAAAATCTTTTGAAAATTCCTTTGGAGTTGATTACTTTATACATAGTAGACAAGTCTACTTTTTTTTACTTCACAATAAATTTGAACAATTCGAAGCAGATGAAAATATTTTTGATTTTTTATTTAGCGGTAAAAATTAAGATCACTAGATGATGAAAATTTGAAAGAATATTACCTTAATATTGAATGTTCCTTAAAGCATAATAATCAATTCAATAATGGTAGTTTAGATTTATTTTTAGAATTAAAAATATTAAGAAAAATGGTACATTTAGAAGATAACAGTTGAATTGATACACTCGGTCAAATAAAAAAAATTAATTATTTTTCCAATGCCTATAATACTTATAGAATAATTTAATAACTCTTGTTTCCGTCTTTTCAGTAAAAAAAGAAATCAAAATTATAATTGATAAAATATTACCTAAAATCAATAGTCTCAATAAAGGTCATATGGATTAGCTATATTGTCAATTAGGTCATGATTTTACCTGTATCTTGACATGTAGGCATAGAGATGTACTTTCCTCATGCTATCTGAAAATGAAACGTTTACTTGTTGAAAGGTTTTTGGGAAAAATCACGGTTTTCAGATTTCCTTACATTTTGGTGATTTTAATGAAAATAATTGAGTTTTACTATTATACTTGAAAAGAAAATGTTTACTTTTCCTGAACTATGAACGAGCTGAGCATTTTAATATTAAGTTATTCTTTGTGTTGCTTTAATTATATTGTTATGACATGTTACTGGATATTGGAGTGGACTCTGACCTTGGTACAAGCTCGTCACTACTTTCAACCTAAGTTTAGGTTTGTTACTTATTGAGTACATGGGGTCGGTTGTACTCATACTATACTTCCTGCATATTGCGTGCAGATTTCGGATGTCGATGGCGCCGTGTTCGACGAGAGCTGATTTGAAAGATGTACTGCGTCCCTATTATAGCTGCCTCTTGTTCATGGTAGCCTTAGAATCATTAAACTCTGTTTATATACTTTTCAAACAGAAGATGTATTTGTTTCATATCAGTTTTGTAAATTCTACTCATAGAAGCTCATGATTTGTACTACCAGTCCTTGGGAGGTGTATAAGAGATCATTTATTTTTCCTCAGTATGTTATATTTTTATTGGACTTTATGAGTTGGCTTACCTAGTGGGATGGGTTAGGTGTCATCGCGACTAGTTAGATTTTGGGTCGTGACAAATAGAGGGTTTGAGGACAACTTGGGACCGGAAGTATGCCTTGAGTCGAGGTAAGTCTCTTTTCTAACCTTCTAAGAGGGAATTTACCCCATAGGTGAACTAAATTAATATGTGCTACTATATGTGGGGGCTACATACTCATGAGGTGACGAGAGTCCGTACATAGCTACTATTCATGCTTATATCTGAGTAGTTTTAGGTGTACACCATGCTTTGTGGACTCTGTTATTTGATTATTTGCTAGTTGTATTAAGTGGGTCTAAGTTGAGCATCTGAAGATTTCAAAAGTTTCAAGTTGATTTTTTTTTTTTTGGAAAGAGTTGAGGGATATTCTTGTAACTTCAGAAACTTGTATATAATCGCATCGCAAGTACTTTCTACAAGCAGGGGTAACTTTTTCACTACTTTCATGGGAGCGGGTCGTTCGCCTTGGCAGGTTAATAGATGCATTTATGGTTCGTGCCGTTCGACTCTCGGCGGTGCACACAGTTATGTATATGTGTATTTAGATCGGATCGTACGTCCTCGACATAATTCGTGCGTGATAATAAAACTGAAAGTCCCTTTATATTTGATGTTGATTCATTAGTTTGAGAAATTACTTGTTTTAAATGAGGGAAATGATTTGGTTCTTAATAATGGTGAAAGGATTGTTCTTTTATTTCCTACTTTGAGTTTTATTGTCATTTCTATCTATCATGTTTAATTAGAATTTCATACTATTATATTGTTGGCCCTTAGTAAGTGTCGGAGTCGACCTCTCGTCACTGCTTCTTCGAGGTTAGACTGGATTCTTACTGGGTACATGTTGTTATGTACTCACGCTACACTTATACACTTAAATGTGCAGGATCTGAGGCAGGTACATCTGGATATCAGTCCGGCGCACACACTTGACTTACACTTCGAGAGTTCACTGTGAGCTGCCTTCCGAGCCGTTCTGCGGTAGATGGAGTCTTTCTTTTGTTATTTTTTTTCTGTCTATTTCATTTCAGACAGTAAACTAGTGTTCTTTTGTATATTCTACTAGAATGCTCATACACTTGTGACACCAGGTCTTAGCACACACTAATAGACTTGTGGTTTTAGTTTTTATTTTATGATTATGATTGTACTCCGTTTCTATCGTGTTATTTATTTTAAACCCATAAATTCTCAAACCTTTTGATTTAAGGAAAGTTTAATTACTTGGAAAATTTTGTTAAGAAGAGGAAATCACGTGACTAGTTCACAGTTGGCTTGACTAGCGGCGGCGTTAGATGCCATCACGACCTATTACCGAATTGGATCATGACAATTACACCCATCGCACTTTTGGAATTATACGTTCAAAATTATCATTTTTAATAATAATTTTCTTACATCCATTTCCATACTTCGTGTTGAAAATGCTGGCACCAGTTGAACCAAATAGCATACTTTATATTGCATTATCCACTTGTTTAATATGCACATTTTATTTAATCATATAAGAATTTTCGGTGACAAACAAAAAATAGGAATTTTAATATATGAAAATTTTGAAAGAATAAATCAAAAAGAAAGAAAGAAAGAAAAAGAAATGTACTTAATTAATACGCAGCATGTGATGCTTAGTTTTAGAAGGAAAACGAAATAAGATTGACATAAGATTTAAACTTACAATGTCACTTAGAGAGATGCACCCAATATATATATATATATATATGATTGAGGGAGGAGAGGATATGTTTTCGCTGTGGAAGTAATACTCAATGAGACCCACCATATATAGTGCTACATTATCCAATAGCAATGATTGATAGAGCCCATCTTTTTTAGAAACTTTTCATTTTAGGAGTGATACTAGTTTATTTATTTCTTGTCTTCTATTTATACTTAATCGGAAATATCATCAGTTGTCTTACTGCAACGACCCCAATAAATAATCCAAAAAGAAGTCTCTGCATTCTAATAATCTTTATTCTTAAAGACATGAAAAAATTACACAAATGTCAAGAGCTAAATGTACAGTGGAGGGACTAGGTTCATCATAATGTGTTAATATTGGCGTAGAAAAGCTATGCTTCTAAAAAATGGGACGCCTCCTTCTTTATATTGAAACAACGGGAAAAAATCCTTAATTAGTACAGTTGTCATCAATTGTTTAAATATCCTAATCTACATCTTCAATCTCGGCAATTATTATATTTAAAAAAATTACCTTCACTTAGTTGACAATAAAAGTCTTTTTTTGGAACGTGTCTACGACTTGTCACGCATTTTCTTTTGTAAACCTACCTGCTAAAGACGGAATCAATAGGAAAAAGGATTGAAAAGTCGACCAGATAATTCTTTTTCATCTTTGGCAGAATGATATGTTTTGTACGATTTTGCCAAAACTTTATTATAAATTTTTTAACCTTTATAAATTGGGAATAAATTTGCGATTAAATTTCTTTTGTGGTCATTAGACTTTGTATTTGTTATCGAAAAGTTACTTTTTCTTTTTTGTTACGTAAAAGTCATTCAATTTTTTCTTCATTACTCAAAAGTCATTCAATTTTATGTTCATTACCCGAAAATGTGAGAAATATTTTGGTCGACGACGACTTTGTCAACCTCCATAGAAATTAAAGGGGTCCTTTTTCTTTGGCAGAGAAGAGAGAGAAGGGGACGTTTGTGTTTGTGCTTTTGAGCAATAATTCAATTCAATTGGGATAGGTAGACTCTTTCTTTGTAGCTTCCCACTTGTACTTTTATCTGTCCATTATTTATGTAACGATCCGGCCGGTCGTTTTAAGAATAAACGCCTCGATCCCTTATTAACTGTTTTTTCCGTATTTGTTTATGCTATTTTGATTTGTCGGGATGTTTGGTTTTGAGCTTCGGAGTGTTTTGGGACACTTAGTCCCTAAATGAGAGTTTAAGTTTTAGAAATTGGACCGTAGTCGGAACAGTGTGAAGACGGCCTCGGAATGGAATTTCGTTTGTTCCGTTAGCTCCGTTGAGTGATTTCGGGCTTAGGGGCATGTTCGGATTGTGTTTTGGAGGTCCGTAGCTAATTTAGGCTTGAAATGCCGAAAGTTGAATTTTTAGAAGTTTCCGGTTCGATAGCGAGATTTTGATCTAAGGGTCGAAATGGGATTCCGAAAGTTTGAGTAGCTCCATAGTGTTGAATGTGACGTGTGTGCAAAATGTCAGGTCATTCAGACAAGATTTGATAGATTTTTTGATTGAAAGCGTAATTTGAGAGTTTTTGGAGTTCTTAGGCTCGAATCCATGGTTAATTCGATGTTTCGATGTTGTTTTAGGCGTTTTGAGGATTGGTATAAGTTTGGATAGTAGTATATGACTTTATTGTGCTTTTGGTAGAGGTCCAAGGGGCCTCGGGATGATTTCGGATGGTTGACGGGAAGTTGAAAGTTAGAGTGTGCCGCTGAAGCTGCTGGATTTCTGTCATAACCGCACCTGCGGATTGGGGACCACAGGTGCGGAACCGCAGAAGCGGCTGGGAGACCGCAAATGCGGCGAGTTGAGGAAGCTAGAAGCCGCAACTGCGGAAGTGCCTACGCACCTGCATGACCGCAGATGAGGTAGAAGAAGCGCGAGTGTGGCCCAGCCCTTTAAGTGGAATTTCATAGATGCGCACCTGGGACTGCAGGTGCAGACTCACAGGTGCGATGAAAGGCCGCAGGTGCGGAAACCCTGGGCCAAAACCTATATAAGGTTTCAGTCGCGATTTTTGCCCATTCCTTCACCATTTTCATCCGGGATTTGAGCTTTTGGGAGGTTTTTGAGAGGGAAATCAAGGGAGCTTCGAGGAGATTTGGGCCATTTGGAGTCGAGTACTCGTGGCAAGAACATGGTTTCGGGTTGAATTTTGAGCCCGTTCGAAGTAAGTGGCTTGCCTAACCTTGTATGAGGGAACCCTACTTAGGATTTGGTATTATTGATATTTGAAATGCCTTGCACGTGAGGTGACGAGTGCGTACTTGTGCTAATTGTTGAAAATCTGGTATTCTTTAAGAAATTTTAATTGTATTTCTTTTTCCTGTTTATACTACTTGCAATATAAGCCTGTTGTTAACTTAGGGAAGCATGTCTAATTGACTTACTTGCTCAAACTGCCTTATTTAGATTATGTGCAACATGCTTAGGCTAGAAATACCTGTTTTACCTTGGTATGGAATTTGAATCGAATTGTGTATTCTTCATGTTGTTGCTGTGTGTTTACTTTGGGACTACAGGACGGTATCCCGGGAGATCCCCCTGTATGTTTACTTTGGGACTACAGAACGGTATTCCGGGAGATCCCCTTACACATTTACATTGGAACTACGGGGCTGCACCCGGTAGATTCCCCCTGTACTGAGTATTTACATTTGAGACTATGGATCGGTATTCCGGGAGATCCCCTCACATTATGAGTTGGAATACGGGATGGTATCCCAGAAGATCCACTAGATATTTATATTTGGGACTACAGGACGGTATCCTGGGAGATCCCCGATTGTTATCTCTGTGTTGAGCTGTATTCCTTTCTGTGATTAATTTGTCTCTATTGTAGTTGCTGTTGTTTTAATTTGTCTTTGTTGAACCTTGTATTTCATTTAACCTCAGTAGGGCCCTGAGCTTCCTCGTCACTACCCGACCGAGGTTAGGCTTGGCACTTAATGAGTACTGTTGTAGTGTACTCATGCCCTTTGTGCGCATGTTTTCATGTGCAGATCCAGGTACTTCCACTCAGTCTTATCATCCTTGAGGCGAGGCACTTTTGTAGAGACTTTGAGGTATATCTTCTGCGTCCACAGACCGAGGAGTCTCTTTCTATCATTCTCTAATAGCATAACCCTTCTGTATTTTCCTGTTGTTAGACATTTCTGGAGTTAGAGCTTCTTATGTATCTCTTAGCTTGTGATTCATGGGGTTCCGAATTTTGGGAGTGTTAGGTTGAGCTTCTTGTACTATTATATGTCAGGCGACATCTTAAACATTGTTTCATATTGTTATTTCAGTTTTTAGTTATTAATTTCTTTCCGCAAATTGTTTCTTTTTCCACATTTGCTATGCTTACCTAGTCGTAGAGACTAGGTGCCATCACAATAGTTCACGGAGGGCGAACTGGGGTCGTGACAGTTTATATGCGGAGAAGTATTGGTGCATGGGTGGTCTTTGAAATAATTTCCCATCTCCTTCTATTAAAGTTCAAAGAAAACCCATCTCATACGCACTTTTCTTATTTGAAGTGCCAGTAGCTAGTTGTTTATTTGTTTCTCTCCTATTATCATCAGTTGATATCTTACCACAACTACAATTTATTCACATACATGTTATTTTCTTTTCAGATAATTAACTGAATCAACGACATCATCTTCTGCTTTTTCGAGTACTTCACAATTTCCTCGGTGGAAATACAAAGTCTTTCTTACTTTTAGAGGTGATGGTACTCGAAGGACATTTACAGGTCACCTCTTCGAAGGTTTGAAAAATAGTGTGTTGGCCCAAGTAAAGGTGAGTTTTGAAGACTAACAAAGGAACTCAGACATGGACCAGGTCCATCCTAGTGAAACACATATATGGTCAACTCATGCATGTGAGATGCACGTGAAGGAGATAAACCTAACTTACAAGAAGTGATATCTCCTGATCGAAAATGTTACATATTGGATAAGGAGAAAGTCTCCTTACTCAAGAAGAACATTGTTTAAGAGAAGGGTAGAGTTAGAGGTTGAGATCAACTAGAACTCTTCCACCAAGGAAGAGTAGCATCAGAATTCTAGTCATTCTCTATTTACTAACTCTATAAATATTAGTATTGTTTCTCTTTTACAGGTAACACACATAAACAGAAGTTAAACGTGAATTGAAAGCAAAATAGCAGGGATTTTTACAAGCAGGTCGTGTGTGATTCAAGTGTGAAAACTTGAAGCTACATGAACCAGATAGAAGAACCAGTTCCAAGTGTCTATCTTTTATTCTAGTTCAATTGTAGTAGGTGTTTTAATATTGTACCTTTCATCTTTATCTAGAAGCAATTGTATTAGGTACTCAGAGTTTTCAAGTTAGAGTTAACTTGAAGTTGTCGCAATAGTTGAGGTTGTGTGCTACAACGAGATTGGAGTTAATCCTAGATTTACAAAAGAGTTTTTGTAAATGCAGTTTTTGGCTCAGTGATTTTAGTGGAGAGTTTGGGAAAATCCTACTGAAAAGTAGGTCGTGGTTTTTTCACCTTTTGAGCCAAGTGTTTTCTATGTAAAATCTCTATGTTCTTTAATTTTTATACTTATTATTCCACAACAGCCATAGTTGGAATATATAGAAGAACCAGGTTCTTCCATAATCAGGTTAAGCAAAAAATTGGACACCACACAAATCACCCCCCTATTGTGTGTATTGAAGCATAAAATATCAATTGGTATCAGAGTATGTTATCCTTGAATAGGCTAACACATTAGGAACATATCAAGATGAGTGCACCACCTGGAAAATGGAAAGGGAAATCCACTGCTAGGCCTCCACTTTTTAATGGCCAATACTACTCTTGGTGGAAAAACAGGATGAGTGATCATATCATCGGAGAAGACTATGAGCTATGGAACCTTATCATTGATGGTCCCCTGGCTACCACTAAGAAGAATGCTAAAGGAGTAGAGGTGCCAAAAACTAGAGCTGACTGCACGGCTGAGGATTTGAGGAAATCGGAGAAAAATGCTAAAGCCAAGAAATGGCTTGTGTGTGAACTTGGTCCAGACGAGTACAGTAGAATTCAAAGTTGTAACACTGCTAAGAAAATCTGGGATACTTTGCAAGTTGCACATGAAGGAACACCTCAAGTGAAGAGGTCCAGAGGAACACTGCTGTATTCTCAATATGTGAACTTCACCATAAAAGAAGGTGAAACCATCCAAAAGATGTATACAAGGTTCACAACACTAACAAGTGAACTTAACTCTCTTGGAAGGATTATTCTTGAAGAGGACAAAGTCGAGAAAATTCTGACAAGGGTTCTGCCAGTCAGTTGGGAAAGCAAAATCATTGCCATTCAGGAATCAAAGAACATTTCTCCTCTTAGTTTGGACGAGCTGATTGGAAATCTCACCGCCTATGAACTAAGAAGGCAAACCATGAAGATGGATGCACCCAAAAAGGAGAATAGCCTGGCACTCAGAATCCCTGAAGGTGCTGATCTAGAAGAAAACGAAATAGATATGATCACAAGGGACTTCAAGAAGTATCTAATGAGAAGAAAAGGTCCCTCAAGATGTGAAAACTACAATAAACCAATGGTTCCAGAAAGACAAAACCAACGAGGGCTGCTACAAGTGTGGGAATACTGATCACCATATCAAAAATTATCCTCAATGGGAAGTTAAATGGAAGAAGGAAAGAGCTGAACGAAGAAATAGGAAGAAGGAATAGGTTCATCCTAAGAAGAACAAAGGGTCAACAAAAGCTATGGTAGCTGCCTGGGGAGAAAGCTCAGATGATGATTCAGAGAATGAAGATGGATAAGAACTTATGGCCATTAGAGAATCTGATGAGGAATCTAAGGTAAGTGTAATTCATCTCAAAGACAAGATTAAGTTTTTGTCTAAAAAAAAGTCCGTCTGAGTTACTTCTAGATTTCATTGATGAATCTGAGGTCTTAAATAATGAAAAGGAACAACTGCCTAAGGAATGTGTGATCTTGAATGCTAAGTGTAAAAACCTGGAACTTAGGGATAGTGAAAGTGATAGTAAAATTGCTGAGTTAAAAAACCAGGTTCATGAACTTGACACCACTATCCTAGAGCTTAGATATGAAAATCTAAAACTGAAAATATGAACAGGTAAAAAGAAAGTTGATCACACATAATTCACTTTGGAAGAAAACCTAGGAAAAATAAAAGATGAGTTGTACAAAAATGATAAGCAGATAAGATTCCTAAAGGAAGATCTAAGCATGGTTAAGCATGAGCTAGACAGAAATTGCAAATGGAATAAGTCCTCTGATGCGCTATCTTGTCTACAAGAATATCA
Organism: Nicotiana tabacum; assembly: GCF_000715075.1. Classification (NCBI taxonomy): domain Eukaryota; kingdom Viridiplantae; phylum Streptophyta; class Magnoliopsida; order Solanales; family Solanaceae; genus Nicotiana; species Nicotiana tabacum. Next base: position 132,322,844 of record NC_134092.1, on the reverse strand, counting down.
CTGTAGCAATAAGAGAGGACTTGGATATAGGACCTCTGCACCTAAGTGGGATCCCAAAAGCAAGTACATCACACTTCCTGAGAATAAAATCTGCACACACTGTGGTAAGACTGGTCACTTCAAAAGTAAATGTAATGCAAAAGAAATGGCCAGTCAAAAGAACAAAACTTTTGTTCAAGGGAAAAATAGGCTGCCAGGATGGGCTAAAAAGAATTTAATTCACCCTTTTGCTTATAGAAAGGGACCCAAACTAGTTTGGGTTCCTAAGACTAACCCTGATTTCTTTTTGCATGTCCAAGTGAAGGGGAGCAGCCAAATATGGTACATGGATAATGGCTTCTCAAAGCACATGACAGGAAACAAGAACCAGTTCCTTTCACTTGAGGATCTCAAATGAGGAAATGTCTGTTTTAGAAATAAAAAGAAAGGTAAGATCATCGAGGTTGGAAAGGTAGGTAAGACATATTCTAACTGAATTGAAAATGTCTACTTGATAGATGGCTTGAAATATAGTATAATTAGTGTATCACAACTGTGTGACAGAGGTAACTTGGTAGCATTTATCTCTACAAAATGTTTCGTGATAAATCTTACCACTGATAAGATTGTTTTGCTGGGAAAGAGATTTAATAATATTTACATTGTAGATTTGTCCACACTCTCTTAAAATGAACTCACTCACTTAAGTGTGTTAGACAATGATCCCCTCTTATGGCACAAGAGACTTGGACATGCCAGTCTAAGTCAACTAAACAAATTAGTCTCCAAGGACCTGGTGATAGGACTGCCTAACATTAAGTTTAAGGAAGACAAAGTTTGTGAGGCTTGTGCAAGGGAGAAGCAGGTAAGATCCTCTTTCAAAAGCAAGAAAATGGTGAGTACCACCAGAACGATGGAACTGGTCCATATGGATCTTTGTGGACTAATGAGAACTCTGAGTAGAGGTAGTAAGAGATATGTTATGGTGTTTGTTGATGATTACTCTAGGTTTACTTGGACATTATTTTTAACATCTAAGGATGAAGCATTTGACATGTTTACTTACTTTGTTAGAAAAACTCATAAACAACTAGGTAATCAACTTGCATCAATTAGGTCTGATCATGGAATTGAATTTGAAAATACTAAGTTTGCTAAATTTTGTAATGAGCATGACATAGATCATAATTTTTCTGCTCCTAGGACTCCACAACAAAATGGAGTAGTTGAAAGAAAGAATAGGACACTTGAAGATATGGCTAGGACTATGCTTATTTCTAGTAAACTGCCCCACAGTTTCTGGGCATAAGCTGTAAATACTACATGCTACATCATCAATAGGTGCATGACTAGACCTCTTGTAGAGAAGACTCCCTATGAGTTACTTAAAGGGAGAAAAAAAATATCCAATCTTAGGGCATTTGGATGCAAGTGCTTTGTGCACAATATTGGTAAGGACTCCTTAGGTAAATTTGATCCCAGAAGTGATGAGGGAGTATTCTTGGGATATTCTTCACATAGAAAAGCTTATAAAGTGTATAACAAAAGAATTGTGTGTGTAAAATAAAGTGTACATGTGGTTTTTGATGAATCTAACATTCTTTCTGAGAGATAGGAATATGAAGATGAAGTTATTGGGCTGGTAAGAAGCTTAAATGAAATCACAGCCCAGGCTGAAGCTGTACAAAAAGAAGGAATAGGTGATGGAACTGGTTCTTCTATCCAGGGAAACCTGACAGGGGCAACTAAACAAAGAGGAACTGAATCAAATACCTCAATAGAAGCTGTCCATGAGCTTGTTCCTCAACAACAAAACATTGTAGAAACATCAACAGGAAACTAGTTGTTTGTGAAACCTTATAAGTACAAAAGTTCTCATTCCATTGAGAACATAATCACTGATCCAACCTCTTGAATCAAAACTATATCTTCACTAAAGAATCTTTGTGCTTTTGATGCTTTCTTGTCTCTTATTGAACCTAAAAATGTTGCTAAGGCTTTGCAGGATGCAGATTGGGTAAATGCAATACAAGAAGAACTCAACTAGTTTGAAAAGAGTAAAGTCTGGCATTTGGTTCCAAGACCCAAGGACGGGTCAGTTATTGGCACAAAATGGGTTTTCAGAAACAAGCTTGATGAAGATGAAACAGTTACAAGGAACAAGGCACGATTGGTGGTTCAAGGATATAGTCAAGAGGAGGGCATAGACTATGATGAGTCTTTTGCTCCAATTGCAAGGTTGGAAGCAATATGACTCTTCATAACCTTTGCTGCACACATGGAATTCACTATTAACCAGATAGACATCAAGAGTGTTTTCCTCAATGGCTACTTGAAGGAAGAAGTGTTTTTCAAGCAGCTGTCGCTCCCCCTTTTATCTCGCAAAATTAGGTTTATGACATTTGGAAGGACAACTCGTTCCTTTTGGGAACTGGGTTTGAATTTGAAGAGTCACCACCTAATGATTAGGGTGCATTAGGACACCAAGGAGTTTGATTTGAACAATCAGAGATAGGGTAAGGGCTTGACATTATTCCAAGGGGAAGGTGTTAGGCACCCCTCAGAATCCACTAGTGTGGTTCCCGACCAGACAATTATTGTGAATTTGGGTGCAATTAATATATAAGCAAATAAGCCTCAAATAAGAGGGGATTTCAACACAGAATGGATTTTAAATTAAACCAGTTTTGAAAGAACAATTAGAAAAGCTGATTTTTTTTTTTAAAATAAGGAGTAAAAATGCTAAAGAATAAAGGAAACCAGTTTTGAAAGAACATTATCGCATGGTCATTATATCCATATCTACCCTTCCCATCTCGTTAAGGTATTAAAGCGCAGATTGGTCTCGATTACTTATTGCATGCTATTACCCGTCCCATTCCTATCAGTCCTAGAGGCACTTAGGACTACTAATCCTAGAAGGGAGGGATGTTAGGCTTATTTGGAGTTTCAAAGGTAAAAATTCTAAAGCGACATACAAAACACATATGCATGTTTGGGGAAACATATAAACAAATAGAGGCTCATGTATACCTCCACAAAACAAAACACATAAATAGCATGTCTTGCACGTACTGTTTAGGTCTGATTTAAAAGCATTAAAGACGATGGAGATGAGATTGTTGAGGCAATTTTAGTTTATTGCATAACTCATATAAGAAGTCCAAATCAGGCCTGCTTCCTAGTTGTAATAATTAACAGAAGCAGATTCGGTTTTCAGTTATTGCTCTAAGGATTTCCTAGGTGTTTAGACGGGGTCCTATAGGCATGATATCTACTGAATTCATTACGTAATGAAACAGTAAAACTTGGAATGAATTATTTGAAATCTTATATGCATACTTGTTAAACTGGCTAAATGAGGGACTCAGATTATTAAAAGAGATGCAGAATGCACAAAATTAAATAAATTAATTGCAGATTCTGCAGGTGATAGCATCTACCATTACTGATTTTATATCTAGTAATGACTTTGATTGAAAACGAATCAAATTTATTTAGAAACCCCTATAGGCATGATTTCTATGTGTTACTAAGTTTGGATCCTTATAGACATGGCATTTAAATGTAGAAAACCCTATAAACATGATATCTATATGTAGAAGCCTTATAGACATGGAGTGAGAACGTGATTTTTGCTTCACGAAAACTACTCCAAAAGAAATCAAAAAATAAAATGAAATTTTCTTGGTGTACAATTTTTAAGATTTGCGTGGCAGTTTTTGATAATTATTTGTATTTTTGTCCGTAAATGTTTACTTTGTTGTAATTAATTGAAAAATTAATAATAAAATGTATATATATATATATACATGTTGCATACATATTTAGGATTTAATTATGCCTTTAGGAATGAATTAAACCATTAATTGGCTCTAAAAGGAAAATCATAAAAATATACGTTTTATTCTAGTTTGTTGTTATTGTGTGATTTTTTTTAGGTCGTAATTTGTGTGCTAATTGTTGTGAGTGTTAATTAATATTTGTGTAGTTTTATTTTTGATTTTTACAATTTAATTATGAATTGTGTTTAAATTGTTTAAATTAAAAGAAGAAAATGTAAAGAATTAAAAAAATATAGGGCCAATCAGATCTGGGCCAAAAACTTTAAACCAAAAAAATAAGGCCCAAACGTTCTCTAGACCCGGCCAAATCCATTCCACCTGCAACCAATCCAAATGATGCCGTATTGACACTTTCCATCTGGACCGTTGATCAAAACGATCTAACGGTCAAGTTCAATTCTTTCGTTAAACCAAACGACGCTGTATGGTTGTATTTGATCAGGACCGTTCATCGTTGTTGATCCAATGGCTCCCAGGCTTTCCCTCCTGACCCGACCCACTCCCATCCGAGACCGACCCAATCCCCACTAAATCAAAACGGCACCGTTCCCTTAAGTGAAGAGATCCTGGCCATCAATCTCACCTGATCCAACGGCCAGGATCCATCCACCCCTCCCCTATAAAAACTTAATCTTCTACCTCAGCCCCCCAAACCAAACACCCCCCTTTCCTGATCATCGTCTCTTTCAGAGACAGACCCCAAACCCTAGCCGCCTTAGCTCCCCTTCGCCTGAAACCAGGCGGCAACTGCGCCGCCGGCCACCACCTTAACACCATAAGACCCTCTGACCAACCCCGTTCCAAATATGTTACTCGTTTGGTTCGAATCTTCCCCCATCTTCTCGAATCTTCATTTAAAGATTCGAGCAAAACGGAAACATACACCAACCAACCCCAAATCCATACCAGGCAACCCCCAGACCTCCCTCATACCATAAATGACTTTGGTTCCGTTCAAATCTGTCTAGAAATGCTCGAATCTTAAATCGAAAAACTAGGAACCCTAGAAATTCCAAATCATGGAATCCGTCCAAATTAAGTGAAGATTTGGAGTCTAATCGACCTTAATCGAAGTGTTCTCAGTTGAGAACACCTCGACTAAGGTCTGTTCGACCTCAAAGTATCTGAGTCCGAGTTTCGAGCCTGGGTCCGTATAGTTCTGGTATTCTGAGGTATTTCCTTCTTTCCTTCATTTGTGTTCCTGTTTTATTTATCTATGTATCTATTTTATTTGATAGTTTAGCTTTATTGTGTTAAAATTCTTTTTGTCAATTGATTCTGTTCGTCTTCAGTGGACCTTTTTTGGTCCAATTCTGTCATTTGCTTATGCTTGCTGTAATTATTATGTGTTATAAATTGTGTAATCGATTAATAAGTCGCGTCGACTAATTAGTTTCCTGTTAGTGTTTAATTCTGTCAATAACACTGATTGCCTATTGTTTTGTTGTTGATTTGTTCAGTGTCAATTGTAATATGTAATCGGTTAATTAAGTTTCGTTAATTAGGTCGTTCGTATAGTTTGAATCTGTCACACCTCCTTTTTCTGACCCCGCGAAGGGCGAAGGAGTTTTTTCCAATTAAAGGACAGTCGAAACGGGATTTGTTTATTTATTTCAGAGTCGCCATTTGGGAGATTTAGGGTGTCCCAAGTCACCAGTTTAATCCCGAATCGAGGAAAAGAATGACTCCATATTACAGTCCGCGAACCAGAAATCCGGATAAGGAATTCTGTTAACCCGGGAGAAGGTGTTAGGCATTCCCGAATTCCGTGGTTCTAGCACGGTCGCTCAATTGTCATATTTGGCTTATTTATCTGATTTTAATACAATTATGAACCGATGTGCCAATTTTAACTCTTTACCACTTTATTATTATTATTATTATTTTTAAAAAAATTGTGAACATCGTTTAAAACATGTCTTTGGATTACGTCACATGAAATGCACCCGCAATCCGGAACACATTTTTATTCAATGTTTTAGGATTTAGATTTGGGTCGCATGAAATGCGCATCCGAGTTTAAGAAGGTAAAATTAATTAAATCGCGCCTAAAGAGTCTAGCGTATCATTATTTTGGGTAGGGCCGTGAAATTTGCTAAAACGGCTCCTCCCTAATTCTAAGCGATTAAATGTACATTTATTGAGGGCCCCGCAATCTATACATTTCATTAAGCGAGGCTCATCTCATTTATTTGGACAAATCTTAAAACGACTACATTTTTCTATAAAAATGAGTCTCTAAAATAAAGAAAGAAAATCCTAATTTATTACTAGCTTTTATTATTTTAAGAAGACATGACATGCTAATTGCTTGATTAATACAAATATTGATGAAAAAGAAATTTCACTCTTAATTTCGAAATTATAAATAAAATAAAAATTCAACAACTAATATTCAAAATAAACAAATATAGCTAGATTAAAACTCAGCATTGTTATTTTTTTTAAAAAAAATAAAATTATTGAGATTAATTATTCACAATCATTTGAAACTAGATTTAACCATAATTACTAAAGCTTATTAGAAAGTTTATTAGACTTAAACGTTCTCTTAATCTTGCTTAAGCTCAAGTCATGCCTTAATGCCTAATTTACGATGTTTAATTTAAATTCGTGTCTTAGCTAAATTTAGCGACTTGTTCATGATCAACCTATAATCTTGAAGCCTTCATAACTAGTGAATTAACCTATTTTGCCGAACTGATTTATTACAGACTAACTTATGATATTATTTTCTTATTCCAGTTATTATTTAGTAATTCATGAAATAGCTTAAATACAATCAACAAAAGGAACAAAGAAATAAAAATGAAATTAAAACTTCAAATTTTCATTCTTCATATGTATTCACGCTTCATATTTCGGATTACAATAAACAGCTTTTCAGTTGTGTACCTGATATTGGAAGCAAAGAAAATGAATATGAGAATCAGCAACAGCAGTAAAATCAGTACAACACAGCAACAATAGCCCAGCAACAGTAACAACCCAGTAACAGACCGGTGGAGTAGTAATCCAAAAAAAAAAACAAAAGCTTCCAGCTTTTATGAAACAACAATTAATTCTGATTTCAAACAACAAAAGAAAACAAAATATTTTTTTTAGTTTTTTTTTATATTTGAAAGCTTAAATATTTTTCGGAATTTTCTATCTCTTAAATGTTCAGCCCTTTTCTCTCTCTTATTTTCAGATTTGTTTCTCTCTCCCGTTTTTTTCCTGTCTGTGTATTTCTCTTGTCCTCCCTTTTTATTCTGATTTCAAGACTTCTTATAACCCCTCTCATAAAATCTTTCCATTAATTAAAATCAACCCATTTTCTCTACCAAACCCATTATCTTCCCACTCATTCCCATTACATTAAATAACATATCACACCACCCTATTTCATTTTGTCCCCCATGCTTTATTTAAAATAATGCAAGATTCCCCTTTAAATTAAATCTTGTCCCCCCTTTATATTAAATAATCATATCACAACCCACCCCATTTCATTTTGTCCCCCATGCTTCAAATAAACAATTACAAAATGTACAATTCCTAAACTACCCCTTCCGACCTTACTGAAATTACCAAACTACCCCTGAACGTATTACAAATTTACCAAACTACCCATCAGCTATAACACATCAATTAATCAAACTTAACCAAAATATAGACAATATGATCAATTTCTAACAATGTTCAAACAACAATATGAATACGGATGAACATCATAACAACAATATCACATGAACATGATTTTAACAACATTTCAACAACAAATCACATGAACACAAATTGAACAACTAAGAACAACTAAAATTTGATTGAACAATATTTTAGCAACAAACAATCCTATTTTCGGATTCAACAACAACAACAAACAAAGTATGAAGATTTCTAAATTCAATCATATTGAACTTAAAATCAACTCTAACAACATTACAACAAACAATTCTTATATTAAACTTTAAACAAGATTATGAGAACAATTCAAGCAATAATCATAAATGGTAAACAAGAAATCAAACTATACAAAATTCGGATTCAAGATCATCCAAACAAAGTATGAACATGAATGAATCTATTTTAAGACAACAAACATGACGGATTAAACGATTAAAACAATATATTCCTTTAATACAACTAAATTCTTTAAACAAATAACAAGATCGACGAAGAAACAATTATGAACTTAAACTTGAACTTAACAATATTAACAATTTCTAACAATACATAAACACATGAAACAAATTGAAGAAATAGTTGATTAAATTTCAATTTGAATCTAACAAACATCAAACTAACAAATACTTACTTAAACAATAATACAAACATGAAATAAACATGAAAACAACTAATTAAACTTCTATTTTGAAATCTGAAAATTAATTTTAACAAAGCACATGAACATGAACAAACTAGAAAAATAATTTCAACGATGAACAACGAACAAAACAAGAATTGAATTCTTTAACGATTTTTGATCCGGAAAATATCAAACAAAAATATGGACAAAAATAAAACTCAAAAACAACTAACCGGAGATGAATCAACGACGAACTTTGATTGTAAACAAATCTGTCCGAGAACGAATCTCGCACCAAGATAACTTGACGTCGAAGACGACTACGAACGGACGACCAAAGAAGGTGGTCGTTTGGCATCGTTTAAAACGAATAATGGCAGCCCGCCACAAGCAGAAGGCAGCAGCAGCAACACTGCTAGAGCAGCAGCACGAAACAGTAGCAGCAGCGGTGTCGGAGAAGATGCAACGGCAGCCATGGGAGCTCGAGTTCGAGCTCGATGAAGCTCGTCCATGGCTGGACGCGGCGGGCAGCAGTTGTGGTGGTTTGTTTGGACGACACAGCAGCAACATGAAGGATGAAAAACGCAGCAGCAGCAGTGTTGGAGAAGAAGAAAATGCAACAGCAGGAGGAGAAGCAACTACGGGCAACAATGGTGGCGTAGAAGTTGCTCGACGAACTTGAAAAACGCATCCATGGCAGCGAGGGGATGTCGTGGGGGTGAGAGTGGTTGTGTTGTGTGTGTGTGTTGACGTGAGGGGGGCAGGGGTGTGAGGGGGGAAGGTCTGCCATGGGAGGAAGGGATGTGAGCTTGAGGAAGAAGAAGAAGATAGGAGAGGGGGGGGGGGGGGCGGATGGTTTAGATTTTTAGGGTTTTCTTCTCTTATTTTTTTTTTGTTTTGTTTTTGTTTTGTAAAAATGAAAGACAAATGGGGTTTGAGTCTTTTGGGTTATGGACTGGGTCGACCCAGTTCGAAATGGACTGGGTCGTAGGGAAGATTGGGCCAATTTTTGGGCCTGTGGCTTGAAATTGAAGAAGAGGCCTAATTCCGACTTTCTTTATATTTTTGCTTTCTTTTCTTCTTTTATTTCTCTAAAACTAAATTATAAAAATACTTAAACTATTATTAAGAATTAAATTAAGTTATAAAAGCGCAAATTAACTCCCAATAACAATTAACGCACAATTAAGTATTAATTAAGCATAAAATTGTATATTTGGACATTAAATGCTAAAAATGCAAACGATGCTTATTTTTGTAATTTTTTAATTTTTGTAAAACAAATTTAATTACTAACAACTATAGAATTAAATCCTACATGCAAAATGCGACATATTTTTGTATTTTTTATTAATTTATCAAATAAACACGCACAGACAAATACAAATAATTATTCAAAATATCACAAAATATCACAAAATTGCACACCAAAGAAAAATCATTTTATTTTTGGATTTTTTGGGAGTAATTCTCATATAGGGCAAAAATCACGTGCTTACAGCTGCCCCTCTTTGCCCGGATACACGAAGGGTTTTCGTGCAAAGATAAAGCGAGCGATTTTTGCCCATCCGAGTACTCCGTGTGAAGCATTTTTTGAAAAAGATTTGACCGAACCTTTGCTTCAAAGGTTTCCTACATATCCTGGGCTAAACAGGAATCAGGCCAATATAGTTCGGGAAGTTTTTGGTAGCTGGGACTACCGTGAGACTGCGATGTTACTGCTGTTGCATGCTGTTATCACTGTTTACCGATCTCCTTGTTACACCGTGCTTAAAAGAAAACAAGAAGCTAGGCTAGACTAAAATTTGTTCTTGTTGACTTGCTTTCTTGTCGGCTTGTGTTTCCTCCGGTGCTTTTCTTCCGATGCTTTTCTTCCTTTTGACACATGGACTTGAGTTTATGCTGGGACCTCTTGTTGCAACCTTCTGCTTCCCAGTGCTGGGGATTTTATTGTTTACTGCTGGGGATTCCTGTTGTAACCTTCCTCCTTCTGGTGGGGTTACTGATTCCAAACTCTGTAATACAAGACTAAAAAGTTGCTTCAATGCAAAATTATGAAATGTATGCCCGCATTATACTGGTGGGCGACCTAGAGCTGAAAGTATTCCCGCATTTTACTGGTGGGCGACCTAGAACATGAATGTATTCCCGCATTTTACTGCTGGACGACCTAGAACTGAAATGTATTCCCACATTTTACTGGTGGGCGACCTAGAACTGAAATGTATTCCCGCATTTTACTGGTGGGCGACCTAGAACAGAAAGTATTCCCGCATTTTACTGGTGGGCGACCTAGAACTGAAATGTATTCTCGCATTATACTGGTGGGCGACCTAGAACTTAAAAGTATTCCCGCATTCTACTGGTGGGCGACCTAGAACTGAAATGTATTCCCGCATTTTACTGGTGGGCGACCTAGAACTGAAATGTATTCCCGCATTTTACTGGTGGGCGACCTAGAACAGAAAGTATTCCCGCATTTTACTGGTGGGCGACCTAGAACTGAAATGTATTCCCGCATTTTACTGGTGGGCGACCTAGAACAGAAAGTATTCCCGCATTATACTGGTGGGCGACCTAGAACTTAAAAGTATTCCCGCATTTTACTGGTGGGCGACCTAGAACTGAAATGTATTCCCGCATTTTACTGGTGGGCGACCTAGAACAGAAAGTATTCCCGCATTATACTGGTGGGCGACCTAGAACTTAAAAGTATTCCCGCATTCTACTGGTGGGCGACCTAGAACTGAAATGTATTCCCGCATTTTACTGGTGGGCGACCTAGAACAGAAAGTATTCCCGCATTTTACTGGTGGGCGACCTAGAACTGAAATGTATTCCCGCATTTTACTGGTGGGCGACCTAGAACTGAAATGTATTCCCGCATTCTACTGGTGGGCGACCTAGAACTGAAATGTATTCCCGCATTTTACTGGTGGGCGACCTAGAACTGAAATGTATTCCCGCATTCTACTGGTGGGCGACCTAGAACTGAAATGTATTCCCGCATTTTACTGGTGGGCGACCTAGAACTGAAATGTATTCCCGCATTCTACTGGTGGGCGACCTAGAACTGAAATGTATTCCCACATTTTACTGGTGGGCGACCTAGAACTGAAAGTAAAAGGACAGAAATGTATGCCTCTATTATATGGGCGGGCTCCCAACTTCAATGCTAACTTAGGAGGAAATGCGTCTCCTATGGGTAAACTAAACTTAGGAGGAAATGCGTCTCCTATGGGTAAAAGTAAATTTAGGAGGAAATACGTCTCCTATGGGTAAACTAAACTTAGGAGGAAATGCGTCTCCTATGGGTAAACTAAACTTAGGAGGAAATGCGTCTCCTATGGGTAAAACTAAACTTAGGAGGAAATGCGTCTCCTATGGGTAAAACTAAACTTAGGAGGAAATGTGTCTCCTGTGGGTAAAACTAAACTTAGGAGGAAATGCGTCTCCTGTGGGTAAAACTAAACTTAGGAGGAAATGCGTCTCCTGTGGGTAAAAGTAAATTTAGGAGGAAATGCGTCTCCTATGGGTAAACTAAACTTAGGAGGAAATGCGTCTCCTATGGGTAAACTAAACTTAGGAGGAAATGCGTCTCCTATGGGTAAAAGTAAATTTAGGAGGAAATGCGTCTCCTATGGGTAAACTAAACTTAGGAGGAAATGTGTCTCCTATGGGTAAACTAAACTTAGGAGGAAATGCGTCTCCTATGGGTAAACTAAACTTAGGAGGAAATGCGTCTCCTATGGGTAAAACTAAACTTAGGAGGAAATGCGTCTCCTATGGGTGAAACTAACTTAGGAAGTGCGTCTCCTATTGGCAGAACTAGACTTAGGAAGTGCGTCTCCTATTGGCAAAGGCGTGGAATGTATTCCCTTGTTATACAGGTGGGCGCCTAAAATATGCAATGGACAGACAAGAAAAGTATTCCTTTCGTTATTCAGGTGGGCGCCTGGCTTCAACAACAACTTTGAAAATAAAATCCTATTCGAGGGCGGATGAACCCAAAATATCCTATTCGAGGGCGGATGAACCCAAAATATCCTATTCGAAGGCGGATGAACCCAAAATATCCTATTCGAGGGCGGATGAACCCAAAATATCCTATTCGAGGGCGGATGAACCCAAAATATCCTGTTCGAGGGCGGATGAACCCAAAATATCCTGTTCGAGGGCGGATGAACCCAAAATATCCTGTTCGAGGGCGGATGAACCCAAAATATCCTGTTCGAGGGCGGATGAACCCAAAATATCCTATTCGAGGGCGGATGAACCCAAAATATCCTATTCGAGGGCGGATGAACCCAAAATATCCTATTCGAGGGCGGATGAACCCAAAATATCCTATTCGAGGGCGGATGAACCCAAAATATCCTATTCGAGGGCGGATGAACCCAAAATATCCTATTCGAGGGCGGATGAACCCACAATATCCTATTCGAGGGCGGATGAACCCAAAATATCCTATTCGAGGGCGGATGAACCCAAAATATCCTATTCGAGGGCGGATGAACCCAAAATATCCTTAAGACTTGAAAATGTCTTACCTCGAATACTTGCTGGGGATAACACTGTTGGGGAATTATTTACTTACCTGTTGGGGGGTAAAATGTTATCAGCTGGGGATAACGCTGTCGAGGCTAACACTGTTGGGGGATTCTGATTCTTTCAGAACTAGTGCTTCACTGAGCTCAAGTTTCATCCCTTTGCTGGGGAACAACTTCCTCCATAGAACTTATTATGTTGGGGGCAACACTGGTTCTAAGACCACTTCCCTTGAGACTGGCGTTATCTTTATTCTTTCCCGCATGGGTACCTGACTTCCAGAAAATTTTCTAAGCGGAAGGAAAATTTTCTGCCCCAGTTTGATAATATCCCTTGCGGCATGCATTTCTGGCATCAATGCCATTTCCTTTACCTGTTTCAAATCAAACAAAATTTGTTAGTTTAAAACATGGTGGTTGGTTGTGATACCCCTACTGGGATGGCTTTTCCCTTTCTCCTTCCTTGCTCTGCGTTCCACAGCTTGTTGGGGATGATATTATGTGCTGGGGATAATCCCTTCCTGCTGGGGATATCCGTCTTCTTTTGTGACATAACTCGGAAGCTGGCATTTCCCCGACCTTTTAGTCCTAGTATGAATTTCCCAAATCATGCTCATTGCTCTCCTTGATTTGCCCACTGGCTTTGGCCTTGAGGTTTATAACTTTGGTTTTGGCAAGGATATCCCTTTTGACACTCGTCAATCCTTTTGTCAATTCCCTTTTGCTGGGGATATTTTCTTGACACTGGCCTCGCGCTTGTTCCTCGCTGACTACACCATTTGGATGCACTAGTCAGATCTCATTTTGTATAATTGGGAAGCTGATGACATATTTTGAAGTCATTTCATACTTGTTCTGACCGGACAGACTCTATTGGGGAAATTTTTTTATGAAAGGAGAAAGATAAAAGATACAAAACAAAAGACAAAGGAAATGATGACTCTTTTACAAAAGAAACTATAAATAAAAACCTATCAAACGCAGATACCGACTCTAATGGCCATGACATGCGTATGTGGTCTATCCTCTACCGTCAATCATCTTTCAAGATCTTCAATTGGCGATTCCCCATTGGATTCTTAATCTTATTCGACTTGTAGTGCCCAAAGGGTTTTCACTATCAAGTCTCTCTCATTTTTTGTTCTTCTCTCAGCTTTCATCGCCTTATGGTGCCTGTGAAGGTTTTCACCGATATGACTCTCTCATTTGTATCACTTTCCAGCTGGGGATTTGGAGTGTTGCCGGTATGACTCTCTCTGCTGGAGATTAGAGTCCTTTCTGCTGTGGAACAGAATGTTATGTTCGCCGGTAAGACTCTCATTTGTCTGACTTGGCATCTTTTGAAGACTGGTCAGAAGGTCTTTCTTTGGACCGTAATGTGGGTTTTGGATAGGGCTAGAAGAAAAAAAAGGGTATTAAAGGCTCAAAAATGCATTAATTCTGGGTTATTAGTTACAACTTTCGGAACTAGATTTATTTACCACAAACGCAACTTTTGCCCCAGTTTCTTGCTTGGGGATATTTTACTTGATTGATTTATATTTTTTCAAAACTATGACCGAGCCGTGAAGCGCCTACGTATCCTCTTTGAGGAATCAGGTCAAACGTAGTTCCCAATTCCTCTTTTTTCATTTGACTTTCTTTTTTTTTTTGTTACCATTTTTCTTTTCTTTTCTTTTTCGTTTTGTTGTTTTCTTTTCTTCTTTTTTTTCATGTTTTCATGCCATGCTCGCGTTTTCTAGTCGTTTTTACTGATTCCGAACGAGGGGTATGAAAGAAAAATAAGTAAGGCTCAAAAAGGGGTAACGAAGGATAAAGTGTTTAGGTAGCAGAACAAAATGCCTTCGTCATTCCAGTCTTCAAAACATGCCAAATGCAAACAACACAACAAACAATAGATTTATAGTCTCTTCCGACGGTGCTGGGATTGACAATTATGTTAAACATATGTTTGTTCATTTGTCACTTCTAAAGCACCGTTGGGCGACACTCTCATTCTCTTTTATTATGAACGACCCTCATGCCAATTTAGGCGAATCTTTATTTAACGGTTTTCTTTGTGTTTGCCCTAGTTCCACATGACTCGGGCTCCAAATAATCTCAAACCGTTCTTATTTCCTTTAAATGCTTTGATCACCTTCTCAGGGTTTTATGATTAACTTTTAAGACTAGGCCCAAACTGGGTGCGCATGTCATGTCCCTAGAATCGGCATTGAACAAAAATGATAAAAGGACTAAACAAAAAGATGACTGGAAATAATAAAAGACCGGATTTTGTATTAGACTACCGGTGAAATGGTTTAAATAACAAAACAAACAAAACAATCCAGAACAAAATCCTAAAACAAACTGGACAAGACAAAATCCGACTTATAACCCTAATAATCCGAACAACAGAAATGACAACAAAATGAGCCACCACAAGCTTCTCTCTTGCTGACCAAGGAACAAAACGTCCTCCCACTTTATCAAAATTGGCATTTTAGCCACTGAGCTTTGCATCAATACTGCCGAGACCATTACCAGCTTCAATCTCTTCAACCTCCGTCGGCAAGTTCTCGAGGGGGTTCAAGTGCTCCATGTCACTGTTATTAATCACAACCCGCCCTTCTCGGATCATTTTCTCTACTTCCTTTCTCCAACTATGACAGCTCTCAATGTTGTGCCCTATGACATTGGAGTGGTAGGCGCATCGCGCTGCCGGATCAAAGCTCCTTGCAAGTGGATTTGGAGTACATGCGGGGAGTGGTTCAATCGAGCCAGCATGCCTTAGCCTTTCAAACAGACTGGCATAAGATACCCCGATAGGGGTGAGAGCCTTTTCTCGTTTCAGCAACCTCTTCATTCTTGCATGTTGACAGGGCCGGAAACCTGATCCAGATGGCTTTTGGTAGGCTTGTATGGGTGGGTATGGCTTTTGAGGTCACAGGGAAAGAAGTGGTGTTGGGGAGCGGAGAAACATTGAAGAGTGATAGAGCTACTCGGATAGCTGGGAAAGCTGCCATAAATGGGTTGGGATGGAGAGTATGGAGAATCTTCCATTATGGTGTTGGGTGCTTGGGAAATGACCGAGTTCAAGAGGCTTGGCGGTGGAGGGGGTGGTGCTTTTCCCGTTATCCATGCCTGATACATGTCTGCCACATGCTGTCTCAGCATTTTCACTTCTTCTACCAACCTGTTGTTCTGTTCGACCAATTGTTGTCGGTCATCAGTACCGATCCACTCGGTTCTGCGGTTCTGAGCCATTGTCCTTTGATTTTGCTTTGCAGGGAGGAGTTACCACAACCAACCACTTTCTATATATGGACACATCAAAGGGAAGCCATCACGTTAGTGTTAGGGCATTGGACAGACAATCATGTATCAGAGATACAATGTACCTAAGCAGTTAGACAATTGTGCCCCCTGAAAATCTTCCACACTCTCTTTTATTTATTTATTATTATATTTTTTTTATATTTTTTTTATTTTGGTGGTGGTCGAATCTTATGGAGATTGCCTACGTATCATGACCCCGCATGAATCAGACCGAGCGTAGTTCGAACCCAATAAAAGATAAACAATGCTAAACATTTTTTTTTTCAATTTTCATGTTAAAACAAACTGAGTTTCAAAGGTTTGAAGATGACCAACAAGCTGGAAAATCAAACAACCCACATATTCTAATTAAAAGATTTACAAATGGCCAATTTCTTTCCCCGTTTGACAAATGCAACCAAACGGTTATTTTTGCAAATGTGACCCCTTCCAACTTTCACATGAATTTGAGGCCGGGGAGGATTATTTTATGACACTTTACACACTTGTCCATTCTTTTACGAAAATAACCTTTCGACAACTGACAGATACTCTAAGGTTATTTCGGCAAGAACGGTTCAAGACGCGGCCGAAGTTGGCTCGGGTTATTTTGACTAAAAAAAATCCAAACGGTATTCACCTGACCGCTGACTTTTTTTTTTTTTTCAAATTATACTAAAAACCTGATGTTATAAACACGGCCCTTCAGCGCCTCGGGGACGAAGATTTATAGGGCTGTGTGGGTCAACTAGACCAAAATCCTAAACAGGACCCAAAAAAAGTGGCTGTTTATGCAAAGTCAGCCTTCCGGCGTCCCTCTCGGGAACATTCGGCTATTTTTGACAAAACAACATCACCCGACTTATTTATGACTCTTTTTATCATTTTTCGAATTAGAAAAGTCAATATTGCAAACACGACCTTTCAACGCCTCGGGGACGAAGATTTTTAAGGCTGTGTGGGTCAACTGGTCAAAATCTTAAAAATGACCCAAAGGTGGCTGTTTATGCAAAGTCAGCCTCCCGGCGTCCCTTTCGGGAACATTCGGCTATGTCTTCATAAAACAGCGTCACCCGACTTCTCTATGACAAAATTAAAATTTTGACATGTTTTTTTTTGGCTATTTTAGCAAAATGGAAGGTTGGACACCACTAGACTTATTTATGACAAAATAAAAAATTTTGACACGTTTTTTATTTATTTTTTTGGTTTTTGACTATTTTAGCAAAAAGGGGGTTGGACCCGATGAGGGTTGCCTACGTATCTCACATCCGGTGAGAATCAAACCCGCGTAGTTCGGGCCTCGCGAATAAGTAAATGAACTAATATATTATTTTTTTTTAATTGGAACTGTGAAAGAACTGCTTCAAAAGAAGAAAGGAAGTATATATATATATATTTTTTTGATTGATTTCTTTTTGAAAGAAATATATATATTTTGATTGATTTCTTTTTGAAAGAAAGACTTGTAAAAATTCCTTTTCTTTTGATTTGAACTTTTAGAATTTCAAAAGTAAAAGGAAGTTTTTTTTTTTTGAATTTCCATTTGTTTTTTTTTTTTATTCTAAAGAAAAAAATATTTTTGGAATTTTACTTTTGATAAAAGAAATGCTTCTAAAAAATATTTTTTGAATTTTGAATTTTCTTTTCAATTTTGAAAAAAGTATCAAAATATTTTCGGATTTTTTTTTAAAAAAACATTTTTATTATTTTTGTTTTATCAACAATGGAAAATAAAGATATTTATATTATTTTTTGCAAGACATATCTTTTTTGGAATTTTACTTTGAATTTTCTTGGCAAGACAAATACTCTTTGCAACAAATAAAGATATATATATTTTTTGGAAATAAAAAAACTTTTCAAATTTATATATATATTTGCGACAAATAATGAAAGACTTTTTTTTTATTATTTTTTTTTTTGCATTTTCATAAGCAAATAAATAATAAAAAAAACCATTTTGAAAATAAGACTCTTTTCATTTTCATTTTCATGGCAAGACAAACTATATATTTTTTCTATTTTTTTTTTTTTGAAAAACACAACAGAACAACGACTTTTTTTTTTCTTTTCTTAGCTTTTAATAAAACAAACTAATAAGACATTTTTTTTCATTTTTTCAAAATTTCGGCAGAGTTTTGACAGTATTTGGGCATTTGTTTTCTTTTCAAAATAAACAATCAATTCCCTAACCGCTATTTCTTTTTTTTCAATTTCAAAATATTATTCCTGATATTCACAAGTCAGTCAACACACAAGTCCGAATCAAATTAATGCGCAAGTAGTAACAAGTAAGATGCATCAGGATGGTCATTTTCATTTTTGGTGCACCTGTCCTAGACAGACCCAACCCCTGTGTTGAGCCTCCAAAGTCAGATGCACGTGATGCAAACAAACGTTCCTACTAGGGATCCAGCATGTGGCTTTGCTATACTAGGTTTAGAACCTGGGTGTTTGTTCTAGACCTGGCTTACCCGAGCGGACAGCTCGAGCCGAGGGGGGTAGCGTACCGGGAATACAGAAGCTTCACCGGCTTAGCAACTTGTCCGAACCTCGTTCTAAATTGGGATTTGACACTATACAGAAAAGAAGTCGTACAAAGTACACCCTTCTTCATGATTTAGAAGACTCAGAGAGGAGATGGGTTTCGGCACAGTTTATACACAGTTCACGTAATATCAAAGCGGTAAAAGCAGCATTTAGCACATTAGGCTCAAACATGTAAAAATCAGATAAAACCAAATATAAAAATTTATATGAGCTCGAATTTCTAACCCTGAACCACTGGTTCTGGGCTAGTCCCCAGCGGAGTCGCCAGAGCTGGCGCACCTCCTTTTTCTGACCCCGCGAAGGGCGAAGGAGTTTTTCCAATTAAAGGACAGTCGAAACGGGATTTTTTTATTTATTTCAGAGTCGCCACTTGGGAGATTTAGGGTGTCCCAAGTCACTAGTTTAATCCCGAATCGAGGAAAAGAATGACTCCATATTACAGTCCGCGAACCAGAAATCCGGATAAGGAATTCTGTTAACCCGGGAGAAGGTGTTAGGCATTCCCGAATTCCGTGGTTCTAGCACGGTCGCTCAATTGTCATATTTGGCTTATTTATCTGATTTTAATACAATTATGAACCGATGTGCCAATTTTAACTCTTTACCACTTTATTATTATTATTATTTTTTTAAAAAAAATTGTGAACATCGTTTAAAACATGTCTTTGGATTACGTCACATGAAATGCACCCGCAATCCGGAACACATTTTTATTCAATGTTTTAGGATTTAGATTTGGATCGCATGAAATGCGCATCCGAGTTTAAGAAGGTAAAATTAATTAAATCGCGCCTAAAGAGTCTAGCGTATCATTATTTTGGGTAGGGCCGTGAAATTTGCTAAAACGGCTCCTCCCTAATTCTAAGCGATTAAATGTACATTTATTGAGGGCCCCGCAATCTATACATTTCATTAAGCGAGGCTCATCTCATTTATTTGGACAAATCTTAAAACGACTACATTTTTCTATAAAAATGAGTCTCTAAAATAAAGAAAGAAAATCCTAATTTATTACTAGCTTTTATTATTTTAAGAAGACATGACATGCTAATTGCTTGATTAATACAAATATTGATGAAAAAGAAATTTCACTCTTAATTTCGAAATTATAAATAAAATAAAAATTCAACAACTAATATTCAAAATAAACAAATATAGCTAGATTAAAACTCAGCATTGTTATTTTTTTTAAAAAAATAAAAAATTATTGAGATTAATTATTCACAATCATTTGAAACTAGATTTAACCATAATTACTAAAGCTTATTAGAAAGTTTATTAGACTTAAACGTTCTCTTAATCTTGCTTAAGCTCAAGTCATGCCTTAATGCCTAATTTACGATGTTTAATTTAAATTCGTGTCTTAGCTAAATTTAGCTACTTGTTCATGATCAACCTATAATCTTGAAGCCTTCATAACTAGTGAATTAACCTATTTTGCCGAACTGATTTATTACAGACTAACTTATGATATTATTTTCTTATTCCAGTTATTATTTAGTAATTCATGAAATAGCTTAAATACAATCAACAAAAGGAACAAAGAAATAAAAATGAAATTAAAATTTCAAATTTTCATTCTTCATATGTATTCACGCTTCATATTTCGGATTACAATAAACAGCTTTTCAGTTGTGTACCTGATATTGGAAGCAAAGAAAATGAATATGAGAATCAGCAACAGCAGTAAAATCAGTACAACACAGCAACAATAACCCAGCAACAGTAACAACCCAGTAACAGACCGGTGGAGTAGTAATCCAAAAAAAAAAAAAAGCTTCCAGCTTTTATGAAACAACAATTAATTCTAATTTCAAACAACAAAAGAAAACAGAATATTTTTTTTAGTTTTTTTTTATATTTGAAAGCTTAAATATTTTTCGGAATTTTCTATCTCTTAAATGTTCAACCCTTTTCTCTCTCTTATTTTCAGATTTGTTTCTCTCTCCCGTTTTTTTCCTGTCTGTGTATTTCTCTTGTCCTCCCTTTTTATTCTGATTTCAAGACTTCTTATAACCCCTCTCATAAAATCTTTCCATTAATTAAAATCAACCCATTTTCTCTACCAAACCCATTATCTTCCCACTCATTCCCATTACATTAAATAACATATCACACCACCCTATTTCATTTTGTCCCCCATGCTTTATTTAAAATAATGCAAGATTCCCCTTTAAATTAAATCTTGTCCCCCCTTTATATTAAATAATCATATCACAACCCACCCCATTTCATTTTGTCCCCCATGCTTCAAATAAACAATTACAAAATGTACAATTCCTAAACTACCCCTTCCGACCTTACTGAAATTACCAAACTACCCCTGAACGTATTACAAATTTACCAAACTACCCATCAGCTATAACACATCAATTAATCAAACTTAACCAAAATATAGACAATATGATCAATTTCTAACAATGTTCAAACAACAATATGAATACGGATGAACATCATAACAACAATATCACATGAACATGATTTTAACAACATTTCAACAACAAATCACATGAACACAAATTGAACAACCAAGAACAACTAAAATTTGATTGAACAATATTTTAGCAACAAACAATCCTATTTTCGGATTCAACAACAACAACAAACAAAGTATGAAGATTTCTAAATTCAATCATATTGAACTTAAAATCAACTCTAACAACATTACAACAAACAATTCTTATATTAAACTTTAAACAAGATTATGAGAACAATTCAAGCAATAATCATAAATGGTAAACAAGAAATCAAACTATACAAATTCGGATTCAAGATCATCCAAACAAAGTATGAACATGAATGAATCTATTTTAAGACAACAAACATGACGGATTAAACGATTAAAACAATATATTCCTTTAATACAACTAAATTCTTTAAACAAATAACAAGATCGACGAAGAAACAATTATGAACTTAAACTTGAACTTAACAATATTAACGATTTCTAACAATACGTAAACACATGAAACAAATTGAAGAAATAGTTGATTAAATTTCAATTTGAATCTAACAAACATCAAACTAACAAATACTTACTTAAACAATAATACAAACATGAAATAAACACGAAAACAACTAATTAAACTTCTATTTTGAAATCTGAAAATTAATTTTAACAAAGCACATGAACATGAACAAACTAGAAAAATAATTTCAACGATGAACAACGAACAAAACAAGAATTGAATTCTTTAACGATTTTGGATCCGGAAAATATCAAACAAAAATATGGACAAAAATAAAACTCAAAAACAACTAACCGGAGATGAATCAACGACGAACTTTGATTGTAAACAAATCTGTCCGAGAACGAATCTCGCACCAAGATAACTTGACGTCGAAGACGACTACGAACGGACGACCAAAGAAGGTGGTCGTTTGGCATCGTTTAAAACGAAGAATGGCAGCCCGCCACAAGCAGAAGGCAGCAGCAACAACACTGCTAGAGCAGCATCACGAAACAGTAGCAGCAGCGGTGTCGGAGAAGATGCAACGGCAGCCATGGGAGCTCGAGTTCGAGCTCGATGAAGCTCGTCCATGGCTGGACGCGGCGGGCAGCAGTTGTGGTGGTTTGTTTGGACGACACAGCAGCAACATGAAGGATGAAAAACGCAGCAGCAGCAGTGTTGGAGAAGAAGAAAACGCAACAGCAGGAGGAGAAGCAACTACGGGCAACAATGGTGGCGTAGACGTTGCTCGACGAACTTGAAAAACGCATCCATGGCAGCGAGGGGATGTCGTGGGGGTGAGAGTGGTTGTGTTGTGTGTATGTGTTGACGTGAGGGGGGCAGGTGTGTGAGGGGGGAAGGTCTGCCATGGGAGGAAGGGATGTGAGCTTGAGGAAGAAGAAGAAGATAGGAGAGGGGGGGGGATGGTTTAGATTTTTAGGGTTTTCTTCTCTTATTTTTTTTTGTTTTGTTTTTGTTTTGTAAAAATGAAAGACAAATGGGGTTTGAGTCTTTTGGGTTATGGACTGGGTCGACCCAGTTCGAAATGGACTGGGTCGTAGGGAAGATTGGGCCAATTTTTGGGCCTGTGGCTTGAAATTGAAGAAGAGGCCTAATTCCGACTTTCTTTATATTTTTGCTTTCTTTTCTTCTTTTATTTCTCTAAAACTAAATTATAAAAATACTTAAACTATTATTAAGAATTAAATTAAGTTATAAAAGCGCAAATTAACTCCCAATAACAATTAACGCACAATTAAGTATTAATTAAGCATAAAATTGTATATTTGGACATTAAATGCTAAAAATGCAAACGATGCTTATTTTTGTAATTTTTTAATTTTTGTAAAACAAATTTAATTACTAACAACTATAGAATTAAATCCTACATGCAAAATGCGACATATTTTTGTATTTTTTATTAATTTATCAAATAAACACGCACAGACAAATACAAATAATTATTCAAAATATCACAAAATATCACAAAATTGCACACCAAAGAAAAATCATTTTATTTTTGGATTTTTTGGGAGTAATTCTCATATAGGGCAAAAATCACGTGCTTACAGAATCAATCGGCATTCTGTTGTTTATAGTTTTCAAATTGTTAGTCATCCGATTAATTCAGATTCTGTTTTGAGTATGAGCATTGTTCTGAATCACTGGAACCTTTATATTTGATGTATTTTCTGTCGTAAAGTACTAGCTGAATTGGTTATAGCTGTTAATCAAATCAGTTTTGGTTAATTGTTAGTTAAACAGATTTTAATACAATAGTTGTATTGGGCTAGGACAGTAAATCACAGTGGTTTCAGGGATGAATTGGGATTGAAACAGTTAGGTTTATATTTTTGTATTAGTGCTTTGTTAGTGGAGTTTTAATTAATACCCTAATGGGGAACCAAAGGGAGTGGAGGGGCTGAAATTAAGGAAAAGTTTTCCTTAGTGGCTGATTAAGTGGAAAATTTTGATTTAGTGGAACAAGGAGTCGGGCAGTAAGTTGAAAGAAAGGGAAGGTTGTATAAAAAGGGATTTGGGGACTGATTTTAAAGACCAAGAAGAGAGAGGAAGAAATTTGGATAGTTGGTTTTTCTTTGGAAAATCAGAATCAGTTTGGCTTAAGTGTATGATAAAAAGTCCAAAGTGTTTCTGTCTGGGAGGGTTTAAAAAAAAATAGAAATCAAAGTTTGCTGTCCTATTGCACTTCTGGTTCTATTGTTCTATTTGTGATTGCTAATTTATTTCTGGGATTTCATTGAGGTTCCAAGTAGTTTTACGAGTTTGTTATTTTTGGTCTGTACTGGTTAGTTGCTGCGTTTCTGGTATATCTGTGTTGTTGCTTTGTATTTCTGAAACTACAACTGGATTTCTGAGTTTATTGCTGGGTTGCAAATCTCTGGTTGTTGGTTGTTGCTGCTGTTGCTACAGTATTACTGCTCCTGCTGACTTTTTCTTCTTCTTCCTTTGAACATTGAGTTCCAGGTACATATTTCGAATCACCCTGATGTAACGTGAATTGAAGTTTGAAACGGAATTATGCAGCAAACCTGCACATTTGGATGCTATTTGTCGTCTTTAATTCTATAGATGTTAAATGAAGTAGATTTATCCAATATTAACTCTGTTTTTATATTCTGTATGAATAATAGAAATGTGACTGTATATTTGGATATGTTTTAGGCGTGTAGATTTTTGTGACAGAATGTTAAATTATGTAGATAACTTATAAATGTCATATCCCGTAGTGATGATCTGAAAATAAGCATGTTAAATGTTGGCTCAAATTAGTAAAGTAGGATATTCAGCCAGTAATTTCGCAGAATCAGTAGGTCTGCCGTATTTGAAGTTTGATTCGATGTAGTAAGGCTAAGGTCATTAACTTAATAGGCATGAGTTGATTTCGAACAAGGCTTGTTAGAGTTCCTTTAAATATAATAGATTTTTAAAGTGTCGATTAAGTTTTAACAACTTTCGTATGCATTAGTAGTCAAGGTTGGTTCAACTTCAAATATGTTTTAAAAAAAAATAAAAAAAATAATGTCATTAGTTCCAATGGTCCAATTCATCTAATAATGTGAAGTTTAAATTAGTTAAAGAATAATTTATTTGTTTTGATAATATTGTTTGTCAATTACATATTTTATTTATAATTTCATTTTTCTTTTGATGATATTCAATTATAGAATGAGACACGAAACAATTTTCTTTTGAGCAAATTCGATCGCAAATTTGCGTTAGCCTCTTTTGTAATCTAATAATTGATAAGAGGCCCGAACTTGCCAAGCATGTAATTTAATTAGCATATATTTTCTTCTTTCATTTTGAGACGAATAAAAAATAGAAAAATGTAATCATTTTAAGATTATCCTTTTAAAATAAACGAGACGTGCCTCGCCAAACAAGAATACGCTGGCTGCAGGGCCCCCCTATATGTGTTTTGATGAAACTACTTAGATTTCGGGAGGGGGCCGTTTAGCAAAATTTCACGGCCTTTCCCAAAACAATAATACGCTAGTCGCTTTAGGCGCGTCTTTAATAAATTATTTTCTTAAATACGGGTGTGCATTCATGTGACCTAAATCCAAATATCAACGGAGTCGAAATGTGTCGATAACCACGGGTGCATTGACTGTGACGTGGTTCGAGATACGTTTTCACAACGTTGCAATTCTCCGTAAAATAATAATAATAATAATAATAAAATTGATAAAAGCGGTTCAAAGGTAAAATTTGCATATAAGTTCTTAATTGTTAAAAATCAGATAAATAAGCCGAATATAACAGTTGAGCGACCGTGCTAAAACCACGGAACTCGGGAATGCCTAACACCTTCTCCCGGGTTAAGAGAATTCCTTATCTGGATTTTTGGTTCGTAGACTGTTAAACAAAGTCAATCTTTTCTTCGATTCGGGATTCGACCGGTGACTTGGGACACCATAAATCTCTCAAGTGGCGACTCTGAATTAAATAAACAAATCCTGTTTCGATTGTCCTTTAATTGAAAAAACTCCCTTATACTCTTATGGGGTAGGAAAAAGGAGGTGTGACACATGGTATCTATATGCTGAAGCCTTATAGATATAATATCTATATTTAGTTGAATATGCAGAATTAGAACAGTCCTATAAGCATGGTTTCTATATGTAGTTGAATATGCAGAATTAGAACAGTCTTATTGGCATGATTTCTACCTTTTGCATGCATAGTCACCCACCCTTCTTCACTAGCCAGCTCCAAGTGTTTATTACAACTTATTACAAACCAGAATAAATTACATCAGAAAGAAAAATACAACCAGAGGAAGCCTGATTCTTGACTTCCTCTCTGAGTTACAAGATAAACCAACTCAAAGAACATTGATCCAAAGTCTTTCTCCAATTTGAGTGTGTCAGAGTTCCCTAATAGCCTCAATGGGACTTTGGGCAGTGCTCACACCTAAATTGTATTACCAGAATAAGGATAAGTACAGTATGGAAGGGCCAGCCCTCAAGTGTCCAAGTTCCAAGGGAGCTCATGGGTTCCAAAGCAAGGCTCACAAGAGGGGGCCAGAACTTAAATCTAAGAGAGAGTGCAAGTGAAGAAACAAAGTTCTGAGGGAATAAAGGAGAGGGAAAGAGGTGCTGGGAAATAGACATAAACAAGTTGATAATTTCATACAAAAGGGATTCAGGGGTTGGGAAATTGTAGAGAGCCTATGTACTTAGGCATTAGTTAATTCTTGGCATGCACAACAATAAGGAGTGCTGTTATGCTTACAAAATCAACCAAAATACACAACACATAATGATAACATAGAGGCTATGATGCCAGGGGAATCAAGTTTGAGTGATAGATTCAAAACAGGTAGAAGGAGATTATAATATGCTAAAATAAGTAATGGATTAATCACAAGCTGTAGGCAGACAAGAAGACAAAAGTATTATGTAAACATATTGTAGTTGATGCTGAAATCTTAATCAGAACATACCAATTTAGAGAAGCAAAATATAGTAAAAGCAAGTCACAAGATTTTAAAGACAGGCCATAGTACAAGTAGTAAAGCAAGAGAATGTTTTTGATTGTAAGTGATTTCAGAATTAAGTGTGTTTGTGTGTATTTGTGTTAATGAAAGATCAGGGTATTTATAGTTTGAAAACAGATAGAAAATAAGGCAAGAATCATAGTTCAGCAGCAACTAAGAAATTATGTACTAATTAAAATCAAATCAGTATAAGGACTTCCTTTAATTAAGGAGTGAAAATCAAACGGTAATGGGCAGAAAACATTTAAGGAAAGAAATCAAGTAAGCATCATGTGCAGAGTAGACAATTAGGGGTAAGTGCATAGAGGTTTAATTAAGGGAAGAATCTTTGAAATACTCGGTTAGCCAAATAAGGTAAGAAAACAAAATAAAGTTGCAGAATATGGAGACAATCGAAAATCAGTTCATAGCAAATCAGGGAGTCAAGGATTTCAAAATCTCTGATTTAAGGAGAGTGATATGGGTTCCCAAGAATAAACAAGTAAACCAAGTTAAAGACAAGAGAATCGAAAGTCTAAGGAAAGTTTTCAAATCAACCCAAGAAACAGGGAAATCAGTAAGGCGAAACAAGAAAAGAGCTAATCACTTAACACATGAATGCAATCAAAATTACACAAGGAGGTTTTAAATCAATCCAAAATTGAAGGTCATTTTAGAGGGAAATCCAGCATATAAAAGAGTGCATAAACATTAGGCATGCAAGGCTGAATTTAGGACAAAGAGAAGTGTCAAGCAATCATAAAGTTAGTAAGTAGTGGACTATCGAAACATAGTAGTCACATAGGTCAATCTTAGTAACTCAGTAATAGAGAAAAGAGAGAGTATCAAATAGCATGCAAAGGGTAAAGTGAAAAAGACCCTATAGTAGAGTTTCAATGATAGCAGGAAGTCAAAAAAAATTACATAAAGAAACAGAGGCTGGAACAAAAGATTTCAAAATTCTGTCAAGCAACGGATGAAGCAACTTACGAAACTCGATTAGGTCCAAAGAAATTAGGGTTTTGAAAACAATCGAATTCAGAGCATTATGAACAAGTAAATCATATAGCAAATAGTTTCAGAACTCGAATGAACCCCAAATTTTAGGGTTTTCACCATCAATCGAGTATAGAGATGAAAACAAGTAAATCAGGCAAAAATACTAACAAAACAAATTTAGAAGTCTCAAAAAGGTTAAGGCCCTTAACATGCAAACTCAAGTAGACAAACAACATAAGAAAACACAGTAGAACGTGTTAAAAATCAGAGAAAGCTTTGAAAAATAACTTAACAAAACCTAAATCGGAGAAGATGAGGGGCTTTGTAGGCAGAGGTTTGAAAGAAACCTTGAGAAAAGAATTTAGAAGTTTAGAGTAAACACAGATCTAGAACAGATCTAAAGAAATTGGAAGAACCTCAAAGTTAGGGTTTCAGATGAACCCAGATGGTGAGAAAGGCCTTGAAACTATCGATCTAAGCAGGAGAAGTCAAAAGTCAGGCTTGAATAGCCATGGTTGGCCGGAGCTAAGTCGAAAATGACCGGAGTCAGCCATAAGAACTGAAATCGACCAAGGTCTGGACCGAGCTTTCCCGACCTGGCCTTGAAACCATAGTACTCGAACACGTAGAAGCCAAAGGAAGTGGATACAAGCCTTCAATAACTTAGGAGGCCATGGATTTGGGAGATTCCATAGTGGTGGTTGAAGGTGGCACCTAGGGTTTGAGAGGGAACTAAGAGAGGAGGGGGTTTGAAGGCGTCTGCAGGTGAAAATGATTAGGGTTTGAGGGTAGTTGGGAATTAAAAAGGAAAGGGCTGATGTGAGCCGTTGATCTAGGATTAAAAGGGAATGCAGGCGGGTTGTTTGAAAAGGGTCGTGGGTTAGGTAGATTAGGATTTGGGCTGGGTAATTGAGTTTAAAATTGGTTTGAATTGGGAGTTCGAATAAGGGCTGAAAATTAAATAGCCATTTTTTCCTTATTTGATTTTAAAAATAGTAACATAATTTCTGGAAATAAATTAAAGGTACAAAAATGATTAATAGTACATAATTATCAAATAAAAAATATTGGCCCTAATGTTTATGGAAATAAACGTAATCAAATCTAAATGGGGCTAATATTGCAATTATATGCAATTTAGCTTTAAAAATACTAAATAAATTTGTAAAAATATGAAAATATTATTGTAGCTATATTTTAGTATAAATATGTGAATTCAATAAATGAATCACCAAAAATGATAATTTAAGAATAATTATTGGGGTTTTCTTGGTAAAAATAGGCAATAAATCGATTTAAAAATATCTAAAAACTAAGAAAAATAATAAAACGTTTGAATATTCTTACATATGCATATACATGCAATTTTAAAAGTATTTTTCATTTGAAAAATATACAGAAAAAAAATTGGGTATCAACAACTGCCCCTCTTTACTCGGGAAGAATGAAAGAGTTGTCGGGTAAAGACATGATGGCCAATTTTGACCGAGCGAAATGGTTCGTGGAGACTTAGGCCGTACTCCGTCTTCTGAGCTACCTACATATCTCTGGTCTTACAGGAATCAGGCCGTATATAGTTCAGGATCCGTCGGCGGAATATGTCGATGGAGACTTTTCAAGAACGGACACAATATTGAGGATGTGGTGAATGGTTAAAGGGCTATGGGAACTGGAGTGGGATTGCTCCTACCGAGATTTCCGTTGCTCCCTGGTTCACCTGCAAATAAGTAACACAAGCGTATATTGTACGTAAATTCAAACGTGATGAAAATTCCCGTTGGACCATGAATATTTGTCTTTGGACGGTTAGGATGACGTCCTTTGACCATGATGTCCTAGGCCATGAAACATATAATAAAGGATTCGTAGGCCATGAAATGATGCTCTCAGGCTTTGAGAATGATGCCTCCGAACTATGATGCCTTTGAATAATGATATGCAAAAGATTAAAAGGGGATCTTCAGGCCATGGTATGGTGTTCTCGGGCTATGAAAATGGTGCCGACGATCAGTGATGCCCTTGGATAGTTTGGGGATCTTTCAGCCCCTGAGATGCAGAAGGTGGCGATCTTTCAGCCATGCATAATGTAGAGGCGGCGATCCTTCAGCCATGCAAAATGTAGAGGTGGCAATATTTCAGCCATACTAATGTAAATAAGGCGGCGATCCTTCAGCCATGCAAATGTAAATAAAGTGGCGATCTTTCAGCCATGCAAATGTAAAGGTGGCGATCTTTCAGCCATGCAAATGTAAATAAAGTGGCGATCTTTCAGCCATGCAAATGTAGAGGGAGGTAGAACTTAACCTCGGAAGGCAGAATGACAGCCTTATGAAATGCAAGAATGCAGATGGAGACAACGTTTAGTCTCGGAAGGCAAAATGGTAGCCTTACGCAATACAAGAATGCAGATGGAGGTAGAGCTTAACCTCAGAAGGCAGAATAGTAGCCTTATGCAATGCAAGAATGCAGATGGAGGTAGAGCTTAACCTCGGAAGGCAGAATAGTAGCCTTATGCAATGCAAGAATGTAGATGGAGGCAGGGCTTAACCTCGGAAGGTAAAATGGTAGCCTTATGCAATGCAAAAATGTAGATGGAGATAGAGCTTAGTCTCGGAAGGCAGAATAGTAGCCTTATGCAATGCAAGAATGCAGATGGAGGTAGATCTTAACCTCAGAAGGCAGAATGGTAGCCTTATGCAATGCAGAAATGCAGATGGAGATAGAGCTTAGTCTCGGAAAGCAGAATGGTAGCCTTATGCAAGAGATAAAATGGCAAATGGTAATAAAGCTTTCTTAGCTGATAGCAGGTTGCGATATTGTGACTGCTAGGGACATTGTGACATTCGGAATGTTACTGATGTGTATGGATAGCGAATGCTGGTAAGTGTAATAGTTCTGAGAGTGTTATTCCTGAACAGTGTTTGTCTCGTGAGTGTATTGTATGTATGATGCTTTTGTAATCCAAGTGCCTGCATCCAAAGAAAAATCGCGAGTTTTGTAAAGAGGGAGGTTAGTTCGTATCCCCGCTGGCTCTACTCGACCTACTCGGCTTTGATCTGGTGATACTGTATGTATCATTGGGGTAGCGTTGCTAAACAAGGCAATTTTAGTAATAAACATGCATGATTTAGTAAAAGCATAACATAAGTACATAATTAAGAATAATTATTTTTAGATGAACCGACGACTGTGACGTGGTTCAGGACATTGCAACCTCTCTTGCTATGGAATTTTGAGGGTCCTCCTCAAAATTCTGCCCTAGTTTACTGGGTTGATACTTCTTACTGATGCTAATGATAATTGGCTAAAATCGACTTCGAAATTTTGGGGGTCCTTCTCAAAATTCTGCCCCAGTTTCCAATCGCAGGGGAAAATGAAAATTTTTATTGAATTGTGACCGAACCCATAGGGCTTCCTACGTATCCCCTCTTAAAAGAGAATCAGGTCAGGCGTTGTTCAATTTACATCATATAGGAAAACATAAGATGACACATAGTAACGCTTGACTGCATCTGAATTGATCGGTTTTGGCCATACTTCTTCGTCCATTTCTGCAAGTACGAGGGCTCCTCTTGTTAGAACCCGATGAACCATGTATGGACTCTGCCAGTTGGAGAGAACTTCCATTTGGCTTCATCTTCATGTGGAAAAATTTTCTTTAACTCCAATTGTCTCGGTGTGAATTGTCTCGTCTTGACTCTTTTGTTGAAGGCTCTGGACATTCTGTTCTGATAAAGTTGACCATGGAAAATGCATTCATTCTTTTCCCGTCAATAAGGGCTAGTTTCTCATAACGATTTTTCACCCATTCTACATCGTCGAGCTCAGCTTCTTGTATGATCCGTAGGGAAGGAATTTCTACCTCAGCGGGAATGACTGCCTCTGTACCATAAACCAACATATATGGGGTTGCCTCGGTTGACGTGAAGTCTATGGTACGGTACCTCAATAGAGTAAATGATAAGTTTTCATGCCACTATTTATGCTTCTCTATCATTTTCCTCAATATCTTCTTGATATTCTTGTTGGCGGCTTCTACGACTTCATTCATTTGAGGCTTGTAGGCTGTAGAATTCATGTGTTTGATCTTGAAGGTTTCACACATAGCTTTCATCAGTCACTGTTGAGGTTGGAACCATTATCAGTAATAATTAATTCTGGAATCCCGAATCGACAAACAATGCGGTCGCGGACAAAGTCTGACATGACTTTCTTAGTCACTGCTCAGTAAGATGCTGCTTCGACCCATTTGGTGAAATAGTCGATGGCTACTAGGGTGAACCTGTGTCTGTTGGAAGCAGCAAGCTAAATTGGTCCAATAACATCCATTCCCCAAGCGGCAAGTGGACATGGTGAGCTTGTTGCATTAAGCTCATTTGGAGGTACCTTTATCATGTCTGCATGTATTTGACAGCGGTAGCATTTTCGGACATACTGGATGCAGTCCGTTTCCATAGTCATCCAAAAGTAATCAGCTCGGAGTATCTTCTTTGCTAAAACAAAACCATTCATATGGGGATCGTAGGTCCCAATATGAATTTCCTCTAGTAGCCTGGATGCTTCCTTTGCGTTGACACATTTTAGTAATCCCAAATCAGGAGTCCTCCTATACATGATTCCTCCAATGTGAAAGAAATTATTGGACGACCTGCGAAGTGTGCCCTTTTGAGTAGGATTTTCAAGCTCCAGGTATTCTCATTTTGCCAAATATTCCTTGATATCATGAAACCAAGGATTTCCATCTGCTTCTTCTTCAACATGGGCACAATAAGTTGGCTGATCATGGATCTTTACTGGAATGAGATCAATGAAGTTCTTGTCTGGATGTTGTATCATAGATGATAGGGTAGCCAATGCATCGGCGAACTCATTCTGGACTCTGGGAACATGTTGGAATTCTGTCTTTGTATACCTCTTTCTCAATTCTTGTATATGATACAGATACGGGAGTATCTTGGAGTTCTTGGTTGCCCATTCTTCTCGGACTAGATGTATAAGCAAGTCTGAATCTCCAATCACTAGCAACTCTTGAACGTGCATGTTGATGGCCATCTTGAGCCCTAAGATGCAGCTTCATACTCGTCCATGTTGTTGGTGCATGAGAACCTGAGTTTGGCAGACACCGGATAATGCTGACCGGTTTTTGATACTAAGACTGCTCCTATGCTAACTCCCTTAAAGTTTGATGCCCCGTCGAAAAACATTCTCCAACCATTATAAGATTCTACAATGTCTTTTCCTATGAGTGATACATATTCGTTAGGAAAATACATTTTCAGGGGTTCATATTCTCCGTCCACGAGATTTTCAGCAAGGTGATCTGCTAGTGCCCGTCCCTTGATCGTTTCTGAGTCACATAGACAATGTCAAATTCACTCAATAGGATTTGCCACTTAGTTAGCTTGCTAGTGGGCATGGGCTTCTAAAAGATGTACTTAAAAGGATCCATCCTCGATATGAGGTATGCAGTATAGACACAGAAGTATTGCCTCAGTTTCTGAGCTACCCAAATCAAAGCACAACAGGTGCACTCTAACAGAGAGTACCGGGCCTCGTATAGGGTGAACTTCTTACTGAGGTAATAAATGGCCTATTTTTTCCTCCCCGTTTCATCATGCTACCCCAGAACACAACCGAATGCTCCATCCAATACTGCAAGGTAGAGTAATAGAGGTCTACCTGGCTCGAGCGGGACCAAAACCGGTGGTGTTGACAAGTATTCCTTAATTTTGTCTAAAGCTTTTTGGTAGTCATCATTCCATTCGGTGGCGACGTCCTTCTTTAATATCTTAAGATTGGCTTACAAATAACTGTAGATTGTGCTATGAACCGGTTGATGTAGTTGAGTCTCCCCAAGAAACTCATCACATGCTTCTTGTTCTTTGAAGGTGTCAATTCTTGAATATCTTTTACCTTTGATGGATCCAGTTCTATTCCTCGGCGACTCACAATAAATGTAAGTAATTTTCCGGCAGGAACCCCAAATGCACATTTCGCGGGATTCATTTTCAGGTTGTACCTTTGCAGTCTATTGAAGAACTTCTTCAAATTCTCCATGTGATCAGTGGCCTTCTTGGACTTGATGATAACATCATCTACGTACACCTCAAACTCCTTGTGTATCATATCATGGAAGATAGTATCCATGACCTTCATGTAGGTGGCCCCTACATTTTTCAACCCAAACGACATCATCTTGTAATAGTACATTCCCCACGGTGTAACGAAAGCCATTTTCTCAGCATCTTCTTTATCCATCCAGATCTGATGATACCTAACAAAATAATCTACAATTGACTGCAACTCGTGCTTGGCGCAATTGTCAATTAGGATGTGTATGTTCGGCATGGGGAAGTTATCCTTTGGACTGGCCCGGTTGAGATCCCGGTAGTCGACATAGACCCTGGCCTTCCCGTCCTTTTTTGATACTGGCACGATATTGGCTAACCATGTCGGATATTCTACTACCCTGAGAACCTTAGCTTTGACTTGCTTAGTGACTTCTTCCTTGATTTTCAGACTCATATTAGGCTTGAACTTTCTGAGCTTTTGTTTTACCAGCTGACATGTCGGATTGGTTGGCATCTTATGAGCCATAATAGACGTACTCAGGACAGTCATATCATCATATGACCAGGCGAATATGTCCTCATACTCCTTTAGAAAATCTGTGTATTCCTTCTTTTCTAATGGCAATAAGTGGACGATGATTCACATTTCTTTGACATTTTCTGCATCTCCTAGGTTAACAACTTCTGTTTCGTCCAAGTTGGGCTTAGGCCTGTTCTCAAATCTCTCAACTTCTTTAACAATCTCTTCTGGTATGTCATCCTCTTCTGAATCTATGTTCGTTTGTTGTGTTGTCTCGTTGCATGTCACATTCATTGGTTCATTAAAATAAGTAATAGTAATGTTGTATAAGTAACGTAATGAGAGAAAATAATAGTAATAAGTGTCGATTTATAAGAAAAGTCAAAATGCTTTGATAAATTGCATAATTGTTTTGAACATTGGAGATCTTATTGCAGGAATTAAAAACATGCGAGAGAAAAATAACAATCTTTTAGTAAATCAAAACAGTGCTTGTCTTAGCCTTGCTACCCCAAGGATCATCGGGCTCTGGTTGTCTTGATAGTCCAATTATTGAGGTGGGACTCTCTGATTACATCCTGTATGGAAGGGACTTCCTCCCCCTCCTCCTCGAGAACAACACAACAATCCATGTCATTATCCTCTAAGAACAAATTTCTCACAGCTGCCAGTGCTTCTTCTTCTTCTGACACGTAGATAGCATCGGCCGGTTGGAAAGTCTGCTCCAAGTGTGGTATTGGTTGCTCCAGCGGATAGTAAGGACCGTGCCATGGTGGCGACCAGTTGTTGAATTCTTCCCAGGTGTACTCATATCCCAGACCAAAAGTGGTGCCATGTTTCTTGAGTTTTATGGGCTTAGTTATTCCTTGGAGGTTCTTGCCAAGCCCCTTGCCAGGTTCGTACCCACTCCAATTCAGTATACTCTCGATCTTGTTTTCCCACCATTTGTCTTTGTCAATAGCATTCACCCGTTCAATATGATGGTAAGTCTCTCCACCTGGCTTCTTTCTCTCTTTGATTGATGGAATGGTCTGGCGACTGTATATGGGGTTGCTACCGTCGTCGTGAATGATCACCTCCTGGTGATTCCATTCAAACTTTACCGCCTGATGCAGTGTCGATGCTACGACCCCAGTAGCATGAATCCATGACCGACCCAACAACAAATTGTAAGATGCTGGCATGTCTATCACTTGGAAATCAACATCGAACCAAGTTAGTCCCATTTGTAAGCGCAGACTAATTTTCCCAATGGTGGACCTTTGGGAACCGTCAAAAGCTTTCACGTTGATAGCTCCGTCCTTTATCTCGTGTAGTCCCTTACCCAACTTTTTGAGTGTTACCAGTGGACAAATATTAAGACTAGAACCCCTGTTGATCAAGATCGTAGTGATAAAGTAGTCCTCGTATTGCACAGTGATGTGCAGTGCCTTGTTGTGACCCAACCCTTCAGGCGGTAGCTCATCCTCATGAAAAGTAATTTTGTGACTTTCCAATACCTGTCCGACCATGTTAGCCATTTCTCTGCCAGTAATGTTGCTTGGCATATATGCTTTACTTAGCACCCTCAACAGAGCATTCTTGTGTGCCTCGTAATTTTGTAGCAAAGCAAGTATGGAGATCTACGCTGGTGTTTTGTTCAAATGGTCAATGACCGATTATTATTTGGTGTGTATCTTCATCTAAAAATCCTCTGGACCCGTCTCAATGATGGGCAACTGATTGGAGGCCTGCTTGCTTGACTCAGCTAGGTGTTTCGGGGTATAGACCCTACTAGTTCTCCTCATACCCTGTGCGAAAACAGTTTCCTCGAACCTAACCTTGCCTTTCCTCCTTACCTCAGCTGTATAGTCCCATAGCCTTATGTGGAATGGTGTCATGGTCGAAATTTCCACTGGGATCGGAGCTGCTATCTTTAATCCGAATGGAGCATGGTCCTTGGGTGAAAAAACTGCAACTTCGAATGGCGTAGGTGCATTCGCTGGAGACACGAATTCGACCTCAATTGGCGCTGGTGTCTTTGTAGATGACGTGGTTTCAAACTCCAGTGGTACGGACATATTTACCTCGGTGTCCTTAGAGGGCTGAATCTGGATCACAATCGGTTTAAGAGTAATTATCGGCTTCTTTGGGTCATCACTTCTGCGATCAACCCGATAGACCCCTCGGGATCCCAATCATCTTCTATTTCAATCATGTGAACGCCTCCACCCTTGTGGTCTGGCAAAGGGTTATTGCGGATGTTTGGAGCAGGTTCCTTTGCCACAATAACTTTGCTGTAAATCAGGGCCTGGATCTTGTCTTTCATGGAACTACATTCATCGATGGTGTGTCCCTTCATGCCGGAATGGTATGTACAGGATTTGTTTGGATTAACCCACTGAGAAGGGTTCTCAAGGGTTATATCAGGGATGGGGGTGACGTAACTAGCAGCTTTGAGTCTCTCGTACAACTGGTCAATGAGTTCAACAATGGTTGTATACTGCTTAGGAGGTCTGCGATCAAAATTTGGTCGAGGTCTAGGGAAGTTTTGGCGCGTAGAAGATAATTGATAGTGGGATGGTTGAGCATTGTAGGCTTGGTAGATATGTATAGGTTAGGACTATCTGGTGAAGTAGGCTGATATGTGGGAGGTGGAGATGATTTATAAGTGGGTGGTGGAGTTTGGTAAGAAGGTAGGGTCCTTGGTAGTTTGGAGTAGGCTGATATGTGAGTGAAGGCATCAGGTAGGTTTGGTATTTTATGGGAGATTTGGTTCTCTATGCAACCATTATGGCTCCTACGTCCCTTTTCTTGGACACACCACCGGACTTTAAGGCCTTATTTATGGCTTGCAGGGCCTCGAAGTTTGTAACCATACCACTTTTGATGCCCTCTTCAATCCTTTCACCCAGCTTGATAATGTTAGAAAATGTGTGTCTCTCGATCATCATTAGTCTTTCATAATACTGCGGGTCCTATGCTCGAACAAAGAATTTGTTCATTTGTTCCTCTTCTAAGGCAGGCTTGACCTTAGCAGCTTCAGACCTCCAACGAGTAGCATACTCGCGAAACGTTTCTGTAGGTTTCTTTTTTAGATTCTGAATATAGAACACATTCGGCGCATTCTCTGTGTTGAACCTGAACCTGTCCATAAAATCGGACACCATATTTACCCCGTTTGACCATTTCTTCGAATCCTGGATAATGTACCAAGACAGAGCATCTCCTTTCAGACTCCTCATGAAAAGCTTCATGCAGATTCTCTCGTCTTTTCCTACTCCAACTAGCTTGTCACAATATGTCCTCAAATGGACTCTCGGATCCCGTATACCATTAAATATTTCGAACTTCAGAGGTTTGTAGCCCTTGGGCAGTTCAATGTCGGGTTGTATGCAGAGATCTTCATAGTTCAGCCCTTCAATTCCCTTTTTCCCTTCGACGCCTTGAATTTGGCTAGTCAGTTTCTTAAGTTCTTCAGCCAGGTTCCTAATAAGCGAGTCGTTATCATCAGACTCGGGTGTGCTTGAGATGGGTTTTGTGGAGTGTGGCAGGGTCTCCACAAAGATTGGGGTGTTATGATGGGTATGGAAGTGGTCAGTTATGGAGTTCAGGGGTTCTGGGATGAGCAGTGAGGTGCTGTTTATGGTGTGGTAGGTGTTGCAGTAGTGGTGCATAGAGGGAGGGTTTTGTGGCTTTGGGATATTTTGTGGAGGTGTGGGGTTCTAAGCATTTGGGAAATTGACATCGGGAGTGGTGAGGGAAAATGACAGATTTGCCAAATTCCGAACCTGATCAAGTTCTTCTTGGAATTTCAGCAGCTTTTGTTCAAGTTAGGATGCATTTTCCTTAGGAACCAGAGTACCATGACCATGAGTGACATCTACCTGTTCAGGTGAGTTCTCCTTTCTGGCATTGTTCAAATCTTCCATTTTTCCTTTGTTCTTGTTTTTGACAGGTCTAAGAGGAGGAGCGGGTGGAGGGCCCCTGGATCTTGAGAGATAAGATGATGCTGCCATAATACACGAACTAACCTTTGGGAAGGGGGATAAATAAACAAAAAGTAAAAACAAAAAGGTAACAAGTTAGTGAGGATTATAAGAAAATGTTGCGATATTTAAACACATAGTGCAATAATGTAAATCGTGTCCTAATTTTGGGGACCTCTTTGTGCTCGAGGTAGGACTAGCGACAAATTAATTTGGAGAACTTAAAATGATAAATGACTCATGTTATTGATAAAAAGTAGACGAATCCCAAATCGACACTAAATAACAGGAAATAAAATGTCACTAATGGCTATCGGCCTTATTACACTTCATAAAGCAAAAGAAAACTCCTATCTATTTGGTCCCAGAAGGACCTTCCCTAGATTCGGCATCCTTGGCTCCGCCGAACAGCTTTCCCAGCTCGTGAAGTCCCAGCAGTAAGTAGGCTCTGGCTAGATGTCTGCCCTCGTTTCCTTCAGCATTTTGGCAATCCTCGATTCTTTTAAGGAGTTTCCTTTCCAGCCTTACTATGCCCAGCTTCAAGTATCCCAGTCGCTTGTTGGCACTGACAGCCATGTCTTTCCACTCCTCAATCAGCTTTTGGTTGACTTCTTGTATCTTACGGTGCTCGCTTTCGCACTCCCGGATCCTCTTGCGTAGTTGATTGTATTTGACCTATGCCTCGGCCCTTTCATCTATGATCCTGTGACCCCTAGCAAGTCCTGGCTGGCCTAGACCATCGTGAGTATTTTCCAACCAGCCTGAATAGTAGGGAAAGAAACCAGCATGGTATCTGTCTAGCTCGATGGTATCTCTCCCCATGACGATCCTGCAGTGCCAGATATGCTGAGTTTTGCACCTATAAGGACTATCATCAGCCTGGAAGTCAGTCCGAAAATGACTCATCTTATCGACCCTGGGTATAACCTGCTTCCTACCAGCTTGTCTCATAACCCGGAGAGGGACGTAAAGGTATGTTCCCCTCAGACCAATTAGTAAATAAAATGGTGCATCCCTGGATCAGGCAATGAACTCCTCGGTAGGGAACCACTCAAACATCCATTGTACCCGGTCCTCGGTTAGATTATCAAATAACTCTACCTATCCTCTGGCGTCTTCTGGCTGGGTGAACATGTTGGGCAT
The DNA here is from genome assembly GCF_000715075.1 of Nicotiana tabacum. Classification (NCBI taxonomy): domain Eukaryota; kingdom Viridiplantae; phylum Streptophyta; class Magnoliopsida; order Solanales; family Solanaceae; genus Nicotiana; species Nicotiana tabacum. The sequence continues at coordinate 132,283,681 of NC_134092.1, read as the reverse complement.
GTAATTCATTCGCTTTGGATGATGGAAAGTAATATGATCATCCCAGTCTCTTTGCTGAATCTCTTGTCGGTACTTACCCTTTTGGAGATGCTCCATGAGCCAGAGCTAAAGTAGCAAATTGCAGCCCTTGAAGTATTTGGCTCCCTGTTGACACTTCTCCAAGGCTCGGTATATTTTCCTAATGATTATGGGCACAATACTGAATGGTTGCCCACCAATGCCCTCCATCAGAGTTTTAGTTACTATAGCCAGTCTGGTATGGATCCTTTCTTTTTTTATTGGAGACACTATCAACCCTAGGAAACAAAACATGAATACAAAGACCCTTCGGTGAATATGTCCTAGTGATGTAATGGCAAATTCGTTTGGATAGGTACGGTAGGACTTGCTGTGACCATACCTCTCGTACAAATAATCAAAAGGGATATAGGACTCTTTCAGATATGTCAGTTCTGGATTCTTCTTCAAACCCATCATTTTAAGGAAACCCCTGCCCTTGCGGTTTTCAGGCATCAACAAACTCGGAGTTTCCCACGGTATACTAGCCAATCCTCTTATTTCTTCTAGAAAGGGTGTCATTTCAATGTCCCCGAAGCGAAACATAGATCTCTCACAGTCCCAGTACAAAGTGGCAGCTTTTATGATCATGTTGTTGGGTTGGAGAGAAGGTAGGTTGCCCCGATATTTGCGGACAAGGGTTTGATCATTGGAGTGAAGATCCTCCCACTAGCTTAGCAATTTTGGGTGGATGTTGGTGACCATGCAGAACCTGGGGACTTTGTGCCTCATTTTCTGCAAAACAAAGGGTTAGGCCCTTACCCCCACCAGACTCAACTATTTAATATCAACAATTGGCATAAAGCATTTAGTTCTCCAAATAAATGCACAGAACGTGGTAATGTCCGTTTGGGTTTTAGGGAAACCCAGTGGACTTTGGACAAGGCTATCTTAAAGAGTCATTATGCGGACAACATAACTTACTAGGCTAGGTTTGACCATGATGCATATATAGTTTAAACAGACTAAGGTTTCTATGGGATTTTAGACTGGTACCCTTGAGGGGACAACTCAAGGGGGAAAGGCACAGAACCATTGACTACACCGTTGATAGACTGGTTTTACCGCAAATATGCCTTTTCCGAATATAGGGGTGATAATATCGGAAAATCGCAATCACTCATTATAAGCATTGCTATAGGATTTGTTTGACACGAGTGGAATATGATGTTGAGCATGTTATGCAACAATTAAAGGCATATTGTCACGTATTTGCATGTTATTACCCGTCCCATTCCTATCAGTCCCGAAGGCACTTAGAACTACTAATCCTAAAAGGGAGGGATGTTGGGCTTATTTGGAGTTTCAAAGGTAAAAATTCTAAAGCGACATACAAAACACATATGCATGTTTGTGGAAACATATAAACAAACAGAGGCTCATGTATACCTCCTCAAACAAAACACATAAATAACATGTTTTGCACGTACTATTTAGGTCTGATTTAAAAGCATTAAAGACGAGGGAGATGAGATTGTTGAGGCAGTTTTAGTTTATTGCATAACTCAGATAAGAAGTCCGAATTTGGCCTACTTGCTAGTTGTAATAATTAACAGAAGTAGATTCGGTTTTCAATTATTGCTCTAAGGATTGCCTAAGTATTTAGATGGGGTCATATAGGCATGATATCTAATGAATTCAGAAGGTAATGAAACAGTAAAACTTGGAATGAATTATTTGAAATCGTATATGCATACTTGTTAAGCTAGCTAAATGAGGGGCTCAGATTATTAAAAGAGATGCAGAATGCACAAAATTAAATAAATTGATTGCAGATTCTGCAGGTGATAGCATCTACTATCACTGATTTTATATCTAACAATGACTTTGATTGAAAACGAATCAGATTTATTTAGAAACCCCTATAGGCATGATTTCTATACGTTACTAAGTTTGGATCCTTATAGACATGGCATTTAAATGCAGAAAACCCTATAAACATGGTATCTATATGTAGAAGCCTTAAAGACATGGTATTTATATGCAGAAGTCTTATAGATATAGTATCTATATTTAGTTGAATATGCAGAATTAGAACAGTCATATAGGCATGGTTTCTATATGTAGTTGAATATGCAGAATTAGAACAGTCCTATTGGCATGATTTCTACCCTTTGCATGCATAGTCACCCACCCTTATTCACTAGCCAGCTCCAAGTGTTTATTACAACTTATTACAACCCAGAATAAATTACCTCAGAAAGAAAAATACAACCAGAGGAGGTTTGATTCTTGACTTTCTCTCTGAGTTACAAGATAAACCAACTCAAAGAACATTGATCCAAAGCCTTTCTCCAATTTGAGTGTGTGAGAGTTCCCTAAGAGCCTCAATGGGACTCCGGGCAGTGCTCACACCCAAATTGTATTACCAGAATAGGGACAAGTGCAGTGTGGAAGTGTCATCTCTCAAGTGTCCAAGTTTCGAGGGAGCTCATGGGACAAGGCTCACAAGAGGGGGGCAGAATTTAAATAAGAGAGAGTGCAAGTGAAGAAACAGAGTTCTGAGGGAATAAAGGAGAGGGAAATAGGTGCTGGGAAACAGACATAAACAAGTTAATAATTTCATACAAAAGGGATTTAGGGGTTGGGAAATTGCAGAGAGCCTATGTACTTAGGCATTAGTTATTTTTGGGCATGCACAACAATAAGGAGTGCTGTTATGCTTACAAAATCAACCAGAATACACAACACATAATGATAACATAAAGGCTATGATGCCAGGGAATCAAGTTTGAGTCATAGACAGCAATACATAATACTGTCATGCCTCCAACAAGCCATCAGTATCAAACATATTGGGGTAGGAGTTTATGACATATAATAGATTCAAAACAGGTAGAAGGAGATTACAACATGCTAAAATAAGTACTGAATTAATCACAAGCAGTAGGCAGACAAGAAGGCAAAAGTATTAAGTAAACATATTGTTGTTGATGCTGAAATCTGAATCAGAACATACCAATTTAGAGAAGCAAAATATAGCAAGACTTTGAAGACAGGCCACAGTACAAGTAGTAAAGCAAGAGAATGTTTTTGAATGTAAGTGATTTCAGAACTAAGTGTGTTCATGTGTCTTTGTGTTAATGAAATAGCAGGGTATTTGTAGTTTGAAAATAGGTAAAAATAAGGCAAGAATCATAGTTCAGCAGCAACTATGAAATTATTTACTAATTAAAATCAAATTAGTAGAAGGACTTCTTTTAATTAATGAGTTAAAATCAAACGGTAATGGGCAGAAAGCATTTAAGGAAAGAAATCAAGTAAGCATCATGTGCAGAGTAGACAATTAGGGGTAAGTGCATATAGGTTTAATTAAGGGAAGAATCTTTGAAATACATGGTTAGCCAAATAAGCTAAGAAAACAAAATAAAGTTGCAGAATATAGAGACAATCGAAAATCAGTTCATAGCAAATCAAGGAGTTAAGGATTTCAAAATCACTGATCTAAGGAGAGTGACATGAGTTCCCAAGAATAAACAAGTAAACCAAGTTAAAGACAAGAGAATCGAAAGTCTAAGGAAAGTTTTCAAATCAACCCAAGAAACAGGGAAATCAGTAAGGCGAAACAAGGAAAGAGCCAATCACTTAACACATGAATGCAATCAAAATTACACAATGAGGTTTGAAATCAGTCCAAAATTGAAGGTCATTTCAGAGGGAAATCCAGCATATAAAAGAGTGCATAAACATTAGGCATGCAAGGCTGAATTTAGGACAAAGAGAAGTGTCATACAATCACAAAGTTAGTAAGTAGTGGACTATCGAAACATGGTAGTCACATAGGTCAATCTTAGTAACTCAGTAATAGAGAAAAGAGAGAGTATCAAATAGCATGCAAAGGGTAAAGTGAATAAGACCCTATAGTAGAGTTTCAATAATAGTAGGAAGCCAAAAACAAATTACATAAAGAAACAGAGGCTGGAACAAAAGATTTCGAAATTCAGTCGAGCAACAGATAAAGAAACTTCAGAAACTCGATTAGGTCCAAAGAAATTAGGGTTTTGAAAACAATCGAATTTAGAGCATAACGAACAAGTAAATCATATAGCAAATAGTCTAAGAACTCGAATGAAACCCAAATTTTAGGATTTTCACCATCAATCGAGTATAGAGATGAAAACAAGTAAATCGGGCAAAAATACTAACAAAACAAGTTCAAAAGTCTCAAAAAGGTTAAGGCCCTTAACATGCAAACTCAAGTAGACAAACGACCTAAGAAAACACAGTAGAATGTGTTAAAAATCAGAGAAAGCTTTGAAAAAAAACTTAACAAAACCTAAATCGAAGAAGATAAGGGGTTTTGAAGGCAGAGTTTTGAAAGAAACCTTGAGAAAAACGTTTAGAAGTTTAGAGTAAATACAGATCTAGAACAGATCTAAAGAAATCGGAAGAACCTCAAAAGTTAGGGTTTCAAATGAACCCAGATAGTGAGAAAGGCTTGGAAACCATCGATCTAAGCAGGAGAAGTCAAGAGTCAGGCTTGAATAGCCATGGTTGGCTAGAACAAAGTCGAAGATGACCGGAGGCAGCCATAAGAACTAAAATCGACCAAGGTCTGGACCGAGCTTTCCCGACCTAGCCTTGAAACCATAGTACTCGAACACGTAGAAGTCAAAGGAAGTGGATACATGCCTTCAATGGCTTCGGAGTCCATGGATTTGGGAGATTTCATGGTGGTGGTTGAAGGTGGCGGCTACGGTTTGAGAGGGAACTGAGAGAGGGGGGAGGGGGTTTGAAGGCAGCTGCATGTGAAAATGATTAGGGTTTTGGGTGGTTGGGAATTAAAAAAGGAAAGGGCTGATGTGAGCCGTTGATCTGGGATTAAAAGGGAATCCGGACGGGTTATTTGAAAAGGGTCGTGGGTCGGGTAAATTAGGATTTGGGTTGGGTAATTGGGTTTAAAATTGGGACGCCTCCTTCTTTATATTGAAACAAGGAAAAATCCTTAATTAGTACAGTTGTCATAAATTGTTTACATATCCTAATCTACATCTTCAATCTCGGCAATTATTATATTTAAAAAAATTACCTTCGCTTAGTTGACAATAAAAGTCTTTTTTTGGAACGTGTCTATGACTTGTCACGCATTTTCTTATGTAAACCTATCTGCTAAAGACGGAATCAATAGGAAAAAGGATTGAAAAGTCGACCAGATAATTATTTTTTTATTTTTGGCAGAATGATATGTTTTGTACGATTTTGTCAAAACTTTATTATAAGTTACAACTGTCTTAACTTTAATAAATTGGGAATAAATCTGCGATTAAATTTTAGTTGTGGTCATCTAATTTTGTGTTCATTATATCCAAAAGTCACTTTTTCTATTTGGTTACGTAAAATTTATTCTATTTTGTTTTGATCATCTAAAAAACTGAGAAATATTTTGTTGGAAGAAGACTTTGTCAACCACCATAGAAATTAAGATAGGAAAAGAAAATTTGGCAGAGAAGAAAGAGAGGGGGGGGGGGGGAATTCATAATGATTGTGCTTTTGAGCAATAATTCAATTCAAGAGGTAGACGTTTTCTTTGTAGCTTCCCATCTCCTTCTATTAAAGTTCAAAGAAAACCCTCTCATACAAACTTTTCTTATTTGAAGTGCTAGTAGCTAGTTGTTTATTTCCTTCTCTCCTATTATATCACTTTATCTTTTACCACAACTACAATTTATCCACATACAGGTTTTTTACTTTTCAATTGAATCAATGGCATCATCTTCTGCTTATGCGAGTACTTCACAGTTTCCTCGGTGGAACTACAAAGTCTTTCTAAGTTTTAGAGGCGATGATACTCGAAGAACATTTATAGGTCACCTCTTCAAAGGCTTGGAAAATAGTGGAATATTCACGTTTCATGATGATAAAAGGCTAGAGCATGGTGCATCAATATCGGATGAACTCTTGAAAGCTATCGAACAGTCTCAAGTTGCCCTCGTCGTTTTCTCAAAGAATTATGCAACATCGAGGTGGTGCTTAGATGAGTTAGTGAAGATCATGGAATGCAAGGATCAATGTGGACAGACTGTCATACCAGTCTTCTATGATGTGGATCCATCACATGTTCGGAAACAGACGGAAAGCTTTGCTGAAGCCTTTGACAAACATGAAACAAGCTATAAGGATGATGATGAAGGAATGCAGAAGCTCCAAAGATGGAGGAATGCTCTAACTGCTGCCGCAAATCTAAAAGGATATGATGTCCGTGACGGGTGAGTTAAGAACACATAGTAATTTCTTACAATGAAAAAAAATGGAATACTACAAAGAGAGTTTGCTCAAGTGCTAAGGAATAATTTAGGTTGCGGGTTCAAGTTACTATAGTAGCAAAGTGAGGAGCTCAAAAGGAATAATTTTCCTTCAACTGCAGTTGCTTATGTGAAGAGTACATATTTTACTATAGAAAAAGAATCTATACCTCAAAAAATGAATTAAACAGAAAAGACACTAAATTAATTTATCATATTTACAAAATAAAAATTAAAAGGTGGAAGCTTAATTAATTTATTTTGTTAAGAATACTGCGTACACAATCTAACTTCATTGATTGTCATTTACACGTTAAAAATATTTTTATCTTTATTTTCCTGAAAAAAAGGAATGATGGTTGTTATATATGTCTCTATCAATAAGAAGGTATTGTTCCTATCAATATAATTAGAGAGAATAAAAAAAAACGTCTTAAGCTATTCACGTCTTGCTAGTACCCCAGAAGACACTATAGTTCCTATCACTTCAATTCCTCAATAACATTCTTGCACATATAATATTTTGATTGCTCCTTCAAGAGTTTGTTTTATGTGTGGTGTCTTTTAATCATCTCTATGTAAATTAACAATATTTAGTAGCTCAGTTTGTTGGTTATTTGCCCAGTTGATGAGAGTTCGATTCCTTGACTCTAGCAGCTCAATATTTAGTAGCTCAGTTCAATATTTAGTTTCTCTCCCTTTCCCCTACCCCTATGTAAACAAAAAATTAATTATGAAATGCGTACTAATACTTGGCTTTCTTACATTTATCTACAATTGATTTTTTTTTATTTTCGTAGGATTGAAGCGGAGAATATTCAGCAGATTGTCGACCAAATTTCCAAATTGTGCAATAGTGCTACTTTGTCTTCTTTGCGAGATATTGTGGGAATAGATACTCATATGGAGAAATTAAAGTCCCTACTTAAGGTAGGAACCAATGATGTTCGGATCATATTGGGGATCTGGGGCATGGGCGGTCTAGGGAAGACGACAATAGCAAGAGCCATTTTTGACACTTTGTCTCATCAATTTGAAGCTGCTTGTTTCCTTGCTGATATTAAAGAAAATGAAAAACTGCATTCTTTGCAAAACACTCTTCTTTCTGAATTGTTAAGAAGAAAAGATGATTACGTCAATAATAAGCTTGATGGGAAGCGGATGATTCCAGACAGACTTTGCTCTAAGAAGGTGCTAATTGTGCTTGATGATATAGGTCATAAAGATCATTTAGAGTATTTAGCAGGTGATATTGGTTGGTTTGGTAATGGCAGCAGGGTTGTTGTAACAACTAGAGACAAGCATCTGATGGGGAAGGATGATGCAATATATGAAGTGACTGCATTACCTGATCATGAATCCATTCAATTATTTTATCAACATGCTTTTAGAAAAGAAGATCCAGATGAGTGTTTTAAGGAACTTTCATTGGAGGTAGTAAATCATGCTAAAGGCCTTCCTTTAGCCCTCAAAGTGTGGGGTTCTTTGATGCATAACCTAGGCTTAACTGAATGGAAAAGTGCTATAGAGCACATGAAAGTTAATTCTAATTCGGAAATTGTTGAAAAGCTCAAAATCAGTTATGATGGATTGGAGCCCATCCAACAAGAGATGTTTCTAGATATAGCATGCTTCTTGCGAGGGGAAGAAAAAAATTACGCCATGCATGTTCTTGAGAGTTGTCATTCTGGAGTTGAATATGGATTGCGTGTCTTAATTAACAAATCTCTTGTGTCTATCTCTGAAAATGATCAAATTCAAATGCATGACTTAATACAGGATATGGGTAAATATATAGTGAATTTTAGAAAAGATCCTGAAGAACGTAGCAGGCTATGGCTCGCCGAGGAAGTCGAAGAAGTGATGAGCAACAATGGAGTAAGTAGCATAAGTGATGCAATAATATTTAATTTCTAATGTTTATATTCCAAAGACATATAGGACAGTCAATTCCAATTATTTGTTCATCTTGCTTCATATTTTGGTTGTTTATTTTAGTTAATAGGAAAAACAAAAGTAATATTAATTGCCTAATTAGTTTAAAAAATGATATTAATTGCCTAATTCGTTAAGTAGCCTCTTTAATTTATGTTGCCTAATTCGTTTTTCTTATATTTTTTTAGAGATTGATTAGTCTAGCTAGTAGCCACTTAATCTGTTTGATCCAATTTCATTCTTTGGATTAACTTGAAAATTTTATGACATTTTATTACATAATAACTCAATCAGAGATTCACTTTACCATTATTTATTTTATTATTTTAAAAAGTCACTACAATTTATTGGTATTGTTTCAATTACAGTTTCTTTCTATTACAACATGAAAAGCTTATAAACTTAACTCTAATGAACTTCTAAGAGAAATGTAATATTAGAAACAGAACTATAGAATTAATTGCAAAAAGTATTTCTCTGACATAACATCAGTATATCCTAATGATCTTCTTACCAGGGGACCATGGCAGTGGAAACAATTTGGCTTCATTGTAATTTTAGGACACTAAGCTTTAACAATGAGGCCATGAAACATATGAAAAGGCTTAAGATATTAAACATAAAGAGTTGGGCCTATCATGGCTCCTTTGAGTATCTGTCCAACAACTTGCGTTGGTTAGTCTTGGATGGCTATCCTTGTGAAACATTGCCATCTACATTTGATCCCAAAATTCTTGTTAGCCTTAACCTCCGGGGCAGTTCACTGCATTATTTATGGATGGAAACAAAGGTATAATAGTTAAGTTTTATTTTACTTTTATTTTTCTTTCTAACTGTCTTTGTCTTTTAATTTAGTGATAATGAACAAATATTATTACTTTTGTCACGTATTATTTGAGGTACTTTGTATTTTTGCTAGAAATGTGATGCATGTCTTTAAATGAACAAAAATTATTAACTCCATAAGCTCAAATTAATGTATTTCCATCTCAAAAAAATTATTGTAATTTATATTATTTGGGGTTGTTCCCAGTATTGTTGTAAGATCTTTATGTCTTTTTTCTCAAAAAAAATTATTGTAATTTATATTATTTCTCATAGTAAAATCAGATTCATATGAATTTCATCCTAGGGCTGTACATAGTGGGACGGAAGTAATACTTATTAGTAAAACAAAAGGAATGTATTGTGTATAACTATTTTCTTGAATGGCATATATGCTTTCATACATTGCTTCCGGATTTAACATTTGGGTTTTCCCATTTTATATTACACTTTTTTAAAGAGAGAAACACTTTTCTCTTTGCTACAGTTTTTTTCAATCATGTTAAATTATAATTAACAATATTTTATTTATAATTTACTTTTATTCAGTTTCTTAACAAGTAATTTTTCATATATAAAAAATAAATTTCTAATTTCACACAAAAATAATGTGTTGGCCCTCATAAATCAAATGCTATCATTCATTTCTTTTCTTGTGATAAATACTTTTAGGAAAGCTAGCAATAAGATATTAAGAAAACAGAGGTCATTTGATGTCCAAAAATACAAATGAAACAAACAAGGTTTCTACATTCATAGATAGCCAAATATTTTATTATTGGAATCCAGTGGAGGAGCAAAATAGGTTCTTTTTTTCTTCTCTATCTCATTCTGTTTGTATTCTGAACAGCAATTGTCGTCTCTACGGACGCTAGATCTCAGATACTCTAAAAGCCTGGTGCAAACACCAGATTTCACGGGGATGCCAAATTTGGAGTATTTGAATCTGTCTTCGTGTTCTAATCTTGAAGAGGTTCACTATTCCCTGGGATGTTGCAACAAACTCATTCGGTTAAATTTGTGTTTTTGTAAAATACTTAAGAGGTTTCCATGTGTTAACGTGGAATCTCTTGAATATTTGGGTTTAGAATTTTGCTATAGGTTAGAGAAATTTCCAGAAATTCACGGGAGAATGAAGCCTGGGATACAGATTCACATGTCATCCTCTGGGTTAAGGGAACTGCCATCCTCTGTTTTTCAGTACCAAACTCATATTACCAAGCTAGATTTGAGTAATATGGAAAACCTTGTAGCTCTTCCAAGCAGCATCTGTAGGTTGAAAAGTTTGGTTAGTCTGAGTGTGTCATGTTGCTTAAAACTGGAAAGCTTGCCAGAAGAAATAGGGGATTTAGACAACTTGGAGGAGTTTGATGCCAGTGATACTCTAATTTCACGACTTCCGTCTACCATTGTACGCTTGAACAAACTTAAAGTCTTGAAGTTAGCTGGATGCTTCAGATACAATAGAGTGCACTTTGAGTTCCTTCTGGCTGAAGGATTACGCTCATTGGAACATCTGGATCTCAGTCGCTGCAACTTAACAGATGGAGAACTTCCGGAAGATATTGGATCCTTATCCTCTTTGAAAGAGTTGGAGCTCAGAGGAAATAATTTTGAGCATATTCCTCGAAGCATAGCCCAACTTGGTGCTCTTCGATCCTTAGACTTATCATATTGCAAGAGGCTTACACAACTACCAGAATTTCCCCCTGAATTAAATAAATTGCGTGTAGATTATCTTATGGCTCTGAAATTTATCCATGATTTAGTAACAAAGAGGAAGAAACTACAGATGGTGATATTCGCACCACTGTATGATAAGGATGATGCAGACAATAATTCTATATATAATTTGTTTGCACATGCCCTGTTTCAGAAAATCTCTTCCTTGAGGCATGACATCTCTTCTTCAGATTCCTTGTCCGAAAATGTGTTTACCATTTGGCATCATGAGAAGAAGATCCCAAGTTGGTTCCACCATCAGGGAAGGGATAGTAGTCTATCAGTCAATTTGCCCGGAAATTGGTATATACTTGATAAATTCTTGGGATTTGCTGTATGTTACTGTGGTAGCTTAATTGACACCACAGCTCAATTGATTCCCGTATGTGATGACGGGGTGTCGTGCATGACCCAGAAACTTGCCTTATCAGAATGTGATACAGAATCACACAGCTATCGAGAACGGTATACACCAATTCATTTTTTCTTGGTACCTCTTGCTGTCTTATGGGATACATCTAAGGCAAATGGAAAAACACCAAATGACTATGGACTTATTAGGCTATCTTTTTCTGGAAAACAGAAGAAGTATGGACTTCGTTTGTTGTATAAAGAAGAACCTGAGGTTGAGGCCTTGTCACAAATGAGGGAAAATAACAATGAACCAACAGAACATTCCAATGTGATAAGGAGGAGCAGATCTGACATTAGTGAACACCATGACTCCGTGACGGATGAATCCAGTTGTTGTTGTTGTCGCATACTGTAATAACATTAGAAACAAAGGTCACATTCCAATGAAAGTAAGTTGCAAGTTTGGAAGCCCTTTGCTCTAAAGCCGGTGGCATTGCCTATGAAGAGTATATGTTTCCTTTGTTTGTAGCAGAACAACTAGACCTCTTGGCCTGAGAAAGAGATTCGTGAGAGAACTAACTTCGGTATGCAATAATCCATTCTTTTTAAATCTACATATATCTATACTATATACTTGTCTTATTAGTAAAGGTGACGTGACACCTCTCTTAGACCAGAATAGCAGTCATGTGAAATGAAATCACATCTTCGTTTGCTGACAGGTAAAAACCAATTGCAGATGAATATTCGCGAAGCAAGAAAACTGTGCCAAAATGGATGGATGAAAGAAGCCTTGGAACTGTTCTTCCTTTGGGATGTAGAGCTCAACTAGTCTTGTATTCTCTCCATCAGAAACTGATTTTCACCTTTTCAAAATAATTTTCATCTTGAAAAAACCAGAAGTTTCTTACACACTACATAACTTTAAATATTGCTTGTCGTAATGATCATGCTATAACTTTAGAAATACACTTTTGCAGGGCCGTTTTCATATCTGTACCAAGTTAAATGTGGAGGTTCAGTTTAGTATAGAGGGACTAAAACAACATCATAAATATTGTGTTTTCATTTCAAACTTCAATCGCAGAAGTACAAGATTAATCATACTTTATATACCAAGATATATAAAGTACATAAGAGTTGTTTTTCCATTTGCAATGTTTTCTAACTATGCATAGGGAAAACAGTTCCAGGTGTTTGCATTTCATCAATTAGTTTTTGTGGGGTTCGGTAGGGCGACTCTTTGATGCATAATAGAATACTCAGGCTGCTTCGAGTTTTGACTGACTAAGTGCAGATGAAAATCTTTTTGAAAAAGCATGTGTACATGTAAAAGAAAACTCATGTCGCGGCCAAAATACATAAAGGAGACTTTTTTCAAAGTGGTTAAGGTTGCTCAATTAGACTGAAAATCATTGCGTGGTTTGAATTCACAACAAAGAAAGAGAATACGAGGTATAGGAATTTGTCAACTCATCAGGCTCACGACCTAAAAGGCCATTTTATCGTCTACACAATTGATCAAAGGCGCTTTGTGATTCCCTTGGCTTACCTTTAAAATTAGGTCATTAGGCAACTTTTAAACATATATGAAGAAGAATTTGGGCTACCAAGTAATGGCGCTATTACATTACCCTGTGATTCGGTCTTCATGGACCACATCATTTCACTGATCAAGAAACGCATAGCTGCCGGAGATCTTCGAGCGTTTTGATGTTTTGAGAGAACAGGGCCCACAAAACAATGCTCCTATCGATTCGTTCATGTTGCTGTACTTCATCTTCTAATTTGCACCAAGAAAGTGGAAATCAGTAACTTCTTGTTTATTGAAGTTATGTCTCGTTATTCAACCCATTTTTTAGTGGATAATATAGGTGACTAATTATTTTCTTTTAACCATTTTGCCACCCCTAGTCTCAGATAATAATTTGCAAAAGGTATTAAACTAATCATTTTTTATACATTTGATTTCCAATATCCACCGATATATCCAATTAAAGATCAATTTCCTCTTATCCCCTTCGCCAAAAACTCTAATGTAATATGACTTCCACTTTCTTGGTGCAAAGAATAAGCTGAATAACAACACGAAGTACTTGAGAGGAGCAATGCTTTGTGAAGATCTCCAGTGGCCACACCTTTCTTGATTAGTGAAATGATGCAATCCATGAACGTTGAATCACAGGGTAATTTAATAGGGCCGCCACTCGGTAGCCCAAACTCTTCTTCAGATATGCTTAAGAGTTGCCTAACGACCTCATTTTCAAGGTATGCCAAGGGAATGACAAATCGCTTTGATCGATTGTATAGATTACAAAATGGCCCTTTTCAACTATATAGGATGAAGATGTACTACAACTATCTTCATCACTACCATTTTTGGAAATGAAATCCTTTTCCGCTGCATGACTGCAAACTTCTGCCATCTCCTAACCATTTTGATGAGTTTCTTGGCACTGATCATTGTCTTTTTTTTTTTGGAAGATTGAAACAAGAAAGTAAACAAGAAATTTAGAGACTTTTTGAGGTTTGAATTGCTAATGCTTGTTCTGGATTGGTAATGAAAAGGCTCATGAAAGGGGGATTATATATTTATACAAGAAACTGGAGATGACTAATTATAATCTTTAGTTGGAGCTGAAGTTTTTGTTACTAATAAAAGGCAAAGCCATGTGCTGATGCTTGTTGATATGGGGCCTTAAATTTGTGGATGAAGCTAGTTTGAAAGGATGGATGACAACAGATTGGACCTATTAGGTATGATATCAGCTCATACCTAAATAATTTGAAGCCATTAAATGAAGAATAGCTTGTAGAAGGCAAAACCATGTGCTACTCCTTTCTTTGTCATGTACATAAGGGATCTTTTAAATTGTCATCTTCTCTAGTCCTATTCTGCTTTTGCTATAACAAATTTTTTTTGGAATTGAGTAACACTGTGGACAAATTTTACTCAAAAGATACATTAACAATAAGAAAACTGAACCAGTTTTTGGTTAATAGTATCAAAACAAACTAAGCGATTCAGCAACCAAAGAAATTAGTCGTTGCAGTTAATTCAGAAGTCTTTTTTCTTTGCTTTTTTTCTTCTTTTTGGTGGACGACTGTACTGGGAAGAAGGATAAAAAGATCATTTGTCACAAAATGGTGTAGTTTATGTGTAAGAAAATGAAGGATATTGATAAATAAAAAGATCATTTATCACAGTTTTTGTGGAGAAACAAAAACTGTGATATTAACCAGTGCAAAATACAGCTTAAAGTCTTCTATTTGAACTATTATGCTTCTTGACTTTTGTTTCCACCTTTGAACAAACTTTGCTTTTTAGCTTATTTGAAAAATTGGGTTGATGCAGCTTTTGACATAATATTCTTATGAATTAGGACTAGAAATTTGGATATTCTACATATTTAGAACCCTATTTTGGTAATTTATGCAGGATCTCGAGGCTATTTTGTGCTTACTGATTGTTCTGTGAATAGTTTTGAGGCCAACCCCAAAATTGACAACATAAAATATGATCATACTTTGTATGTTATTCATTGGTTGCTATATATTCTCATTGCTAATGGAGTTCAATTTGCATTCATAGGACTACTATAAAGCAACTGAAAGAAATCAGATATAATCACAAAGTTAAAGAGTGTTGACAAGAATATGGAGTTTTGATGAATAATTAGATGTTGAATGTTCTGTACACTTGTTGAATATCATGTATCCATTACAAAACATTAAGGTCAACAAACTAGTAATTCTGTGTTTCTTAGTTCTTGAAGGTATAAAGCTGATGAGCATCGACTAGAAGCAACTGATACAAGCAATGCATTTTGAAGATCGATATCTGCACCTTTTCTAATGAGTGATATGATGTAGTTCTTGAATAGTGCATCACACGGTAATATAATAGGCCCATCACTCGGAAGTCCAAACTCTTCTTCAGACATGTGCAATAGTTGTCTGATTACTTCGTGTTGAAGATAAGCCAAAGGAACCACAAATCGCTTTTGATCAGTTGTATACACCACAAAATGCCCTTTGCCAACTATAGAATAAGATGTACTACAACACTCTGCGTCATGGTTATTGGATCTTGGAAAAGAAATTCTCTTCCTCTGCTTGACCGCAAACTTCTGCCATTTCCTTGCTATCTTGATGATTTTGTTAGCACTGATCATGTTTATTTCTTCGGTTTATAGGAAAGAAAATATTGTTTGAGTTTTTAGAAGGTTTGATTGAGTTCTATCTGCTTGATGATCAAAATGTTTTATGGAAGCAATTTATTTATAGCTGAGGCTAGAGTTATGACTTTGAAAATTGTAGCTCTAGTTGTCAACCTGAATCAGGTATTGAAGGCAAAATCATGTGCTGATGATTAATATGGGACCTTAGAAATTGTGGAAATGGCTGGTTGTCTTGTTTTAAGTAAAGAGGTTGATGCATTTATTGAATTATTTGTCAATATATCTTTAAACCAAGTGGCCCATGACTAAGTCATCAACTTCATCCATTCTTCTGGATTTTATTTTAAGGTTGCCATTTGTTCCAAATCATGAGAAGTAGTAGGGTCTAATGTTGTTCAACAAAATGTATGGTCTGAATACTTTGACACTAGCAGAATGAGCAAAACCATGTGAAACTTCATGTATTGTTGTCCCTCAAATTTCTCTTCACCAAAAAACATTAAGTATGTAACTTGCCATTACCTTATATATATATATATATATACTTATACACACAGCATTTGAGCAGAACACAAGTATCTAGACTAGACATTCGAAGAACTTTCATTTTCTGTGCAATTCTGAAAATTCTTGTTCTTTCTTTTCCTTCATCCTTTAGAGTTACATAATATTCCTTGAGACAATGGGTATCAAAGTGATACCATTTATTCAGGCTAATCGATTCTTAAAAAGGTCTTCAACGTTAGAAGGTGTTCCAAAAGGACATTGCTCATATATGTAGGAGAGAGCCAGAAGAAGAGATTTGCTGTGCCAATATCATATCTGAGTCGGCCTTTATTTCAAGATTTGTTAGCTCAAGCTGAAGAAGAATTTGGCTTTGATCATCCGATGGGCGGTCTCACAATACCTTGCAATGAGAATGTGTTCGTTGATCTCACTTCCCGCTTGAGGATATTATGAATAGTACTATGGTGCGAATTCTTCTACACATGAGATTTTGTAAAGTAGGATTAGAACTGAGAAAGAGTAGATTGTAGAGAGAGGTCATTTTCATTGTATAGAACATTGCCAATGTGAATTTCTTTCACAACTGGGCGATGTATAGCCTCTTCTTTTATCATTCTTTTGTCACGACCCGGATTTTCCGCCCTCGAGAGTCGTGATGGCGCCTACTCGTGAAAGCTAGGCAAGCCAACCATTTGCACAAATTACCTTTTTCCCATTTTAAGTCTTTAACAAGTGTGAATCAACATTTATAAATAGCGAAAATTTAAAGCAAGCAGAAGAAAACGATTAAAACATTTGAATAATTATCCAATACAACATCTTATGCAAAATCTACCCAGAACTGGTGTCACGCTTCACAGACAGTCTAGAATTACTACAAACAAGGTCTGAAAGATAGCTAATACACTGTTTCTGAAATAAGTATATGAAACAGAATGAAGGGATAGGGGGAGACGCCCTGCTGCTCCGGTATCTGCACACAGTGCAGAGTGTAGTATCAGCATAACCGACCCCATATGCTGGTAAGTGCCTGGCCTAATCCCGACAAAGTAGTGACGAGGCTAGGACCAGACTACCAACTAAACCTGTGCAATTATATTATATACAGCGGAAAATAAAATAGAAATAAATAATTAAAGATGGGAGGGGGACATGTTGTGGGGGAATATCATTTATCAATAGTAGTTCACAAGAAAAGCATAAAGACAATTTAGAATTCATAGCAAAAGAATAAGGAAATCGTAACCAACCAATAGACATTTTTATTATCTATTGTTGCGGTGCGCAACCCGATCCAAATCATAAAAATATTGTTGCAGCATGCAACCCGATACATATCATTTATTACTGTTGCAGCGTGCAACCCGATCCAAATATAATATTGTTGCGACGTGCAACTCGATCCAAATATAATATTATTGCGGCGTGCAATCCGATCCACATATACAGTTCAACACCAATCACATAGAGAGTCTCGGCAAGGGATCAATAAAGAAACAACACTATCCCAGCAAGGAAATCAACATATAAGTAAATACGTTCCGGCTAATGAAAATCAGCTATAACCACACTTGTTCCAACATCTAACTTCTTCAACTAGCACCAATACTCAATCATAAGTAATTACCACGAGAATAATCATAATCCTTGCACAACATAGAGAATCAACAACTTAGGCATTCGTAGTATTTGTTAAGAATACAACAATTTCATTTTAGGACTCACGGTCATGCTTGACACCAACGTATAGATACTCGTCACCATGCATATACGTCGTACTCAACAAGTAACACGTAGCAAATAGGACACAACTCCTAATACCTCAAGCTAAGGCTAGACCAAACACTTACCTCGAACTTCCACGGCCAACTCAAACCTCAAACACCGCTTTTCCTTTTGAATTTGGCTCCATATCAATTGTATCTAGACATAATCGACTTAATAACATCAATAAACGCTAAACAATTCAATTCCAATGCTTAATTATAGATTCCTATCATTCTTCCCAAAAAGTCAAAAATTGACCCCGGGCCCACTTGGTCAAAACATGAGGTTCGGACCAAAACCCGATCACCCATTCACCCACGAGCCCGAACATGTAATTAATTTCAAAATCCGACCCCAAAACGAGGTCTAAATTCCAATTATACAAAAAGCCTAACTCTACCCAAATCCCTAATTTTCTACTCTTAAGAACATGATTTAGGCCTAGAAATCTAATGGGTGTTAATGAAAATTGAAGAAAATGAGTCTAAGATTGCATATCTATGAATTTGTGGTTAAGTTTCTTTCAAAAACCGCCCATTTTGGAATTTGGAAGAAGAAGTTATGAATTTTGGGTTAAATCCCGTGTGTTCTGTTAATGTTTAAAAGAGCTGGGCGACAGTGTTCATCGCATTCGCGAGAACACTGTCGCGATCGCGAAGAGCTGCCAAATCATGGACTTACCCGATCGCGGGTCCTCCTACGCATTCGCGAAGGGTTGGCCCCCCTGACCTTCGCGTTTGCGGGCCTGTGCACGTGTTCGATTAGAAGAACAATCACCTTCCGGTCTAGCCCCCCATCTACACTACGCATTCGCGGGAAATGGGTCGCGTAGAGCAACCCTCCAGTGCTCCGCGTTCGCATCCCTTACTTCGCGTTCGCATTGAACAAATCCACCCCTACCCAATTTTCCCTTTCACGATCGCATGATAGGCTTCGCGATCGCGAAGCATAGAATACATGTGCATCAGAAACAGTAGTTCTGCAATTTTTCATAAGTTCGAAAACCTTCCGAGACCTATCTGAAACTCACTCGAGCCACCGACGCTCCAAACCAAACATGTACACTATCTCAAAAATACCCTACGGACTTATTCGTGCAATCAAATCGTTAAAATAACATCAACAACTATGAATTTAGCATCAAAATTATGAAATCACTTAAGAACTTCAAATTTTTCAATTTTCTCAAATACGGTCCGATTCACGTCCTTTCAAGTCCGCTTCTTACCAAATTTCATAGACTCGACTTAAACCACATATAAGAGACCTGTACCGAGCTCTGGAACCAGAATACGGGCCCGATACCATAAAATTTTACACACATTTCATTTCCAAAACTCATAAATAATTTCAGCAAAATAATTTTCTTTAAAAATTTATATCTCGGGCTTGGGACCTTGAAATTCGATTCCGAGCATACGTCCAAGTCATATATTTTCCTACGGATCCTCCGGAGCCATCAAATCATGGGTTCGGGTCCATTTACCCAAAATATTAATCGAAGTCAACTTAAATTTATTTTAAAACCAAAATTCATTATTATTCACAGATTTTCACATAATGGCTTTCCGGCTAAGCACTCGGATTGTTCACGCAAATTGAGGTGATGCTGAAAGAGGTTTTTAAGGCCTCGAAACGCAGAATTTATTTCTAAAACAAGTGATGACCTTTTGGGTCATCACATTCTCCACCTCTAAAACAACCGTTCATCCTCGAACGGACATAAGAAGGAAGTACCTGAGTCGAAGATAAGATGGGGATAACGGCTACGTATATCGGACTCGGACTCCCAGGTCGATGTCTCAGCAGGCTGACCTCTCCACTGAACACAAACAGAAGGAAAACTCTTCGATATCAACTGACGAACCTGCCGGTTTAGAATAGCTACCGGCTCCTCCTCGTAGGATAAGTCCTCGTCCAACTGGACAGTGCTGAAATCTAACACGTGGGATGGATCGTCGTGATACTTCCGAAGCATGGACACATGAAACACTGGGTGCACGGCTGATAAGCTCGGCGGCAATGCAAGTCTGTAAGCCACCTCTCATACTTGATCAAGAATCTCAAACGGGCCAATGAATCTAGGGCTAAGCTTGCCCTTCTTCCCAAATCTCATCATGCCCTTCATAGGCAACACTCGAAGCAATACCCGTTCATCGACCATGAAAGCCAAATCACGAACCTTACGGTCGACATAATTATTTTGCATAGACTAAGCTGTACGAAGCCTATCCTAAATAATCCTGACCTTGTCCAAGGCATCCTGTACTAGATCTGTACCCAACAATCGAGCCTCTCCCGCCTCAAACCATACAATTGGTAACCGACACCGCCTACCATACAAAGCCTCATAAGGAGCCATCTGTATACTCGACTAGTAGCTGTTGTTGTAGGCAAACTCTGCTAAAGGCAAAAACTGATCCCACGAGCCTCCAAAGTCAATGACACAAGCTCGGAGCATATCCTCCAAAATTTGAATAGTTCGCTCGGACTGCCCGTCCGTCTGCGGATGAAACGATGTGCTCAACTCAACCCGTGTGCCCAACTCTCACTGAACTACTCTCCAGAAATGTGAGGTAAACTGCGTACCTTGATCCGAAATGATAGACACAGGCACACCATGAAGACAAACAATCTCCCGGATATAGATCTCAGCTAATCTCTTGGAAGAATAGGAGATTGCCACAGAAATAAAATGTGCTAACTTGGTCAGTCTATCAAGAATAACCCACACTGCATTAAACTCATCTAGGTCTGTAGGAGTCCAACAACAAAGTTTATAGTGATACGCTCCCACTTTCACTCAGGAATCTCAATCCTCTTGTCACACCCCAACCTTGGGAGGTGTGGCTGGCACCCGATGCCCGAAGGCCCGAGCGAACCAACCATGAGATATGATCTGAAATATAATAACCTGCAGGCAGAAGAGCCCAACACGACATAATGTGTGTGTGTATATATATATATATATAACTAGGCCAACAAGGCTGCAACGACAGTATAACAGCTATCCAGAAGACTGATAGGGCGATATGAAAAATATATATATACAATGACCGCTAGTCTTCAAGTCTCTAAGAGTGTAAGACAATCTCAAAAGGGAGGGACAAAGCCCCGGACATGCCCAAAACCACACATATACATCTGTAATAGTACCTATGGACTCAAAGTCAGCAACTCCGAAGAAGTGGAGTGCGAAACCCAATGCTGATCCTGGGGGTCCTACTGAGGAGGCACGCCGCTCTGTCTATCCGAACCTATGGGCATGAACACAGCGCATAAAAATGCGTCAGTACGAAATATGTACTGAATATGTAGGGCGACAAGTGTAACATGAAAAATGTAATTAACAAGAGAATAGATATAAAGACAATTTGAATTCTGAAACTAGCCTCGGTAGGAAAATAAAATTCAACATGGATATAAATGTATGCTCGTGAAATCGTCGTTCACAATCGCTACTTATAATATATCACATTATATAATAATAAATCCCTATGTGGGGCTATAATATCCATAACATACCCGACCATAATAAAGGCTCGGTAGAATCGTACCCGGCCACGTGAAGCTCGGTAATCCCAACTGATCAGTGGTTACACAATAGGTGTCATACCCGGCCGTCTATAGTGCGGCTCGGTAATGAAAGTAAATACATACATATATTAAATCATGAATTATATAAGTGCAATGCGAATCTAACCTTAAAAGGCATATTCTAAGAATAGTCGAAGTGGCCTATCATCATTATTCCCCGACTATCATGGTTGTCGCTAAAATATTTAATTTTTTTTAACTACGAGCCAACAAGTACTAAGAACATGGGAATTATGTAATATGAATACCTTTGAAGTAAGTATTACTTATTCATGATTTATATGAATGTCGAAATGAGAACGAGTAAAAAGGCTCTAGTTCTTTTTAAGCAAGGAACAAGGAAATCCGAGAATTCATAGATATCCTCTAGAGTAAGCAATCTATGAGAAAGGATCAGGTCTAAGCATCTTTATAAGTTGAAGGTGAAATAACTCGAATCCGACGAGACAATTCGATAAACGTTTATTCGAATTCTAGTCATGCCGAAAAGTATAGCGAAAGCCCTACATACCTTTTCGATGGAGTTATATACTGTTCCAAGACCTCAAAAGCCTTAGGAATGATTTCCTACATAATACAAACGATTCAAAATCAAATTCAAGCTCATAGCTTATATAATTCTTCATTTAGACATTTACGCAAACAACTTGTGGCCATGAATTTGTAGACCCTTTTGTAGTTTAATTTCCCCCCAACACACCACCAAATTTTACTCTACTACATCTCCTCATCGACACGATTCCATCCATGTCTTTATAGATTCAAACAACACAATAAAACCATATAGAACAACCCCAACAATCAAGCCATATTAAGAGAGGTTTGTTAAAATAAATCAAGAACATTTCTATAGAGGTTTCAACTATTTCTTAAGAATTCTTATGGTAGAAGTTTACAAAGATCAAAGAGGAAGTTAAATCATACCTTATGTGACCAGAATTACTCAAAATCGAAATTACTTCAAGGCGGAGTCTTGCTATGAAAAGTGAAACACTGAAGAATTCACGATTCCGAAGCTACCATGGTGTTCTCTATCTTGAGGATGACTAAATTGTTGTTATGATTGGCTAGATGGATGGGAGGAGTTTGAGAGGAAATCCCTAGGTTTTAGGTTCTATTTTGGAGAGGATAAAACGCAGGGGTTTCAGTTTTAAAGAATGACTTAAATAAAAAAATTTTAACTAAACCCGACTAAGCACACTGTTCCCGTAACAGTGTACACCCCTGTACAAAAAGGTTAATATCTCTCTACTCCAAAGTCGTATTAATAAACGATTTGTTGCGTTGGAAACTAGACTCATAGACCTTCGATTCGGTAGGTAGAACACACCATAACTCCCAGTATATTGAGAGAAAAGCTCATAAACATTTTATCCAAAGTGAAATTTAAAACCCGTAACTTGCGGCGATCTTTGTCGAAGTTTTAATTACAACTCAAATGACTTCCAATCTTAACGTATAACTATCGAATCATTTAAATATCTCACAGAAATTATCTTCCTGTGGAATTAGACCATTTACAACATGATAACGCCGAATACACAAGGTGTAACACTTCTGGAACAAACCACCGGGCCTCTGATGCTCGTACTTAATTAACTGACAGTTCAAACACCGAGCCACATATGCAATAATGTTCTTCTTCATTCTCTGCCACCAATACTGCTGCCGCAAATCCTAATACATCTTAGCGGCGTCCGGATGAATAGAGTATCGGAAACTATGGGCCTCCTCTAAAATCAACTCTCGGAGTCCATCCACATTAGGCACACAAACTCGACCCTGCAATCTCAAAACTCCATAATCTCCTAAGGTAACCTGCTTGGCACCTCCGTACAGCACCGTGTCTCTAAGGACACACAAATGAGGATCATCAAATTGCCGATCTCTGATATGCTCCAACAATGAAGAACGAGCGACTGTGCAAGCTAACACTCGATTGGGCTCAGAAACATCCAACCTCACGAACTGATTGGACAAAGCCTGAACATCCAGAGCAAGCGGCCTCTCACCGACCGAAATATAAGCAAGACTGCCCATACTGGCTGACTTGCTACTCAAAGCATCGGCCACCACATTGGCCTTTCCCGGATGATATAAGATGGTGATATCATAGTCTTTCAACAGCTCCAACCACCTTCTCTGTCACAAGTTTAGCTCCTTCTACTTGAACAAGTACTGCAGACTCTTGTGATCCATGAACACCTAACATGCCACGCCATATAGATAATGCCTCCAAATCTTTAACGCGTGAACAATGACTGCCAACTCTAAATCATGAACCGGATAGTTCTTCTCATGAATCTTCAACTGCCGCAAGGCATAGGTAATGAACTTTCCATCCTGCATCAACACTGTACCAAGTCCAATACGAGATGCATCACAATAAACTGTGTAAGGCCCTGAACCTATAGGCAAAACCAACACTGGTGTCGTAGTCAAAGTTGTCTTAAGCTTCTGAAAGCTCTCCTCACACTCGTCCGACCACCTGCATTGGGCACCCTTCTGGGTTAACCTGGTCATTGGGGCCGCAATAGACGAAAACCCCTCCACAAACCGATGATAATAGCCTGCAAACCCAAGAAACTCCGGATCTCTGTAGCTGATGCGGGTCTAGGCCAGTTTTTGACTGCCTCTATCTTCTTCGGATCAACCTGAATACCCTATGTTGATACAACATGACCCAAGAATGCAACTGAACTCAACCAAAACTCACACTTCAAAAACTTGGCATACATATGACTATCCCTCAAGGTCTGAAGAACCACTTTAAGATGCTGCTCGTGCTCCTCCCAACTGCGGGAATAGATCAAAATATCATTAATGAAGACTATCACGAACGAATCCAAGTAAGGCTTGAACACTCGGTTCATCAAATCCATAAAAGCTGCTGGGGCATTTGTCAACCCGAATGACATCACAAAGAACTCAGAATGCCTGCACCGAGTGCGGAAAGTTGTCTTAGGGAAATCGGATGCCCTAATCCTCAACTGATGGTTGCCAGATCTCAAGTCAATCTTCAAAAATACCTTGGCACCCTAAAGATGATCAAACAAATCATCAATCCTTGGCAATGGATACTTATTCTTGATTGTAACCTTGTTCAACTGCTGGTAATCTATACACATTCTCATTGATCTGTCCTTCTTCTTAACAAATAATATCGGCGCACCCCAAGGAGAGACACTAGGTCTAATGAAACCTTTTTCAAGCAATTCTTGCAACTGCTCCTTCAACTCTTTCAACTCAGGCGGGGCCATATGATACGGCGGTATAGAAATAGGCTAAGTGCCCGAAGCCAAATCAATGCAGAAGTCAATATCCCTGTCGGGTGGCATACCCGGCAGGTCTGAAGGAAATACCTCAGGGAACTCACGAACAACAAGCACAGAGTCAATAGAAGGAACCTCGGCACTAAAATCACAAACATATGCCAAATAGGCCAAACACCCATTTTCGACCATATGTCGAGCCTTCACATAAGAGATAACACCACAGGTAGAATGACCAGGAGTCCATCTCCACTCTAAACGAGGTAAATCCGGTAAGGCTAAAGTTACAGTCTTGGCATGACAGTCCAAGATATCGTGATAAGGTGATAACTAGTCCATCCCTAGTATGACATCAAAATCAACCATGTCCAGAAGTAATAAATCTACACGAGTCTCAAGACCCCCAATCACAATTATACACGAATGATGGACTCGATCTACCATAATAGAATTACCCACCAGTGTAGACACATATACATGGGCACTTAAGGAATCACTAGGCATGACCAGATACGGTGCAAAATAAGATGACACATAGGAGTATGTAGACCCTGGATCAAATAGGACTGAAGCATCTCTACTACAAACCAGAACAGTACCTGTGATAAATTCATCGGAAGCCTCAGCCTCAGCCTCAGCCTCAGGCCTGGCTGGAAGAGCATAACATCGGGGTTGGGCCCCATCACCCTGAACTACATCTCTGGGACAGTCTGCTGCTGGCTGGCCTCCACCTCTAGCTGTCTGACCTCCGCCTCTAATACCTCTACCTCCACCTCTAGCACCTCTACCCCCACCCCTAGCTGGAGGAGCAGGCGGTGGAACACCTGGTGCCTGAACTATAGCATGGGAACCCTGCTGCTGCGATTGAGTACCCACCAATCTCGGACAAGCCCTCCGGATATGACCATACTCACCACACTCAAAGTATCTACCTGAGTGTTACGGATAAGGAAACTGATACTGACCCTGGTAACCTGGAGGACCACCCCAAAAACTCTAGAGCGGCGGTGCACTGATAGGAGCTGGTGGTGCACTTTAGGGTTGCTGATCAGAATACTACATATGAGAAATACGGACTATCACACCTCCTTTTTCACCTACACCCCGAGAAAGGTATAAATAAAGGGAGTTTTTCAAATTAAAGGACAATCGAAACGGAATTTATTTGTTTAAAGATTCAGAGTCACCACTGGGATGATTTATGGTGTCCCAAGTCACCGATTCCAATCTCGAATCGAGGAAAAGATTGACTTGGTATTACAGTCCGCGAAACAGAAATCCGGGTAAGGAATTCTGTTAACCCGGGAGAAGGTGTTAGGTATTCCCGAGTTCCGTGTTTCTAGCACGGTCGCTCAACTGTTATATTCGGCTTAATTATCTGATTTTAAATAATTATGAACCTATGTGCAGATTTTAGTTTTAATCGCTTTTATTCATTTTTTAAAGAAAATTGCAACGTTTAAAACATGTCTCGAACCACATCACATAAATGCATCCGTGGTTTTTGACACATTTTAACATTGTTGAGATTTGGATTTGAGTCATATAAATGTGCACCTGAGTTTAGGAAAGTACATTATTAAAATACGCGCCTAAAGCAACTACGCGTTTGCAACTTTGCAAGGGCCATGGAGATTCCACTAGATGGCACGCCTCGTTTTCTAAGGATAAAATCAAAATTAATTAAATGAGGGTCATGCAATCGTCATTTTTTTGGCACGACACACCTCGACTTCCAGTTTCAAAAGAGAATTCAAGCTACATGTTTGAGGGCCATAAATTATTTATGTTATTGATTAACTAGTTAATAGTCTAATTAATTAACACTAAATGTAGTTAAAAGTTCCATTTAAACTAACTAAGATGACTTATGCGAGGGAAAACCAATCCATTACACAAAAAGGTTCGAGCCAAAACAAGAGGACTGATGGTCCAACCAAAGAAATGGCCCGAATCTCGTTCGAAGAACTTTCAGAATTGGGCCTCATAATTGAACCCAAGTTTGGAGCCCTGCAGCTGCTGAGCACCAGGCTCAACATCGAATCCTTACAATGCATGAGTAAGCTTGAAGTTGCAAATGAATTCAAAGGGACAACAACGAGACTAATACATATGCAAGCAAACTTTGGAATCATCTTTAACTTATCAATAGCCAATTACATGACATTCAATAATGATTTGATCTTGAAAGAACTTGTGAGTTCCAATTCTAATAACTAACAGTAGGTAGCAGAAATTAACAGTTTCAACATCATAAGAACACAGCTAATCACATTACTTTTGTACAGAGGTTACAATATCAAATTATTTTTGGTCATTCAGTATCTAATACCACCAATAGTCTTTACCAGCAAACAAATTACTAACCTAGACTCTTAAAAGGAAACTTCAAAGAAACAACTGAAATTTAGAAAAGTAATGCAGAATACTACATGTGAAAATACCTATTATGAATGTCCTTGAAAGTCCCTTTATACATATACACCAATTCAAACCCGTGAAATCCAAGTAACTAAGCCATAACTTGTTCCATGTTCAAACCAAAGCTAATTCTAGAACAAAGAACTTAGCAGGTATACCCAACAATAAGATGATCACAAACAGAGTCATACTCTATTCAACCATAAATATACTCGACCAAGCTATTTCCTGAACTAAGTAATACGCATTATGCATGAAATTGAAAGAGATAGAAATGAGAATTCAATAGCAACCATCATCCATTTGTTCATATTTCAGATTCAAGCTTCAGACTACATTTAAGTGGTGTCCATGGAATTGACAAATACTTGAAATGAAAGGGAAGGGAATGTAAGATCAGCAGTGACAACAGCAGTAAGCAGTAGCAGAAATAACCTCCTAGAACCAACTTAAAACCAAGATTTGTTGTGCAGTAAACAAAACAAGCAACCAGAACTTCAAACCAAGCCCTTTAAACCATCAAACTCAAACCGTTTCAGCTACACTTAGGTCAGAAATCATTTTAGGAATTGAAACTGGATAAATCACAGAAACAACCAATGAAACAGTAACTTTTACTAAAAATTCCTAGCCGTCTTCATTTTTTGAACTTTTTCTCTTCAATCCCCCCTTGAAATGCCATGTTAAAGAGCCTTTATAGGCAAGGCATTTAGGGCAGCTTCAATGAATTCACAATTGCACTTCAAACCTTCAAAAATTTTCATTTTTGCTTGGGAGTCCTCAATGTACAATTTAGAAATTCAAAATAACCCCAACCCCAGCTTCCTCGAAGCTTCCCTAGTTAGTTACACCTAGATTCCCTAAGCCAATTACCTAGACTACCCCTTTAAAACCTTGTCACTACCCCTGAACCCAATCCAACTATGGGTCAGGCCAAATCGAACAACCAAAACTCTAAGGCTGTTGTTGGGATGGGTCACAATAAATCGAGGGCCCAAGAAATTCACCCAGCCCATGAATATTCTGAGACCCAAAACTCTGACTCAAAAACATTATCACATACGATGGCCCCAAAAGAGTCCAATCAATTTTAATACTAAAAAACCGAATTAATTCTTTCCCTTTAACAAAATTAATTAAAGTTAACTCATGGCTATTGCTTGTACGAATTCAAACAGAAACAGAAGCAAAAATGAAAAGAAAAAGGCAGAATGAAGATGGAGGAGAAACAACAGAAAAAGAGTTAAATAATGAAACTGACGAGGAAGACGACAGAGAAAAGACAAAAGAATACCTCTAAG
Source organism: Nicotiana tabacum (assembly GCF_000715075.1). Taxonomy (NCBI): domain Eukaryota; kingdom Viridiplantae; phylum Streptophyta; class Magnoliopsida; order Solanales; family Solanaceae; genus Nicotiana; species Nicotiana tabacum. Next base: position 132,255,500 of record NC_134092.1, on the reverse strand, counting down.
GTCGCCCAAACAAAGCTTGATAAACTCTATGGCTTCGACTTGACTCGAAACAAGCATTAACCGTATGTTCTCAAAGAAAACAAACGGTCAACACCCATTTCAAACCCTATCGTTCAAGGGACTTTGTAAGGCTTGACGGATTCTTTTCTTCTTTGTTTTCAGATTCAAAACTAGACTGATTTGGTGAGGACTTGGGGAGAAATGGTGGTGTATTGGGGTTGAGGGAAGGGCGATGGTTGCATGGATGAAATTTGGGTGTGTTCGAGCTTCGCAACCGGCAGGAAATGTTGAAGGGATGAAAGGCGGCGTTAGGGTTTGGCAAGGAGATAAGAGACAAAGGTGATGATCAAAACAAAGGGGGGGGGGTTGTTCTGAGTTAATCTCAGAACTTTGGACATATTTAATCAATGTACAAGAAGCCACCCCCACCGTTGGATGAGCCAAGATTAAAGGCTCAGATCATTTTAAACTTACTAACTTGAAACGATGTCGTATGGTACTGAGGGGTTGGACCCGGATCTGGGCCGGATATGGGGCAATTTGACCGGATACTGGGTGTGTAGTCGTTTGGGCCTGAAAAATTCGATGGAAAAGCCCAAAATCCGATTTTTCTGTTATTTCCTTTCTTTTTCTTTTCCAATTTCAAATCCTTTTCTTTTGCAAATTAAAAATAAAACCTAAATTAAAGTTTGAACTAAATTAACCTACCCAATTAGATTAATCAATCACCCTAGTATTTACAATAATTAATTAAATCCTAAATTCAAAGAAAAATATAAAATTAAAAATTAAAGAGTTAAAATGCAAAAATGAGCTATTTTGATTTTTATATCTTATAAAACAAATTAATTTACCAATTAATCAAAAATGTAAAATTAAATCCTAAATGCAGTGCATGATATTTTTGCTATTTTTCATTAATTAAACAAAAATAAAAATGCACAGACAAATGTAAACAATTATCAGAAAATGCCACAAAATCCTCAAAAATTCCAAATAATGAAAAGAAGTTATTTTGTTTTGAATTTATGGGAGTGATTCATATAGGGCAAAAATCACGTGCTCACAGCTGCCCCTCTTTGCTCGGAAATACGGAGAGTTTTCGTGTAAAGACAAAGTAAGCAGATACGAGCGATTTTTGCCCGTTTAAATATTCCGTGGGAAGCATTTTTGAAAGATTTGACCGCACCCTACTTTCGAGGTTTCCTACATATCCTTGGCTATAAAGGAATCACGTCAGTGTAGTTCGAAAAGTTTTGGTAGCTATGACTACCATGAAGCTGTGATTTCATTGTTGTTGTTATTGCTGCTACTACTTGCTGAACCCCTTATTACACCATGTCAAAAATAAAAGAAGCTAGACTAGACTATGATCTATGAGTTCACAAGAGATCCTATCTATATCTTCAAACTTGCTTCTTGTGGTTCTTGTTGCCTTGTTGACTTGTATTCTCCCGGTGAAATCCTTTTGTTGTCGCCTTGAATTGTAATCTGAGATATTTTTTCTTTTCTCCAGGCGGATGCCTGAGTGCTAAACTTGAATGTATTCCCTGCTCTCCAGGCGGGCTCCTGATTGCTGACATGAAATGTATTCCCTACTCTCCAGGCGGGCTCCTGATTGCTGACTTGAAATGTATTCCCTGCTTTTCAGGCGGGCTCCTGACTGCTGACTTGAAATGTATTCCCTGTTTTTCAGGTGGGCTCCTGACTTCTAACTTGAAATGTATTCCCTGCTTTCCAGGCAGGCTCCCGACTTCAACAAAATGACAAAACAGAGGAAATTTTCTGCCCTAGTTTGGGTATCTGGGAACATATGCAAGTGTAAAACGAATCACGTTACCAACTATCAATAAGAACTTAAAAGCTAAAATTTGAATTGTACTCCCTGTTCTCTAGGTGGGCTCCTGATTGCTGGCTTGAAACATATTCCCTACTCTTTAGGCGGGCTCCTGACTGCTAAACTTGAACTGTATTCCCTGCTTTCCAGGCGGGCTCCTGACTTCTAACTTGAAATGTATTCCCTGCTCTCCAGGAGGGCTCCTGACTTCTAACTTGAAATGTATTCCCTGCTCTCTAGGCGGGCTCCTGACTTCAACAAAATAGACAAAAATAAAGAAAATTTTTTGCCCCCGTTTGGTGGATAGGAACAAATGCGAGTGTAAAACTAAATCATGTTACCAAGTATTACTAAAAATTTGAAAGCTAGGTCTCATTATCCAGGGGGATCCTAACAACTCTTAATTAAACGACAATTTGAAATCTAAATTATATCTTCTAAAGGTGTGACTCCTACTAAATCTTGTTATCTAAGAGGGTCTTTAAACTACTCCCCATTATCTAGGAGGGTTCTGAAAATCAAAAGTCAAATTTTATCTTAAGAGTGACAATTTTTATAATTGAATTATACTACCCTACAGCAGAACTTACGCTAAATGTTGTTATCTAATCAGAATCTTAAAGCTAAGTCCCATTATTCAGGACGGTCCTGAAACTCCTAATTGGATCTTATCTCGAACATGCAAACTTCTAAACTAGCTTATATTCCTTTGGGATACATTTATGCTAGATTATGTTATTTCTGAACTTTACGCTATGTCCTATTTTCCAGGAGGGTCCTGAAAATTAAAAATCAAACCTGTTTGGTGACTGCCTTTCTCCATGGAGGACTCCTCCGAAACAACTGAAATTTCCTGCCCCTGTTTTAATCAAAGAAAAATTTTGTCAGTTTAAGATGTGGTGGTTAGTTGATGGAATTCTTGCTGAAGGTCCCTCTGCTGCATTGTTTTGCTTTGACTGGCTTCCCCAAACCAGCCCTGAACCGCTTGACTTTCCGACTGACTTTCAAACCCCTATGACTTTGGATGAACCACGTGTTCTATACCCAAATCGTTTTTGTACATCTCTGACCCCTTTTAACCGAACCTCTGCATCTCCCATGAAATTACTAAATCATTTTGACGATGGAACTTTTGCTGGCACTTCATCCCACTTTACATCATGCTATCTTTGGTATGCTCTAGCCACACTGCGCTTTGCAATCTTGAAGCTGGTAGTGAGCTTTGAAATTTCTTCTTATTTGCTTAAATATAACTGACATTGGGAACGTCTTAGAGAAATAAACCCAAAAGAAATGAAATGTAATGACTTTCAGAGTTAAGGATAAGAAAATCCAAAACTGGGTGACTATCTGAAGAGAAAAAGAAAAGAGACTTATCTGAGTGGAACAGGTGGTACCAACGATCATGACATGCATTTTGGATTAATCGGCCCAATCTGTCCAACCAATCAACTTTCAGTTGCCATACTTTGTTGCCCCGAAATTTCTATAACCTGATTTCTTCCCCCAAATCCTGACCTTGTTCATCCTGCGGTGCCTTGAAAGGTTTTCACCAGCAGACCTCTCTCACTCGTTCATCTGCCAACTCACTCTTACCTTAAGGTGCCCGTGAGGGTTTTTACCGATAAGACTCTCTCATTTTATTTCTCTCTACTCCCGTCGCCTTACGGTGCCCGCGAGGGTTTTCACCAATAAGACTCTCTTATTTTGATTTCTTTCAACTCCTATCGCCTTACGATACCCATGAGGGTTTTCACCAATAAAACTCTCTCATTTTGATTTCTTTAAGCTCCTATCGCCTTACGATGCCCATGAGGGTTTTCACCAATAAGACTCTCATTTTTGGTTTCTTTTCCTTGTTTGGACCAGAGTATTGCTCTTGATATGAATCACCTCTACCTGCTCGATTTGGCATTTCTCGACTACTGATCAGAAGGTCTTTCTTTGGACTGTAATATAGGCTTTTGGATGGGGTTAGAAAGAAAGGGTATAAAAAGGCTCAAAACAACTCAAATGGGTCAAAAATTACAACCTTCGGAATCAGATTTCTGACAACAATCGCAACTTCTGCCCTAGGTTTCTTGTTTAGGGACTTTTGGATTTTTATTTTGATGAGACCGAACCGGGAGGTTGCTTACGTATCCTTAAAAGGAATCAGGTCGAACGTAGTTCATGTCATAGAAATTACCTTGTTGTTGTGATTTTTTTTCTCTTTCTTTTCTTTCTCTTTTGGTTTTCTCTCTTTTTTCTCTTTTGTTGTTTTTCTTCTTCTTTTCTCTTTTCTTCTTCTTTTTTTTCCTCTTTTTTTTCATTCTTTTCTTTCTCTTTCCTTTTCTTTCTCTTTTTCTTTTCTTCCTTTTCTTATCTTTCACGCTTGTATTTCTGATATTTGCTACTGATTCCGAAAGAGGGGTATGAAAGAAAATAAATAAGACTCAAAAGTGGTGACGAGGGATAAAGTGTTTAGATAGCAGAACAAAATGCCTTCGTCATTTCAATATTAAAAACATGCCAAATACAAACAAGTACAATTAAACAAAGGAATCATACATAGTATCTTTTAACTGCATCAGAGTTGATAGCCATTTCAACACATTTGCCTTCTACATATGTCAAATACAATACACCATTGGACAACACTCTAGTTACCACGAATAGCCCTTGCCAATTTGGGGCGAACTTTCCTTTTGCCTCAACCTGATGAGGGAGAATGCGTTTCAATACTAACTGACCCATTTCAAACTTTCGTGGACATACCTTCTTATTGTATGCTCTTGCCATTCTCTTTTGATATAACTGGCCATGACATATTGCCGCCAGTATCTTCTCATCGATCAAACTTAACTGCTCCAGACGGGTTTTGACCCACTTATCATCATCGATCTCAGCCTCTACGACAATTCGAATGGATGGAATTTCCATTTCTGCGGGTATTACTGCTTCGGTGCCATACACCAACAAATAAGGAGTCGCCCCTACTGAAGTTCGGACAGTAGTGCGATAACCCAGCAATGCAAATAACAGCTTTTCATGCCACTGCCTAGAACCCTCCACCATTTTTCAAAGTATCTTCTTTATGTTCTTGTTGGCTGCCTCGACTGCTCTGATTGCCTTAGGGCGGTATGGGGTAGAATTGCGATGTGCAATCTTGAACTGCTGACATACTTCTTTCATCAGATGACTATTGAGATTAGCCCCATTGTCTGTAATGATCACCTTCGGTATCCCAAACCGGCAAATGATATTTGAGTGCACAAAATCAACTATCGCCTTCTTGGTTACAGACTTGAATGTTTTAGCCTCTACCCACTTGGTGAAATAATCAATGGCCACCAGAATAAACCTGTGCCCGTTGGACGCTGCTGGCTCGATTGGTCCAATGACATCCATTCCCCAAGAAATAAAAGGCCATGGTGCAGACATTGTATGTAATTCAGATGGTGGAGAATGAATCAAATCTCCATGCACTTGGCATTGATGACATTTACGCACGAAATTGATACAATCTCGCTCAATAGTGAGCCAATAATAACCTGCTCGGAGAATCTTCTTTGCCAACATGTACCCACTCATGTGCGGTCCACAGACTCCAGAATGTACTTCAGTCATAATGGTTGTAGCCTGCCTAGCATCTATGCACCTCAGCAGTCCAAGGTCAGGAGTCCTTTTGTATAGAACCCCTCAACTGAAGAAAAACCCGTTTGCCAGCCGCCTAATTGTTCTCTTCTGATCACTTGTGGATTGTACTGGGTATACCCCCATCCTGATGTATTCCTTGATATCGTGGAACCACGATTCACCATCGAGTTCTTCTTCCACCACGTTACAATAAGCATGTTAATCGCGGACCTGAATATGCAACGAGTCTACATAATCCTTATCTGGATGATGTAACATTGACGCCAGAGTAGCCAAAGCATCAACGACCTCATTATGAATCCTCGGAATATGCCTGAACTCTATTGATTGGAAACGTTGACAAAGATCATGCAAACATTGTCGATACGGTATAAGTTTTAAATCCCGTGTTTCCCACTCTCCCTGAATCTGGTACACCAGAAGGTCCGAGTCACCCAAGACCAAGACTTCCTGGACACCCATATCCACAGCCATCCTTAAACCCAAAATGCATGCCTCATACTCAGCCATGTCGTTAGTACTGTAGAACCGAAGCTGAGCCGTAATAGGGTAATGATGCCCTGTTTCAGAAACAAGTATCGTTCCTGTCCCAACGCCTTTCATGTTAGCAGCCCCATCAAAGAAAAGTTTCCATCCTGGCTTTTCAATCTGTTCTGACTCATCAATGTGCATTACCTCTTCATCAGGGAAGTAAATCTTCAGCGATTCGTATTCTTCATCCACAGGATTCTCAGCCAAATGATCGGCCAATGCTTGTGCTTTTATCGCAGTCTGAGTCACGTAGACAATGTCAAATTCTGTAAGCAAGATTTGCCACTTTGCGAGCCTTCTCGCGGGCATAGGCTTCTGGAAGATTACTTCAACGGATCCAAGCGAGAGATGAGGTCAGTAGTATAAGATGACAAATAGTGTTTCAACTTCTGGGCTAACCAAGTTAGGGCACAATACGTCCTCTCAAGATGAGTGTACTTAACCTCGTAAGGTGTGAACTTCTTGCTCAGATAATATATGGCCTGCTCCTTCTTGCCAGTGATGTCATGTTGCCCCAACACATATCCAAATGAATGTCCAAGACTGTCAAATACAGAATCAAAGATCTCCTTGGTTCTGGCGGGACCAGCACAGGTGGGTTTGAAAAGTACCCTTTTATCTTATCAAATGCTTCCTGACATTCATCTGTCCACTTGATCGCAACATCTTTCTTTAATAGTTTGAAATGGGCTCACAAGTTTCTGTGAACTGAGCAATAAACCGGTTGATATAATTCAATCTCCCCAACAGACTCATCACCTCAGTCTTGTTCTTTGGGGGTGGCAACTCCTGGATAGCTTTGATCTTTGACGAGTCTAATTCAATACCTCGGCAGCTGACTATGAATCCCAACAACTTTCCAGACGGAACACCAAACGCGCATTTTGTAGGATTGAGCTTGAGATTGTACCTGCGAAGCCTTTGGAAGAACTTTCTCAGATCTCTGACATGGTCAGACTACTTTCTAGACTTTATAATCACATCATCCACATAAAACTTGATCTCCCTATGTATCATGTCGTGCAATATGGTCGTCATTGCCCTCATGTAGGTTGCCCCAACATTTTTCAAACCGAATGGCATGACCCGATAGCAGTACGTTCCCCATGGCGCGATGAATGCTCTCTTTTCTGCGTCCTCCTCATCCATTAAAATTTGATGGTAGCCCGCGTAACAATCCACAAAAAATCCAATCTCATGTTTGGCACAATTATCAATCAATATATGGATGTTCGACAGTGGGAAGTTATCCTTGGGACTTTCCTTGTTGAGATCTCGATAATCAACACTCACCCTAGTCTTGCCGTCCTTCTTTGGCACAGGCACAACATTGGCTAACCAGGTGGGATACCGGGTGACCCGAATGACTTTGGCTTCAAACTATTTGGTGACCTCTTCCTTAATCTTCACACTCATATCAGTTTTAAATTTCCTCAGCTTCTACTTGACCGGGGGAAATGCCGGGTCAGTGGGCAATTTGTGAACCACCAAGTCGGTTCTTAGACCCGGCATGTCATCATAGGACCATGCAAAAATATCTTTGAATTCAAATAGTGCTTTAATTATCTCCTCCCTGAGGTGTGGTTCAAGATGGACACTTATTTTAGTTTTCCGGACATTATCTTGGTCCCCTAAATTGATTGCTTCTGTATCACCAAGGTTAGGCTTGGGTTTTTCTTCAAAATGGCTTAATTCTTTACTAATCTCTTCAAAGGCTTCATCCTCTTCATATTCTGATTCAATATCACATTTTATTTCTTGAATTACAATTTCAGAATTAGATTGGCTTTTAAGACTGAGCCGGAGATTCTGCATGCATGTCATATCATTGAAGCCAGCATAAAAAGAACTGTACAAGGAAGAAAAGAAAAATAAAAATAAAACTGTTAGGAGGGAAGAAAAAGGAAAATTGCATTTCATTGAAATTAAAGATAACAAGGTTTATACATCCAAATGGACGGAACATAGAATCTGAATTACAACCCTGGAATAATCCAGATAAACTGAAAGAAAATCAAAGCAAACTACCAAACTCCCTCCTGGTGAGGAGAGGAGTAGCTTCTTAATTGTTAATCTTTGCACCGGGCCCGACAAATTGCACATCCGCCTTGATAGAACCCTCTCCAGCTTCCACCATGTTCACTTCATCGAATATCCACTCAAACTTTTCCATCAAATCTCCATCCACATCAACCACCGAACTGGGAACCGTCGTCACTGGGCGTTTCCTGGTACCAGGCATGACAAATGATCTGGAAAGACGCGGGACTGGCTTTGGAAGAGCCCATTCTCTCTGTTTCATTTTCCTGTCTCTTCTCACATCCGCAACTGTGGGCTTAAACCTCAGACCAAATGTATCCAAGTTTTTGGGAAGAGAAACCGGTTGTATGATACCTTGCAGAGATACACCCAAACCCTTGCCCAGTACAAAACCATTTTTCAACATTTCAACGGCTACCATGACTGATGTCGCAGCTACCTTTGGAGTTGGAACGCACTTCCCTTCGGGAATTTTCTCTACCGGTACTGTGTCAAAAACTTGATAAACCCATGGCCCCTTGTCGTCTTCAACCTCTATGAGCAGAACAATGGCATCATTGGGAACGCAGAAATCATCGTTGCCGGGTACAACAATTTCCTGTCGATCCCATTCAAACTTGACCATTTGATGCAGAGTAGACGGGACCGCTTTGACAGCATGAATCCAAGGTCGTCCCAATAGCAGATTGTAAGAAACAACCACATCGAGCACCTGGACTTCCATAGTGAATTCAACTGGCCCTATTGTGAGCTCAAGCACTATGTCCCCGACTGAATCTTTCCCTCTACCGTCGAATCTCCGAATGCAGATACTATTCTTGTGAATTCTGTCATCCTCCACCTTCAACTTGTTCAGAGTGGAGAGAGGACAAATGTTCGCACTAGACCCATTGTCAACCAGTACCCGAGTAACCACGGAATCTTCGCATTTCACCGTCAAATAGAGGGCTCTATTGTGCTCAGTACCCTCCACGGGCAACTCATCATCAGAAAAAGTGACTTTGTTTACCTCAAATATCTTGTTAGCTATCTTTTCCAAGTGGTTGACTGAGATTTTGTCAGGAACGTGGGCCTCATTCAAGATCTTCATCAAAGCCCGACGGTGCTCGTCTTAATGGATCAATAATGACAATAACGAGATCTGAGCCGGTGTCTTCCTTAACTGCTCCACAATGGAATAGTCCTGCACTTTCATCTTTCTTAGAAATTCCTCTACTTCTTCCTCGGTCATAGCTTTCTTTATCAACACTGGGTTATCTTTGGAGGTCTTAGCTTTTCTCAACTCTTCGGGGGCAAAGCATCTCCCCGATGGAGTCAAACCATGGGTCTCACACACTTCTTCTTTAACCTCTTTCCCCTTGTAAGTCACTTTCACTTGTTCATAATTCCAAAGGACTGCCTTGCTGCTGATTATTGGTAATTGAACTACCGGTTTGATAATGACAGGTTCTATGCGAGCACCGTCCATAATTACCACAAGCTTGTTCAACACTCCTGGCACAACCACTTTCGCTCTTTTATGTTTCCCTGTAACGTAACTTGAGGACCCCTTCTTGACCACCGCAGATGGTTTACTATTTGCCCCGTTCAACTTGATCACAGACTTCTCACTTATTGACTTTTCAGACGGCTTGGCTTCACTAGCCCGAATCATCATGACAGTTTGTGAAGGCTTCTTAGGCCCCCTCCTTTATGCACTATCTCAATCATATTTGTTTCATGATGGGATGGTAATGGGTTCTGGTTAATATTGGGTGCCTCCGGAGCTTGGACCTCAATCCGATTAGTATCAATGTGCTCTTGAATAACTGTTTTCAATTTCCAGTATTTCTCTGTGTCATGACTCGGGGCCCCTGAACAATACTCACAACTCACTGAGTGGTCAAGATTTTTGGGATGGGGATTTGGCAGTTTAGCCTCGATCAGATTCGACATACCCAACTATCTTAATCTGTGAAATAAACTAGTATATGATTTTCCCAATGGAGTGAAAGTCTTTTACTTCTGTAAACTCTAATTCTTAAAGGCTTGATTGGGCCGAAAACCTGTTTCGGGAGGATTTCTGTAGGCTTTTAGGGTCGGATAGGTATTTTGTGGAGCTGGGTATGGATTTTGTGGAGCTGGCGTACGCCATTGTGCGTGAGCAGGAGGTTGGGTATAGGTTTGTGCGTGATGGACGGAAAAATGGGGATCTAGCGGTGGGTAGTAGTGTTGTGGTAGGCTTTATGGAGTGTGGGGGTAAGTTTGGGGATAGGGTCGAGGCTGGTTGTAGTAACGTGCAACGTTCCTGGATCCGACCCAAGCTCCCGACCCAATTGTCGCAATATCCTCTTTCTTCTTCTTCCCGAGCACACCCCAGTACCGTTTTGAATGGCCTGGGTGGTCGCTTTGATTGTTGAATAATTCATGATCTTGTTAGACTTGAGCCCTTCCTCAACCATGCCTCCCATTTTTACAACCTCATTAAAGGACTTGCCCACTGCTGACACCAAGTGACCAAAATATGTGTGTTGCAAAGTCTGCAAGAAATAATCAGCCATCTCACTTTATTTCATCGGAGGGTCAACCCTCGCTACTTGTTCTCTCCAACGGAATCCATATTCTCTGAAACTCCCACCGGTCTTCTTCTCAATTTTTGTCAATGACTGACAGTCTGGGATAATTTTAAGATTGTACTAGAAATGGAAAGCGAAGGCTTGAGCCAAATTGTCCCATGTGTACCACCTATTGTGATCTTGTCTAGTATACCATTCTAATGCCGATCCACTCGGAATTTGGCTGAAATATGCCATTAGCAATTCATCTCTTCCCCTGCTCCTCTCATCTTGCTACAAAATCTTCTTATGTGCGCTACTGGGTCACCATGCCCGTCGTACAGATCAAACTTAGGCATCTTGAACCCTGCTGGTAACTGAACATCTGGAAACAGACATAAATCCTTATAGGCCACACTCACTTGACCTCCCAACCCCCTCATATCTCTGAGCGATTGTTCTAAGCTTTTGACCTTTCTGATCATCTCCTCATATTCGGGATTTTTTGGGTGGCTTCTCGGTCTCTGCCGGGAGATCAAGATGAGGGGTGTAGGAATATGGTTCTTGAACTTTGAAGGTGGGTTCAGGGGGATAATACTGGTTGTCATGGGTTTGGAACAGAGGTTCGCTGGAAGATCGGTGTAATGTCGCAGGTGGAGGTGCCACAAAAACAGGTGTGATTGGTGGGGGAGGGTGCGGGACTTGTCTGGGTGGAGGAGCTTGTGATGTATGGGAAGTGGTGTCGTGGCATTGTTGATAGAGGGGAAAGGCTGGAGATGAGTTCACAGTGGGAGGTTCCTGAGGTTGAGCCAATTGTGGGATATAAGCGGGGTTGGCGGGATAAACCGGTGGTGGATAACCCTTTGCCCAGGCCTGGTACATTTCAGTCATTTGCTGCTTTAACTTATACATCTCTTCCCTCATTACATTAACATCCAATTCTTCCACTTCTTTTGATGGGTCGACAATACTTGTCTCTAGTTCTTGGTTGGCCATATTCAGCCTGTCCTTTGATCGGGTGTAGTATGAGTGAGTTGCCAGAATGCCAATCAACTAACCACCTGCCTGAACTCAATACATCAACAACAACCTTGTTAGTGGTTAGGGCCTTAACAGATTAGTAACCGCACATTTGGGGAATGAATGCACCTAAGCTGTTAACCGTTTCTATCATGCATTTGATCGGGTGCTTGCATCATCCCGGCTTTTCCATTTTCAAGTTTCTTTCTTTTCTTCTTTTCTTTTTTATTCTGGCCTTTGCTTTTTCTTTGTTTTCATCCTCTCATTTCCCTCTTGTTTTGCCATTGTCTCTTTTTCTTATTTTTCTCTCTTTTCTTTTCTTTTTCTCTCTTGTTTTTCCTCTTTTTTTTCTTCTTCTTCTTTTCTCTTTTGGTTATGGTCAAATCCTATGGAGATTTCCTACGTATCATGACCCCGCATGAATCAGACCGAGCGTAGTTCTGGGAGATATAAAAATAAGTAACAAAATATTTTGGGATTTTCAATTTTCATATAAAAACGCTATTACAAAGACTCGAAACTAACAGACTCTGATGAAAGAACGAGATACAGATTCTAAAATAAGCCATCATACTCCAACAAAAGAAAATACAGACTCGAAAACAACTGACAAACTCCAGCAAAAGGAAAATACAGACTCAAAACAACTGACAGACTCTAACGGAAAAGGAAATATAGACTCAAGTGAAAAATCATGAATACATCAATGCCTCCAACCCTGCCCTAGGAACACCAACCAGCCTTGCAACGGGCCTATGTGTAAGATCCCTTTGAAGTCGGTCCAAATCGTTCATTATCTGTTTAACAAATGTCATCACTGCTGCGAAGAAGGTGGTGCGAGTCATATCCTCACAGACTTGGCACTTCATAACAATGTAATCGGCGATGTTTCTAATTCTCTCTCTTATTATACCTTTTTCTTGTAACAAACGCCCGATCTACTGGGCCCTAGCTTCCAGAGTTTGCTCGGCCACTTGATTCTGCTCCTGGAATTGTTGCAAATGTATTTCTAATTGTGCCAATGTTGTATAACAATGTTCCCTTTCAACCTTGAAGTCTTTCGCCTATTTGATCATTTTGTTTTCCGTGGCGATGACTCTTTTCTTTAATCCTGCGACCTCATCGTCGTATTTTTCTTTCAATTTCTTAACTAGGCGTGCTCGTTCATCTGCATTTTTAGCCAATTGCTTTCGAGCCTTGGCTAGTTCACTTTCTACTTTGTTCAAATCAAAACTATAGTCATTCACTTTCTGCCTTAGGTTATTTATGAGTTTTTCATCTTTGGCACTTCGGGCGGGGTTTTCTGCAGCTACTTTCATTTCCTTAATTTGGGCTCGAAGGGCCTCGTTTTCTTTGGTTAGCTTTTTCTTTTCTCCTTCGTCCGCTGCGACTTGCAAGCTATTCTCGAATTGAAGTTCTCTGACTTGCTTTTCCAATTTTCCTATTGTGGCCTTGTACTCATTCTCCTTAGTCAACCAAGCCCACTATTCTTGCGACGCCTCAAAGAATTCCTGAATGTGAGGCTTTTTGGCTGGTCTTTCTGGTTCGGCCCTTGCAGTGTTCTTCTTTCTATACCAGGCAAGATAGGCGGGTGTGAGACTTCGCCTCTAGATAGGTCACGCACTCGAGTGTTCACTATCAAATACTGGCATTCATTCCAAATAGAACGAACTATTTCTTCATGAAATTGACCGTCGGAATTAACCTCGACCGCATAAACACTAAGATCTTCATCTAGGTGCATCACCTGACACCTTCCCAACTGTCTCATCGCCCGCTAGGGAGAGTAGGGATGGATACCTTGCAGACCCATTAGGAGGAAGTAAGGACCAGTGGCAGGCATATACACAATTTCTTCAATAGGAAGCCAACCCAATGTCCATTCTATTTGTCCCGCAGCAATGGAACGAAGGCAGGATACCCAATCTCTGAACCCCTCTAGTAGCTTGAACCCTGAAATCCTTGTGTCAAACTCTTCAATGCAACTTTTCTTTGTGGACTCGTAACTCATATACTGAGGGCGATGGCACAAGTGCTCGATCATCCACATCTGTAATAGCAAATTGCATCCCTCGAAGAAATCTGCCCCAGCTTTACAAGCTGTGAGAGCTCGGTATATCTCAAACACTATCATAGGGGCAAGAATGCTCTTGGCATTGGTAATCAGGACCTTGACGACTCCGGCCACCCGCAAATCGATATTCCCATCTTTTTGGGGAAATACCACAAGGCCTAAAAAAGCTACCATGAAGGCGAAACGCCTATGCTCATCCCATTTTGTTCGATTTTCTTTGCTACAAACCCCGCTTGCCAGATCGTTGAACCCTCCTACATGCCCATACCTCTAGTATATAAAACGTAGAGTAGCAAAACCATCCTCCAACTCGGAATACGGGACTCCCTTGCTTATCTTTAGCAGATCCATGAACTTGTGAGAGTTAACGGCGCTTGGAGCGATTAGATACTTATGCCTCAGCCCTTCAGTACTTCCCATATAACCTGCTATCTCTTCCAAGGTTGGGGTGAGTTCAGAATCCGAGAAGTGAAATACGTTATGGGCCGGGTCCCAAAACGTAACCAAAGCCTTTATGATATCTCCTCTAGGTCTGATTTTTAACAACCCGGTGAGACCTCCCAAATATAGATTGACCTTATCTTGCTCCAATTTTCCCAGATCCTCCCACCACATATGCAACTCCAAAGGGATCGTGTTCCTGACTGTTACCAGAAAACTCGGACTCGTGCTCATTCTGCACATTTATTAAGGTGATTAAGCAAAAATCAAGACTCATTTGACTCAAGGACAAAATTGACACTTTTCTCTTTTTTCCATTTAAAAATAAAATTCGGTTTTGCAAGTACGGCCTTTCAGCACCTCAAAGACGAATGGCATCACCCTAATTATTTTCAAATAAAAGTAAAATTTTTGTTCTTTTGGGCTATTTTTGCAAAAAGGAAGTTGGACCCGATGGGGATTGCCTACGTATCCCACATTCGGTGGGAATCAACTAGCGTAGTTCGGGCAAATAAAACAAACTATTTTTGAAAACAAAACTCTTTTCTCATTTTTCATTCGTTTTCTTTTTTTTTTTCAAAAATTCGGCGGAGTTTCAATACTATTTGGACACTGGTTTTTCTTAAAATAGGTGATTCACTCCCTTAAACCTCTACACTGCTATTTATCTTCCAAATTCTCTCTTTTTATTCAAAAGCCGGTCAGCATGCAAATCCGAAGCAAATAAATGCGCAAGTAGCAAGTAAGATGCATCAGGATGGTCTTTTTATTTTGGGTGCACCTGTCCTAGACAGACTCAATCCCTGTGTTGAGTCTCCAAAGTCAAAATGCACATGATACAAACAAACGTTCCTACTAGGGACCTGGCATGAGGTATTGTTATACTAGGTTCAAAAACCTGGGTTTATTTGTTCTAGACCTGGCTTACCCGAGCAGACAACTCGAGCCGGGGGGGGGAGAGGGGGCTGCGTACGGGTAACCAAAAGATCATTCGGCTTTGAAACTTGTCTGAACCTCGTTTTATTTGGGATTTGACACTAACAGAAAGAAGTCACGACGAGCGTGCACTCCTCAGGAGAGAGAAGAGAAGGGTTTCGTAGCAGTTTATATACAATTCGGATAATATCAAAGTGGTAAAAGCATCACTTAGCACATTAGGCCCAATCATGTAACAAAATCAGATAAAGCCAAATATAACAATTTATTTAAGCTCGAATTCTGAACCCTGAACCAGAGATTCTGGGTTCGATCTCCAACAGAGTCGTCAAAGCTGTCACACCTCCTTTTTCACCTACACCCCGAGAAGGGTATAAATAAAGGGAGTTTTTCAAATTAAAGGACAATCGAAATGGGATTTATTTGTTTAAAGATTCAGAGTCGCCACCTGGGATGATTTATGGTATCCCAAGTCACCGGTTCCAATCCCTAATCGAGGAAAAGATTGACTCTGTATTACAGTCCGCGAACCAAAAATCCGGGTAAGGAATTCTGTTAACCCGAGAGAAGGTGTTAGGCATTCCCGAGTTCGGTGGTTCTAGCACAGTCGCTCAACTATTATATTCGGCTTAATTATCTGATTTTAAACAATTATGAACCTATGTGCAGATTTTAGTTTTAACCGCTTTTATTCATTTTTTTAAAGAAAATTGCAACGTTATTAAAACACGTCTCGAACCACGTCACATAAATGCACCCGTGGTTTTTGACACATTTTAACATCGTTGAGATTTGGATTTGGGTCATATAAATGTGGACCTGAGTTTAGGAAAGTAAATTATTAAAATACACGCCTAAAGCAACTACGCGTTTGCAACTTTGTGAGGGCCATGGATATTCCACTAGATGGCACGCCTCGAATTCTAGGGATTAAATCAAAATTAATTAAATGAGGTCCATCCAATCGTCATTTTTTTTTGGCACGGCACACCTCGACTTCCAATTTCAAAAGAGAATTCAAGCTAAATGTTTGAGGGCCATAAATTAATTATGTTATTGATTAACTAGTTAATAGTCTAATTAATTAACACTAAATATAGTTAAAGGTTCCATTTAAACTAACTAAGATGGCTTATGCGAGGGAAAACCAATCCATTACACAAAAAGGCTCGAGCCAAAATAAGAGGACTGATGGTCCAACGAAAGAAATGGCCTGGATCTCGTTCGAAGAACTTTCAGAATTGGGCCTCAAAATTGAACCCAAGTTCAGAGCCCTGTAGCTGCTGAGCACCAGGCTCAATATCGAATCCTTACAATGCTTGAGTAAGCTTGAAGTTGCAAATGAATTCAAAGGGACAACAACGAGACTAATACATATGCAAGCAAACTTTGGAATCGTTTTTAACTTATCAATCGCCAATTACATGACATTCAATAATGATTTGATATTGAAAGCACTTGTGAGTTCCAATCCTAATAACTAATAGTAGGTAGCGGAATTTAACAGTTTCAACATCATAACAACATGGCTAATCACATTACTTTTGTACAAAGGCTACAATATCAAATTATTTTTGGTCATTCAGCATCTAATAGCACCAATAGTCTTTACCAGCAAACAAATTACTAACCCAGACTCCTAAAAGGAAACTTCAAACAAACAACTGAAATTCAGAAAAGTAATACAGAATACTGCATGTGCAAATACCTATTATGTATGTCCTTGAAAGTCCCTTTATATATATACACCAATTCAAACCGTGAAATCCAAGTAACTAAGCCATAACATGTTCCATGTTTCAGACCAAAGCTAATTCTAGAACAAAGAACTTAGCAGGTATACCCAACAATAAGATGATCACAAACATAGTCATACTCTATTCAACCATAAATATACTCGACCAAGCTATTTCCTGAACTAAGTAATACGCATTATGCATGAAATTGAAAGAGACAAAAGTGAGAATTCAATAGCAACCATCATCCAATTTGTTCACATTTCAGATTCAAGCTTCAGACTACATTTAAGTGGTGTCCATGGAATTGACAAATACCTGAAATGAAAGGAAAGGGGATGTAAGGTCAGCAGTAAAACAGCAGTAAGCAGCAGCAGAAATAAACCTCCTAGAACCAACTTAAAACCAAGAATTGTTATGCAGCAAACAAAACAAGCAACCAGAACTTCAAACCAAGCCCTTTAAACCATCAAACTGAAACCATTTCAGCTACACTTAGGTCAGAGAGCATTTTAGGAATTGAAACTTGATAAATCACAGAAAAAAACCAATGAAACAGTAATTTTTACTAAAAATTCCTAGTCGTCTTCGTTTTCTGAACTTTTTCTCTTCAATTCCCCCTTGAAATGCCAATTTAAAGAGCCTTTATAGGCAAGGCATTTAGGGTAGCTTCAATGAATTCACAATTGCACTTCAAACCTTCAGAAATTTTCGTTTTTGCTTACGAGTCCTCAATGTACAATCTAGAAATTCAAAATAACCCCAACCCCAGCTTCCTAGAAGCTTCCCTAGTTAGTTACACCTAGATTTCCTAAGCCAATTACCTAGACTACCCCTTTAAACCCTTGTCACTACCCCTGAACCCAATCCAACTATGGGTCAGGCCAAATCGAACAACCAAAACTCTAAGGCTGTTGTTGGGATGGGTCACAATAAATCGAGGGCCCAAGAAATTCACCCAGCCCATGAATATTCTGAGACCCAAAACTCTGACTCAAAAACATTATCACAAACGATGGCCCCAAAAGAGTCCAATAAATTTTAATACTAAAAAACCGAATTAATTATTTCCCTTTAAAAAAATTAATTAAAGTTAACTCATGGCTATTGCTTGTACGAATTCAAACAGAAACAGAAGCAAAAATGAAAAGAAAAAGGCAGAATGAAGATGGAGGAGAAACAACAGAAAAAGAGTTAAATAATGAAACTGACGAGGAAGACGACAGAGAAAAGACGAAAGAATACCTCTAAGGTCGCCCAAACAAAGCTTGATAAACTCTATGGCTTCGACTTGACTCGAAACAAGCATTTACCGTATGTTCTCAAAGAAAACAAACGGTCAACACCCGTTTCAAACCCTATCGTTCAAGGGAGTTTGAAGGCTTGACGAATTCTTTTCTTCTTTGTTTTCAGATTCAAAACTGGACTGATTTGGTGAGGACTTGGGGAGAAATGGTGGTGTATTGGGGTTGAGGGAAGGGCGATGGTTGCATGGATGAAATTTGGGTGTGTTCGAGCTCCGCCGCCGGCTGGAAATGGCGAAGGGATGAAGGGCGGCGTTAGGGTTTGGCGAGGAGATGAGAGACAAAGGTGATGTTCAAAAAGGGGGGGTTTGTTCTGAGTTAATCTCAAAACTTTGGACATATCTAATCAATGTACAAGAAGACACCCCCACCGTTGGATGAGCCAAGATTAAAGGCTCAGATCATCTTAAACCTACTAACTCGAAATGACATCGTATGGTACTGGGGAGGGGGGTTGGACCGGGTTAGACCCGGATCTGGGCCGGGTGTGGGGCAATTTGACCGGGTACTGGGTGTGTAGTCGTTTGGGCCTGAAAAATTCGATGCAAAAGCCCAAAATCTGATTTTTCTCTTATTTTCTTTCTTTTTCTTTTCCAATTTCAAATCCTTTTCTTTTTTAAATTAAAAATAAAACCTAAATTAAATTTTGAACTAAATTAACCTACCCAATTTGATTAATCAATCACCCTAGTATTTACAATAATTAATTAAATCCTAAATTCAAAGAAAAATATAAGATTCAAAATTAAAGAGTTAAAATGCAAAAATGGGCTATTTTGATTTTTATATCTTATAAAACAAATTAATTTACCAATTAATCGAAAATGTAAAATTAAATCCTAAATGCAGTGCATGATATTTTTGCTATTTTTCATTAATTAAACAAAAATAAAAATGCACAGACAAGTGCAAACAATTATCAGAAAATGCCACAAAATCCTTAAAAATTTCAAATAATGAAAATAAGTTATTTTGTTTTGAATTTATGGGAGTGATTCATATATGGCAAAAATCACGTGCTCACACGGACACCTGAAGCGCCGTGAGAAACCTGAATTGCTGACTGAAAAGGCCTAGGAGGATGGCCTCTACCATATGAATCCCTACCTCCAAACGAGGCACCACTGAATCTGCCTGAATGACGAAGCCTTTTGTTAGACCCCTGACCACCCCCCTGCGACAGAACTATCTCAACTCTCTTGACCACATTGGCCACCTCCTGAAAAAAAATCTCACTCCCTGTCTCTTTAGCCATCTGAAGTCAAATAGGCTGAATAAGTCCCTCAATGAACCTCTTCACCCTCTCTCTCCCCCTCTCTCACTCTCTCTCTCTCTTTCTCTCTCGGTAGGAAGTATGATAAGAGCATGACGGGCCAAGTCAATGAATCTGGTCGCATACTGAGTAACGGTCATAGAACCCTATTGGAGACGCTCAAACTACCTCCGATAGATCTCTCTCTAAGTGATAGGGAAAAACTTCTCCAGAAATAGCTGAGTAAACTACTCCCAAGTCAAAGCTGGTGATCCGGATGGTCTAGCCAATAATAATCTCTCCACCAAGTCTTGGCGGATCCAGACAAGCGGAAGGTAGCAAAGTCGACCCCATTGGTCTCCACTATCCCCGTGTTCCTGAGAATAGGGAAAAACTTCTCCAGAAATAGCTGAGTAAACTACTCCCAAGTCAAAGCTGGTGATCCGGATGGTCTAGCCAATAATAATCTCTCCACCAAGTCTTGGCGGATCCAGACAAGCGGAAGGTAGCAAAGTCGACCCCATTGGTATCCACTATCCTCGTGTTCCTGATAACCTCATGACAACTGTCTAGATAATCATGGGGATCCTCAGAAGATGCACCGCTGAAAGTAGTAGTGAAGAGCTTGGTGAACCTGTCCAATCTCTACAAAGCATCGGCATATATAGTTGCTCCATCACCGGTCTAAGCTACCACCCCCGGCTGAACTGCTCCAACTGGCTGAGCTGCTGGAGTCTGGAACTAGGGAGCCATCTGCTCCGAAGTGCGAGTCGCAGGAGTCTAGGCTCCTCCTCCAGCCTGAGAGACGGCTGGTGCTACAGGAAGCAGGCCTGCCCGGATGAACCCCTCTGGGACTTGAGCTGGGCCCACCAGAACTGTCTGAGCTGGAACCTTATCATCAAAGTCAACCTGAGGCTCCGCTGATGGTGCTGCTGCTCTAGGCTGAGCTCTGCCCCTACCTCGGCCTCTAGCATGACCTCTAGCACGGCCTCGGCCTCTACCCCTCATGGGAGCTGCTGCTGGAGGCTCGGGCTGCTGATCGGCGAATGAGGAAGCGTGTGTTTTCGCCATCTGTGAAAGAATATAGTAAAAATTCAATCAGCATTGAGAAACCAAACTGCACGACAGGAAAGAATAAATGTGAAGTTTTTCCTAACTCTATAGCCTCTGGGGGGATAAATACAGAAGTCTCCGTACCAATCCCTCAAACTCTACTAAGCTTGTTGTTGAATTGTGAGACCCATGTAACCTAGAGCTCTGATACCAACTTGTCATGACCCGAATTTCCTACCTTCGGGAGTCGTGATGGCGCCTACTCGTGAAAGCTAGGCAAGCCGACCATTTGCACAAATTACTTTTTCCCATTTGAAATCTTTAACAAGTGTGAATCAACAGTTATAAACAGTGGAAATTTAAAGCAAGCGGAAGAAAACGATAAAAATATTTGAATAATTATCCAATACAACATCTTATGCAAAATCTACCCAGAACCGGTGTCACGCTTCACAGACAGTGTAGAATTACTACAAATAAGGTTTGAAAGATAGCTAATACACTGTTTCTGAAATAAGTATATCAAACAGAATGAAGGGATAGGGGGAGACGCCAGGGCCTGTGGACGCCTGCAGGACTACCTCAGAATCTCCAACTAGACTGAAGGCAGCCACCCAAACTAAGGTCTGAATGTTGCTGCTCTGGGATCTGCACACAATGCAGAGTGAATTATCAGCACAACGGACCCTATGTGCTGGTAAGTGCCTGGCCTAACCCCGGTGAAGTAGTGACGAGGCTAGGACCAGACTACCAACTAAACTTGTACAATTATATTATATACAATAGAATATAAAATAGAAATAAATAATTAAAGATGGGAGGGGGACATGCTGCAGGATAATATCATTTATCAATAGTAGTTCACAAGAAAAGCATAAAGATAGTGTAGAATTTACAGAAAAAGAATAAGGAAATCATAACCAACCAATAAACACTTTTATTATCTATTGTTGCGGCGCGCAACACAATCGAAATCATAAAAACATTATTGCAGCGTGCAACCCGATCCATATCATTTATCACTGTTGCGGCGTGCAACTCGATCTAATTATATTATTTTTGCGGGGTACAACCTGATCCAAACATAATATTGTTGCGGCGTGCAATCAGATCCACATATACAGTTTAACACCAATCATAAAGAGAGTCCCGGCAAGGGATCAATAAAGAAACAACACTATCCCAGTAAGGGAATCGACAGTATAAGTAAATACGTCCCGGCAAGGGAAAATCAGCTATAACCAAACTTGTTCCAACATCTAACTTCCTCAACTAGCACCAATACTTATTCATAAGTAATTACCACAAGATAATCATAATCCTTGCTCAACATAGAGAATCAACAACTTAGGCATTTATAGTATTTGTTAAGAACACAACAATTTCATTTTAGGACTCACGGTTATGCTTGACACCAACGTATATATACTCGTCACCATGCCTATACGTCGTACTCAACATGTAACACGAAGAAAATAGGACACAACACCTAATCCCTCAAGCTAGGTTAGACCAAACACTTACCTCGAACTTTCACAGCCAACTGAAGCCTTAAACACCGCTTTTCCTTTTGAATTTGGCTCCAAATCAATTGTATCTAGACATAATCGACTTAATAACATCAATAAACGCTAAACAATTCAATTCCAATGCTTAATTATAGATTTTCTATCATTCTTCCCTAAAACACCGGGCCCGCTTGGTCAAAACATGAGGTTCGGACCAAAACCCGATCACTCATTCACCCACGAGCCCGAATATATAATTAGTTTCAAAATCCGACCCCAAAACGAGGTCTAAATTTCAATTATACAAAAATCCCTAACTCTACCAAAATCCCTAATTTTCTACCCTTAAGAACATGATTTAGGCCTAAAAATCTAATGAGTGTTAATGAAAATTGAAGAAAATGAGTCTAAGATTACATACTTATGAATTTGTGGTGAAGTTTTCTTTCAAAAATCGCCCAATTTGGAGTTTGGAGGAAGAAGTTATGAATTTTGGGTTAAATCCCGTATGTTCTGTTAATGTTTAAAAGAGCTAGGCGACAGTGTTCATCGCGTTCGCAAGAATACTGTCGCGATCGCGAAGATCTGCCAAATCATGGACTTACGCGATCACGAGTCCTCCTACGCGTTCGCGAAGGGTTGGCCCCCCTGACCTTCGCGTTCGCGGGCCTGTGCACACGTTCGCGTAGAAGAACGATTACCTCCCAGACCAGCCCCCCATCTACACTATGCATTCACGGGAAATGGGTCACGTTCGCGTAGAGCAACCCCCCAGTGCTTCGCGTTCGCGTCCCTTACTTCGCGTTTCCATAGAACAAATCCACCCCTGCCCAATTTTCCCTTTCGCGATCGCGTGATAGGCTTCGCGATCGCGAAGCACATAAGGCCTGTGCATCAGAACAGCAGTTCTGCAATTTTTCATAAGTTCGAAAACCTTCCGAGGCCTATCCGAAACTCACTCGAGTCCTCGGGGCTCCAAACCAAACATGTACACTACCTCAAAAGCACCCTACGGACTTACTCGTGTGATCAAAGTGCCAAAATAACATCAACAACTATGAATTTAACATCAAAATCATGAAATCACTTAAGAACTTCAAATTTTCCTATTTTCTCAAATACGGTCCGATTCACGTCCTTTCAAGTTCGTTTCTTACTAAATTTCACAGACTCAACTTAAACCACATATAAGAGCTGTAATCGGTCTCCGAAACCAAAATACGGGCCCGATACTATAAAATTTTAAACAAATTTCATTTCCAAAACTCATAAATAATTCCAGAAAATAATTTTCTTTAAAAATTTATTTCTCGGGCTTGGGACCTCGGAATTCAATTCCGGGCATATGCCCAAGTCCCATATTTTCCTACGGACAAATCATGGGTCCGGGTTTGTTTACCCAAGATATTGACCGAAGTCAACTTAAATTCATTTTAAAACCAAAATTTATTATTTTCCACAGATTTTCACATAATGGCTTTCCGGCTATGCGCACGCAAATTGAGGTGATGCTGAAAGAGGTTTTTAAGGCCTCGGAACATAGAATTTATTTCTAAAACAAGTGATGACCTAAAAAGGTGGAAAAATGCATAAGTAACCCCCTGACCTATACCCGGATTCTCAACTACACACTTTTTCTTTGCGGGAATCTTATTACTTCCTAAACTTATTTTAAATGTAATTATTTTTACCCTTAACGTTGACAACCAAACTCTTAGCAAGTGGTGAGCTACATGCACCCCCACATGTATTTTTAGTACTTTTTTTATTTTTTATTTTTTTTCTTATCCTTTTTTCTTATTTCTTATTATTCTCTTCTTTTATTATTATTTCATTCTCTTTCTTTTTGTTTTGGTCACCGGCGGCATAAAATGGTGGTCGTAGGAATTTCACAAACACCATTTTTTCGGCGAATTTTTTTTCTAGCGACAGATTTTTATCCCTATCTCAGTGGGTTTTGTTTTATATATATATATATATATAAATTTTTCTTGATGAATTTTTTTCTCCCAAATCTGAGTGTATTTTGTTTTGCTTATGAATAGATTTTTTTGAGAGTTTAATTTGTGTGTGGAAAGAAAAAATAGAAGAAAAACGGTTAGACAAAGTCGCCGGTGAATGAATATCCGCCGGAATTAGAGAAGAAACGAAAAAAAAAAAAAGGAAAAGGAAAAGGAAAAGGAAAAGGAAAAAAAGTAAGAAAGAATGGTAAAAGAATAAAAAATAATCTGAAAATCATTTTTTCTTGTTTCTCACTCTCCTTTGGGAGAGTGAAATATTCACACTCTGCCACGTCAGCGTTAAGGGTGCAAATAATTCCATTTAAAATAAATTTAGGGGGTAATAGAATTCCCGCAAAGAAAAAGTGTGTAGTTGAAAATTCGGGTATAGGTCGGAGGTACTTATACATTTTCCCTAAAAAGGTCATCAAATCTTTCCATCAAACAAGTAAATGGACTTTGAATTCGGAAAGGAATATCTAAAGCTTTCTAGTGCATATATTTGATCATACCAGATACCCAATTTTTGTGTTCCATAGTATTAAATTCTATACATTCAGAAAAATTAGTCCCCAAAAAAAAAAAACAAGTGAGATTTGCAGCGTCTTTTCAATCTAAATTTATAAAGTATGAAACTTTAAATGCAAAAATGTTTGGAAGAGGAACACTTTATAATTTCACCTCAATTAAACTCTTTACAATTAATTTTCATGCCATTTAGACATGTAAATTAACATAGATTTATGATAAATTTACATGAATACAAAATAAAGTTAACACTAATAGTTTAAAATTAGTGTATGACGGATGCAGATGAGACTTATAACTTGCATAGATCGGATTGAAATGCGACTTATAAATCACATTTTTAAATTGAGACTTATTAATAGGAGTTGTAAATTGCAACTTATTAATCGCATTTGTCAATTGGACTTATAAATCGTATTTACAAATTGCGACTTATACATCGCATTCGATAATTGCGACTTATATAAGTCGTGTTTAAAATTTACAAAATAAAGTTAATACTAATAGTTTAAAATTAATGTGCGAAAGGAAAATCAAATTTGTAGGATGAGAATATAAAAACCTATAACTTATAAATCGTTTTTGTCTATTGCGATTATGCATAAGATTTTTACCCACCTGGAACTGCGTACAGTGACAAAAAAAGGAGGATTTTTCAATCATTTTCATTATTTTGGGAAGATTTAAGTAGTAAGTGTTTTATTATGCTCTGTTTGGTTGCACGTTTAGAAAATTACTACCGTTAAGCTCAGTTTTAGGTAATTTTCGTTGATTTATGATCTCTTTTTTTTTGTGTGGTTATTTTCAAGTGTTATGTCTCCTATTTAAATGTTAAGAAAGTGAAATATTTTGTTTTGACTTTTTTCTGTTAGTGTTATTATACAGTGCAATGTGTAAAGTTATGTAAACTGCCCGTGTAATAAATTTTTTACAGGATCTGAATAGTTTAACATGTTGAAGCAAATTACTTACGATCTATTCTAGATTACCAATCAATGTTATTAAATAGAGTTACTTGCAACTACCTTTTAAGTTTTACGCTTTTAGTGCATAGAACTAAAACTCATAATTTAGGACTACTTCAAGATAAAGCTCTATTCCATCTGCAATAATACAAGCTTTCAGTTGCCTATACAATCTATTTTGAGCTATTATTTACAGAACATGATATCATGACTCAATGAACCAGAAGTTGCTGGTTTCCACTTTCTTTGTGCAAATTAGAAGTTGAAGTACAACAACATGAAGTAATTGAAGAGCTACGTCTTTCTTGATTAGTGAAATGATATAGTTCATGAAGTCTGAATCACAGGGTAATTTAATAGGGCCACCACTTGGTAGCCCGAACTCTTCTTCAGACAAGTTTAAAAGTTTCTTAGTGACCTCATTTTCAAGGTAAGCTAATGGAATGACAAAGCGGGCCTCTGCTTGGCCGCAAACTTTTGCCTTCTCCTGGCCATCTTGATGAGTTTCTTAGCACTGATCATCGTCATTTCTTTGGAAGGTAGGAAACAAGCAAACTCTATAGACACTGTGAGCACGTGATTTTCGCCCTATATGAGAATCACTCCCAAAAATTCAAAATAAAACAATTTTCCTTTGTGTGCAATGTTTGTATTTTTGTGGTATTTTTGTATAATTATTTGTATTTTTGTCTGTGCATGTTTATTTGTTTAAATTAATAAAAATATAAAATATGTCGCATTTTCATTTAGTATTTATATAAGTTTGTTTTACAAAAATGAGAAAATCATAAAAAATAATGTACGTTGTATTTTTAGCATGTAACGTCTAAATTGTGTGATTTTATCGTTAATTGCTATTTAAATGTGCGATAATAGTTATTTGGAATTAATTAGTATTTTTTATAAGTTAATTTAGTTTATAAGTTAATTTAGAATTTTAGTTTTATTAATTAGGAAGTAAAAGAAAAGAGAGCAAGAATATAAAAGAAAATCGGAATTAGGCTTCTTCTTCAATTTTGAACCACAAGCCCAAATATACCCAACATTTCCCTACGACCCAGTCCATTTCAAACCGGGTCGACCCAGTCCATAACCCAACACCCCTATTTCCCTATCTTTCAAAAAAAAAACCTAAATTTGTATTTTCTCTTTCACTGTTGAAAATACCATCCGCCACCTCCCCTTACCTTCACCTTCTTCTTCCCCCTCACGACCACACACACACACAACCATGGCTTCTTCTTCTTCTTCGCATAGCTACACAGCCATGTGAAGCTCCACCATCATCCGACAACACTTCTTTTTGCCCATGGCTGCCCAGTCGAGTTCGTCGTCGCCATTTTCTTCGAGCTCGAGCTAGAGCTTTAATGGCTGCTGCCTCTTCTTCTTTTTCATCGTACCCTCGAGCTCCATAGCCATCCCTGCTGCTTCATCACTGCATCGTCCCCAGTCCGCCATGGCTGAATGTCCACCATGACAGCCCAGCTGCCTCGACGAGCTCTTGCGTTGCGTCTTCTTCTTCGTCGCTACTGCTGCTCCATCGTGCTGCTGCTGCGTTTTCTTCATCCTTCACTGCTGCTGCTGCGTTCTTCATCCTTCATTGTTGTGCCGCTGCTGCTCCATCGTGCTGCTACTGCCAGCTTCACGTCGCCATGGACGTCGCTGCTTCTTCTTCGTCGACACCCAGCTCCACCTCGTCGCTACTGCTGCTCCGTCACTGCTGCTGTCCGCTGCTTCCTTCTTCAAGTTCTTCGATGGTCCGTTCGGGGTCGTCTTCGGCGTCGAATTGTTTTGGTGTGATAATCGCTTCCGGACGGATTTGTTTTCATTCAAGTTCTTCGTCGTTCCGATCCGGTTAGTTGGTTTAAGTTTTGTTTCTGTCCGTAATTTGTTTGATATTTTTCGGATTTGAAATCAAATATGTTTGATATTAATTTCATGTTCAGCATTTTTTTTATCTTTCTTCAGTTTGTTTCATTCATTTTTCCTGTTTATTTTTAGGAAGAAATTGATTAGTTTAATTATAATGTTGTTAGATTTAAGTTGAAGATTCAATTAATTATTTTTCAGTTTATTTTATTAATTTAAAAGGATTTAATTTTAATATAGAAGAGTGTTAGTTTAAATCGATTGAATCCGTTCTTTGTTGTTTAATTTAGATTTAATTCGTGTTCATTTTTTTATGAAGTTCGTTTTAATCCCGTGATTTAATGTGAGTTTATGTTTTGGTTTTTAATTTTTTGATTTAGTTGAATCATGTATCTTTGTTGTAATTTTGTTGGATTTAATTTGAAGATCAATTGATTATTTGAGTTTAGTGATTTGAATCTTTTTATTTATTTTGTTTAAGTTTAATTTGAATTTGAGCTCATGATTTGAATATACTTGTTTGTTATTGTTGTTGAATCTGAAAGTAGATTTGTTGTTTAAAGATTGTTCAATCAAAATAATTCCAGTTGTTTCTTTGTTGTTCATCATGTAGTTTGAGTTTGTTCATAAAATCTGATTAGGAATTGGTTATAGCTGCTATATTTTGGTTAGAATTGATTAGTTGAATTTGTTATAGCTGACGGGGTAGATTGGTAAATTACAGTGTTTTCAGGGTCAAAATGGTAATTTCAGTAAGGTCAGAGGGGTATTTTTGGAATTAAAAATCTGAACAATTATTTATTTTGAGTGTTTTGTCCATTAAGATTAAATAATTTTTTATAATATTAAAATAGTACATGGTGGGGGACAAGACATAATGGTGGGGAATAATGCACTTGTTTAGTATAAGCATGGGGAACAAGATATAATGGTGGGGAATAATGCAATTGTTTAATATAAGCATGGGGAAGAAGGTATAATGGGGGAGGATAATGTATTTGTTTAATATAATGGGGGACAAAATATTAGGTAGTGGAATTAAAAAGGGGATGAGTGGAAGATAGTGGGTTTTAATTTTTAAAAAAATGCTGAAAGATGGTAATAAATAGGGGGACTTGGACAGATTTAAAAGGAGAAGGGAGAGAAAAAAGAGAACTGAATATTGAAGAGAGAGAAAAATTCCGAAAATATTAAAACTTCCAAACATACAAATAAAAACATTCTGGAAATTAAAAGAGAGAGTAGTATACACCTGATATACAATTTAAATATTCTGATATACGGATTCAGAAATTAAGGGTTGAACATTAATTAGTCTTTCAAATCTGAAAAGATTCCCTTGGCTTCTGTCCGTTGATTGTTGTCGGTGTTTCTGGATTTTTATCTTGATTTCAAAATTTGTCACGGGTTTCTCGTTGCTGGTTGTTACTGGTTGCTGGGTATTGTTGTTGTTGTATGCTACTGAATTTCTGCTGATCTCTCTTTTCTTTTGCTTCCAATACTAGGTACACGACTGTAATACTAGCTATTGCAAGTTAATAATGTGGAAGCATGAATACATATGAAGAATGAAATTTTGAAGTTTTAATTTCGCTTTTTCTTGTTCCTTTTATTGATTGTATTTAGGCTATTTCATGTATTACTAAATAATAATTGGAATAAGAGAAAATAATATAAGTTAGTCTTTAATGAATCGTTTTGGCAAAACGGGTTAATTCACTAGTTATGAAGGTTTCAAGATTATCAACAGTAGGTTAATCATGAACAAGTAGCTAAATTTAGCTAAGGCATGAATTTAAATTAAATTTCGTAAATTAGGCATTAAGGCATGATTTGAGTTCAAACAAGATTAGAAGAACGTTTAAGTTTAATAAACTTTCTAATAAGCTTTAGTAATTATGGTTAAATCTAGTTTCAAATGGTTGTGAATAATTAATCTCAATAGTTTTTTTTAACAATGTGAGTTTTAATCTAGCTATATTTGATTCTTTTGAATATTAGTTGTCGAATTTTTATTTTTATTTATAATTTCGAATTTTTTAGTAAAATTCCTTTTCATCAATATTTGTATTAATCTAGCAATTAGTATGTCATGCTTTCTTAAATAAAAAAGCTCGTAATTAATTAGGATTTTCTTTCTTTATTTTAGAGACTAATTTTAATAGAAAAATGTAGTCGCTTTAAGATTTGTCCATTTAAAATAAAATGAGATGAGATGAGCCTAGTAAAATGTATAGATTGCGGGGCCCTCACAAATGTAGGCATTAATTATTTAGAATATCGGAGTTGGCCGTCTAGTGAAATTTTACGGCCTTTCCCAAAACAACAATACGCTAGTCGCTCTAGGCGCGTCTTTAACAAATTATTTTCTTAAATATGAGTGTGCGTTTATGTAACCCAAATACAAATCTCAACGGAGTCGAAATGTGTCGATAACCACGGGTGCATTGATTGCGACGTGGTTTGAAATACGTTTTCACAATGTTGCAATTCTCCGTAAAATAATAACAATAAATAAAAATAATAAAAGCGGCTAAGGGATAAAATTTGCACATGAGCTCATAATTGTATAAAATCAGATAAACAAGCCGAATATTACAGTTGAGCGACCGTGCTAGAACCACGGAACTCGGGAATGCCTAACACCTTCTCCCGGGTTAACAGAATTCCTTATCCGAATTTCTGGTTCGCAAACTGTAATACAGAGTCATTCTTTTCCTCGATACAGGATTAAATTGGTGACTTGGGACACCTTAAATCTCCCAAGTGGCGACTCTGAATAAATAAATAAATCCCATTTCGATTGTCCTTTAATTGGAAAAACTCCTTCACCCCTTGCGGGGACGGAAAAAGGAGGTGTGACAGCTCTGGCGACTCTGCTGGGGAAGAGACCCAGAATAACTGGTTCAGGGTTAGAAATTCGAACTTAGATAAATTGTTATATTTGGTTTTATCTGATTTTGTTACATGATCTGTGTATAATGTGCTAACTAACTGCTTTAACCGCTTTGATATTTTGTGAACTGTATATAAACTGTGCCGAAACCCATCTCCTCTCTGAGTCTTCTAAATCATGAAGAAGGGTGTACTTCGTACGACTTCTTTTCTGTATAGTGTCAAATCCCAATTTAGAACGAGATTTGGATAAGTTGCAAAGCCGGCGAAGCTTCTGTATTCCCGGATTGCTGCCTCCCCCTCGGCTCGAGCTGTCCGCTCGGGTAAGCCAGGTCTAGAACAAACACCCAGGTTCTAAACCAAGAATAACTTGACTTCATGCCGGATCCCTAGTAGGAACGTTTATTTGCATCATTTTGCATTTGGCTTAGGGGACTCAACACAGGGGTTGAGTCCGTCTAGGACAAGCAACATGAAATGAAAAAAGACCATCCTGCTGCATCTTGTTTGTTTTGCACATTTATTTGCCTCATCTGCATGATGACCGGCTTCTGAAATAGGGAATTTTTGAAAAAACATTTTTTGAAAAAAAAACGAAAAAAGAGTATATAGCAGTATATGGAGATAACTACTTATTTTAAACAAAAAATAAAACAATGGCAAGTAGTGTCAAAACCCTGCCAAAATTTTGAATTTTTTTTTTAAGTTTGATTTATTTGGAAAGAAAGGAATATTGTTTACAAAGTTCAGTTTCTGGGCGAACTACGCCGGTTTGATTCTCACGGGGCGTGAGATACGTAGGCAACCCTCGTCGGGTCCAACCTCTCATTTTTGTAAAAATAGCACAAAGAAAAATGTGTCAAAATTTTAATTTTTCATCATAGAGTCGGGTGATGCCGTTTTTATCAAAAATAGCCGAATGTTCCCAAAAGGAACGCCGGAAGGCTGACTTTGTATAATAGGTCACTTCTGTCATTTTTATTATTATTATTTATTGGTTAACTCGCACAACTTTAAAATCTTCGTCCCTGAAGTGCTGAAAGGTCTTTTTTTTAGGATAAATGATCAAATCATTTTAGTCAAATAAATTTTCTTTTGTTTAATCACATTAATAAATGTGCAGGATGAGCACAAATCAAAATGAACCATTCTCAGTCTTTAGCGAGGCCCCTCTACAACTCCACATGTGGTGGAATGATCTGAAAGACGATAGTAAAGAGATAGTGGGAAGAATTTTAGGAGGTTTTGTCAATCTGTTGAATATCAAGCCGAGGACAGATATCCTCGAGGCTCTAATACCGTTCTGGGACCCAACCCGCAATGTAATCCATTTTATTGACTTTGAACTTTCACCTACACTAGAGGAAATCGCCGGATATACGGGATTGAATGGGAAATTAAGGGGACAATATTTGCTTTCACCAAGACCGGTATCTCCGCACGGGTTTTTGGATTTGCTAAACATTAGTCAGAAAGTGCAAAATGATGATTTGTCGAGAGAATGTTGCGCTCTCCAATTCTTGTATCAACGGTATGGTACTCCTCAGGGTTTTGAAGAGCTGAACCTCGGACTAACTCATGCTGGGAACAGGAACAAGTGGGAGGCGAGACGTACTTTGGCATTCATAACAGCATTCCTGGGAATCGTGGTTTGTCCCCGCAAAGATAAGAAAATAGAGATAGGCCTTGTAGGGATGGTTGATGTTGCAATCAAGAAAACTAACAGTACTGTGGTCCCTTTGGTTTTGTCCGAAATCTACCGAGCTTTAACTATATGCCGAGAAGGAGGCAGTTTCTTCCAAGGATGCAATCTGTTACTCCAGCTGTGGATGCAAGAACATCTATGTCACCGAGTAGGATACATGAATCACGGGTTGACTGAACAAAATTGTATCAGTGGTTTTGAGAAACGGATGATAGGCGTTGTATTCCCTGAAGGTGTCAAAGCGTGGCTTGCACGATTAAGGACAACAACAGCCGACCAAATTGAATGGGCATTTGGGTGGTTGCCTGATACTGAGGTAATATACATGGCGGCCGAGGAATGTCATATTCTTTTGATGGGAGTTCGCAGTATCCAACCATATGCTCCTCATCGGGTATTGCACCAACTAGGAAGATTTCAGGTAATTCCCACTGATGAGGATCTAAGCAAGCACGCCATTGAATTGAGTCCAGGAGTCGTGTTCCCCGAAGGAAAAATTAGAAAATTGTGGCACGAATGTAGATTCCTTGAGCCCAAGACTATGGTTCGAGAACTGGCTAAGGGTGAGGTAGAACCAAAGTACGATGTTTGGTTCGGGAAAAGGTTCCAGATTCATCAGAAGCCTGCTAAAAGAGCTCATGTCCAACAATTTATGGATGATTCGCAGGAATAGTGGGGTTGGTTGGCGAGAGAGGAAGGTTACCGGGCTGAAATCGGGAAGCTGAAGCAACAAGTTGAAAGGCTTAAATTTGAGAACAACGTGCAAATTACCTTGGAGCAGGGTGAAAAGAACAAATTAACCAAAGAAAACTAGGCACTAAAAGCCCGAATTCGCCAAGTCAGTAAGAGTAACAACGACCGACAGAAACGTCTCTCCGATGAAAGGTTGATAGCAGAGTTGAGAAATCAAGTCAGCAAAAGCCGAGAAGACTTGGAGAGATCCGAGGCTTGCATAGCAAGAATGCAGGTCATATGGGCAAAAGGTACAATGGCACAGAGAAAACATCTACAACAAGTCATAAGGGATTCTGAAATAAGCATTGGACTATTAAGAGAAACAAACTCCACTCTTCAGAAGCGGATCTTTAAACAAGTCCGAGATGCCCAAGCAGACAGAAGGCACTGTTATGATGTGATGGCCAAAATGGAAGAACAAATGGATAGGTTTCAGGATCGACTCGCTGACAATGCTCAAGTACTGGGACTAAAGAATCGATGAATAGAGCAACTGTTAGGGGAAAGGGATAACATTCGAGGTAGGATTGATGAGATTGGGCACTACATCTACATGAGATGCCTAGCATGTGAGCAAATACCTCATGATACCCTTCTTGCTTCCATCATGGGCTATGTCCACCGGATCATGAATGAGTTGAAAAGCTTACAAAGGGGTCTTACACCAAAGCCCGCGGAAAGGCCGAACAATACCTCGCGAGCACCAAAATTCAAGGCTTTAATGTATCTCTAGTTCAAGTCTGCACTTGTTTGTTTTTCAGAGTCTGTTGTCTACCCCTATGTTCTCTTCAAACATTGTTAATAGTGTGGAGTCTGTATTTCGTTTGTTTTCTTTCAAATAACAGTTTGTAATAGCATATTTGGGTAATAGAATGTAAAATTGGGTCTTTATTTTACTGATGCACGAACTACGCCTGGTCTGATTCGTGCGGGGTCACGATACGTAGGCAATCTCTATAGGATTCGATCGTAATTAAAAAAAAGGAAAAAAAGAGAGAGAAGAAGAAAAGAAAGGTCCCTGAAACACTCGAAAGAGGTACAAATAAAATAAGCTGGGATGATGCATGCGGTCAGAGCAAAAGCATGTTAGAAATGGTTAACTGCCTAAGAACATGGCATCCCCCAACGTGCAATTACAATATTTGTTAAGATTCTAACACTGACAAGTTTGTTGTTTTTCCAATCTATATCAGTTAGTTTGTTAAAGCGTACTGGCACCATACCATTATCAAACAAGATCAAAAGGGCCCATACCAGAAAGCATGACTGGTTCAGACAACAGTGTTGAGTCAGAAAAGACGGCAAATCAGATACTGAAGGAAGCCATGGAAAAAATGGAAAAGATGAGGCTGGAAATGAATAAAATGCAGATAGCCTTAGCTAGAGCCCAAAAGGGGCATGAATTACCTGTTACTCCTACTCTCCAACCAGGACATACGTCAGAATACTTCTCTCCCGGTCCTTCAACGAGTTTCCCAAGCCATCACTACTATCAAAGAAGAGAGGCCTATGATCCCCAAGCCTATGGATAGGTTTCGGTCACTTGGTGACGTCAGTTGGCAAATCCTTCAACGAAGTGGTGAAAATGGGAAGCATGATAGAAGAGGGACTTAAGTCTAATAAGATCCTAAGTTACTCAGCAATTAAGGCAACGACTCAGGCCATTCAGAGCTGCACGGGAGGTGCGCTCGAAAAGAAAAGGAGAGAAGAGGTCACGACAATAGAGGCCGGCAATTGGTCCAGATCTAGAGGTCCTTCCCCTCATTACCAACCCAGACCCCATCATCTAAACTACCCACACATTCCAAATTACCCTCCACAACCCTACTACCCACCACAAGAACAACATTTCACCGTCCATCAAGCCCAGACATATACCCAACCTCCGGTTCGCCCACAATGGCGCGCGCCAGCTCCCCACAATACATACCCACCTCCACATAATACCTACCCACCACCACAAAATACCTATCCACCACCAAGAGCCTACAGAAACCCTCCAGGGACAGGTTTTAGGGGAAATCCGGTTTCCAGAAATGAAAGACTGCAAAGGCAAAGAACCTTTACTGAGTTGGGAGAAACCTATACTGCCCTGTTCCACAAGATAAGGCAGTTGGGTTTATTGAATCCTATTGAGCCTAGGTTGCCCAATCCCTTACCACAAAATATGGATCACTCGGTAAGATGTGAATATTGTTCGGGAGCTCCTGGACATGATACCGAGAAATGTTGGAGGCTGAAACATGCGATACAAGATCTTATTGATGCCAACAAGATCTAGGTACAAACACCGGAGGCACCCAATATTAACCAGAACCCATTGCCGACACATCACGACACCCACATGATCGAGCTTGTGCACAAAGGAGGGGAGCCAAAGAAACCCTCACAGACAGTAATGATGATCCGTGCCACTCCGAAAGAAGAATCAACCGGTGGGGAAGCAGGGGTACAGGTGAAAGGGGAGGATGTCAAGCCAGTAGTGATATTAGGGAAGAATCCATCTGCCGCTGCAAGGAAACCAGAACCAGCCAAATTGGTAATAGCGGGAGCATCATCTGCACCCGCGGTTGTTGTGAAGGGGGTCTGCAGGGAACCGGTCATCATAAAGCCAGTAGTCTAATTAACAGTGATTGATAGCAAGGCCGTGCCTTGGAAGTATGAAAAGGCAGTGGTAATGTACAAGGGAAAGCAAGTGGAGGAGGATAGTTGTGAGGCGCAAGGACTAACTCGATCGGGACGGAGTTTTGCTCCCGTGGAGTTGAGAAGGTCCAATCCAGCAGTAACAAAGAAACCCATGTCAGAAGAAGAGGCGGAGGAATTCCTGAAAAAGATGAAAGTACAGGATTACTCCATTGTCGAACAATTGAAGAAAACACCGGCTCAGATCTCGTTGTTATCACTATTTATCCATTCGAACGAGCATCGCCGGGCCCTGATGAAGATACTAAATGAAGCTCATGTTCCCAATGAAATTTCAGTGAATCACCTTGAAACAATTGCCAACAAAATTTTTGAGGTAAACAGGGTAACGTTCTCTGATGACGATTTGCCAGTGGAGGGCACAGAACATAATAAAGCTCTCTACTTGACTGTCAAATGTGAAGATTCGGCAGTTACTCGGGCGTTGGTGGATAACGGTTCAAGTGCCAATATTTGTCCATTATCCACATTGAACCAGTTGAAGATTGACCATGATAGAATCCACAAGAACAGCGTTTGCGTCCGAGGATTTGATGGAAGTGGAACAGACACCATGGGGGATATTATACTCGAGTTGACCATCGACCCGGTCGAGTTTACTATGGAGTTCCAGGTATTGGATGCCGCAGTATCTTATAACCTTTTGTTGGGACGATGTGGATCCACGCGGCCAAAGCAGTGCCATCCACATTGCATCAAATGGTCAAGTTTGAATGGGACAGACAAGATGTCGTGCTGCATGGGGAAGACATTGCGTGTACCATGGGAGGTGCCATTGTTCCATTCATAGAAATCAACGATGACAAAGGTCCTTGGTTTTACCAGATTTTTGATGCAGTGTCAGCAAACAAGATTCCCGAGGGTAAAAGCATTCTGCACCCCAGGATAGCTTCCGCAAACGTCATGATAGTTTCGGAGATGCTAAGTAATGGGTTCGTGCCAGGAAAAGGTCTGGGGGATGAACTCCAGGGAATTGTTCAATATGTCTCTTTGCCCAAGAATTTAGAGACTTTCGGATTAGGATTCAAACCAACTGCAGCAGATATAAAGCGAGCTCGGAAAATGAAGAAGAAAGTTTGGGTTCTTCCCAAGCCAGTCCCGCGTCTCTCTAGATCTTTTGTTAGAGCAGGTGTCACAAGGTCGTCAGTCCCGAAAATTCGTGGACCGTTGATTGGGTCAGATGGAGATTTGGATGAGGGCTTAGAAAGGATGTTCGCAGATGTCAACACAATAGAAGCTGGAGAGGGTCCCAGTAAGGCAGACATACAGTTTGTAGGACCTAGGGCCAGTGTGAACAATTGGACAGCTACTCCTTTTCCTACTCGGAGGGAGTCCTAGTAGTTGGCTCTGATTTTCCTTTTTGTTTTCTGGATTATTCCAGGGTTGTAATCCAGATTCCTTTTATTTTTTACTGCTCAACAAAGTGTGAAACCTTGTTATCCCATAATTCAATAAAACGAAAAAGTTTCTTCTTTATTCCTTATTTTATATGTTATTTTTAATTTTGTTTCCCTCGTTTCTTTTTCTGAACAGTTCTTTTCATACTGGTTCTAATGACATGGCATGCACAATGGATCTTCAACCTAGTCTAAAAGATCAATTTGGTTCCGAACTAACTATACAAGAGGTCGATTATGATAATGAATCGGAATATGATGAGGATGAAGCCTTCGAGGAGATAAACAGGGAGTTAAGTCAGTTTGAAGAAAAATCCAAGCCCAACTTAAATGACACAGAAGCCATCAATTTAGGGGATGTCGGCGATATCAGAGAAACTAAAATAAGCATCCACATTGCACCAAATATCAGGGAAGAATTGATCAAAACACTTATTGAGTTCAAAGATGTTTTTGCATGGTCATATGATGACATGACGGGGTTAAGCACAGATTTAGTGGTTCATAAATTGCCCACTGACCCGGCATGTCCTCCCGTCAAGCAGAAATTGAGGAAGTTCAAAACGGATATGAGTGTGAAGATTAAAGAAGAAGTAACCAAACAGCTGCAAACAAAGGTTATTTGTGTCACTCGATATCCTGATTGGTTGGCTAATGTGGTGCCGGTGCCAAAGAAAGATGGGAAGATCAGGGTGTGTGTCGATTACCGCAATCTGAACAGGGCAAGCCCAAAGGATAACTTTCCTTTACCCAACATCCATATCTTGATCGACAATTGTGCCGGACGTGAGCTCGGATTTTTTGTAGATTGCTATGCTGGGTATCATCAGATTCTGATGGATGAAGAAGATGCGAAAAAGACGGCATTCATTACGCCGTGGGGAACTTATTGCTACCGGGTGATGCCATTTGGTCTGAAGAATGCTGGGGAAACATACATGAGAGCAATGACTACTGTGTTTCATGACATGATCCATAAAGAAATCGAGGTGTACGTGGACGATGTGATCATAAAGTCTAAGCATCAAGAAGACCATGTAGCAGACCTAAGGAAGTTCTTTCAAAGACTTAGAAGGTATGATATTAAGCTTAACCCGACTAAATGTGCCTTTGGTGTTCCATATGGAAAGATGTTGGGATTCATCGTCAGTCGGTGATGTATTGAACTTTACCCGTCAAAGATCAAATCTATCCAAGATTTGCCACCGCCGAAGAACAAGACAGAAGTAATGAGTCTGTTGGGAAGGTTGAACTACATCAGCAGATTTATTCCTCAACTCATAGCAACTTGTGAACCCATCTTTCGATTACTGAAGAAAGATGTTGCGATATAATGGACAACAGAATGTCAGGAGGCATTTGACCAGATCAAAGGATATTTATCAAATCCACCTGTCTTGGTTCCACCTGAGCCGGGGAGACCATTAATCCTTTATCTAATGGTCTTGGAGAATTCATTTGGCTACGTGTTGGGGCAACACGACTTCACAGGAAGAAAAGAGCAAGCCATCTATTATCTCAGCAAAAAGTTTACAGTCTATGAGAATAAGTACACTCAACTTGAGAAGACATGTTGCGCTCTAACTTAGGTAGCACAGAAGTTTAAGCATTATCTGTCGTCACATACTACTTACCTTATTTCACGCCTGGATCCATTGAAGTATATTTTCCAGAAGCCTATGCCCACAGGAAGATTGGCAAAATGGCAGATATTACTCACAGAGTTCGACATTGTCTATTTGACGAGGACGGCCATGAAAGCT
Source organism: Nicotiana tabacum (assembly GCF_000715075.1). Classification (NCBI taxonomy): domain Eukaryota; kingdom Viridiplantae; phylum Streptophyta; class Magnoliopsida; order Solanales; family Solanaceae; genus Nicotiana; species Nicotiana tabacum. Next base: position 132,217,035 of record NC_134092.1, on the reverse strand, counting down.
CAAGCATTGGCCGATCACTTGGCTGAGAATCCTATTGATGAAGAATACGAGCCTTTGAGGACGTATTTTCCAGATGAAGAAGTGATGCATATAGAGGAGTTAGAACTGAATGAGGAACCAGGGTGGAAGCTTTTCTTCGGTGGGGCTGCGAATGCAAAAGGAGTTGGAATAGGAGCAGTACTTATTTCAGAAACAGGACATCACTATCCTGTTACAGCTCAGCTACGTTTCTATTGTACCAACAACATGGCTGAATATGAGGCATGCATTTTGGGCTTACGTTTAGCTGCAGACATGGATGTCCAGGACGTCTTGGTCTTGGGAGACTCGGACCTTCTGGTACATCAGATCCAGGGTGAATGGGAAACAAGGGATTTGAAGCTCATACCATATCGACAATGTTTGCACGATCTGAGCAAGCGATTTTGATCAGTGGAGTTCAGACACATCCCGAGAATTCACAATGAGGTTGCTGATGCTTTGGCCACTTTAGTATCAATGTTACACCACCCAGATAAAATTCATGTTGACCCGTTGCACATCCAGGTTCGTGATCAACATGCTTATTGCAATAGGGTAGAGGAAGAAGTGGATGGTGAGCCATGGTTTTATGACTTCAAGGAATAACTCAGAATGGGAATATACCCGGAGCAGGCCACTGGAGATCAAAAAAGAGCGATTCGGCGATTGTCAAATGGATTCTTCCTCAGTGGAGGAGTGTTGTACAAAAGAACCCCGGATTTGCGATTGCTGAGATGTATAGATGCTAGTCAAGCCACGACAGTGATGACAGAGGTACATGCTGGAGTCTGTGGGGCCTATATGAGCGGGTATGTATTGGCAAAGAAGATTCTGCGGGCGGGGTATTATTGGCTCACCATGGAGCATGATTGTATCAGTTTCGTGCGAAAATGCCATCAGTGTCAGATACACGGAGATTTGATTCATTCTCCGCCGACAGAATTGCATACAATGTCAGCGCCATGGCCATTTGTTGCGTGGGGCATGGATGTCATTGGACCCATTGAGACGGCAACTTCAAACGGGCACAGGTTCATTCTGGTAACCATCGATTATTTTACCAAATGGGTGGAGGCTAAGACTTTCAAGTCAGTGACCAAAAAGGCGGTGGTGGATTTTGTTCATTCCCATATCATCTGCAGATTTGGGATCCCGAAAGTGATCATCACGGACAACGGTGCTAATCTTAACAGCAATTTAATGAAAGAAGTATGTCAACAGTTCAAGATTACACATCGTAATTCCACCCCGTATCGTCCCAAGGCGAATGGTGCAGTTGCGGCAGCCAACAAAAACATAAAAAGATTTTGAGGAAGATGATAGAAGGGTCCAGACAGTGGCATGAAAAGCTACCATTTGCATTGTTGGGTTATCGCACTACTGTTCGTACATCAGTAGGTGCAACTCCTTATTCGTTGGTATACGGAACTGAAGCAGTGATACCAGCAGAAGTTGAGATTCCATCCCTTCGGATTGTCGCTGAGGCCGGGATTGATGATGATGAATGGGTCAAAGCCCGATTGGAGCAGTTGAGTTTAATTGATGAAAAAAGATTGGCAGCAGTATGCCATGGCCAGTTATATCAGAAGAGAATGGCAAGAGCATACAATAAGAAGGTGCGCCCTAGGAAATTTGAAGTAGGGCAGCAAGTATTGAAATGGATCCTCCCACATCAGATCGAGGCAAAAGGCAAGTTCGCCCCGAATTGGCAAGGGCCGTATACTGTGACCAGAGTATTATCCAACGGCGCTTTACGTCTGACAGATGTCGAAGGAAGATGCATCGACATGGCTATCAATTCTGATGCAGTCAAAAGATATTATGTGTAATTTCTTTTGTTGTTTATTTGTTTGTTTGTACTTAGTGCTTATCGGATAATGAAATGACAGAGACAATTCTTTCTTTTATCCAAATACTTTTAACCTTTGCCTTACCCCTTTGGGACTTACTTATCCTTTTATACCCCTCTCTTGGAATCATTAATGAAAAAAGAAAAAAGAAAAAAAAAGAAGGAAAATAATAACAAAAACAAGAAAAAAGGTGAAGGTCGCAAGAAAAACAAAGGAGTCAAGTGAAATACGTTCGACCTGATTCCTCAAAGAGGATACGTAGGCGCCTCACGGCTCGGTCATAATGTAACAAAAAATCGAAAAAAAAACCCCAAGCAAGAAAACTGGGGCAGAAGTTATGTTTTTAAATTTTGAAAAAAAAAAGAGTTTGATTCCAAGAGTTGTAATGTTTTACCTATCAAAGTTATTTTGAATTTTACATCCTTTTCTTCTAAAACCCATATTGATATCCAAAAAGACCTCCCGATCAGTATCTGAGGGGTGCCAAGACAGGCAAATGAAAGCCGAAAATAACACGCCGGTCCCCGACTGAATGAGGATCATGATCTGAAAGAATTCATAGCCATAAGAATTCCCCGCAGAGAGAATCTTACCGGCAACACTCCAATCCCCAGCTGAAAAGCAAAATGAGGGACTCTTATCGGTGAAAACCTTCACAGGTACCATAAGGTGACGTAAGCTGAGAGAAGCAAAATGAGAGAGTCTTATCGGTGAAAACTTTCACAGGCGCCATAAGACGACGTAAGCTGAGAGAAGCAAAATGAGAGAGTCTTATCGGTGAAAACCTTCACAGGCACCATAAGGCGACGGTAACTGAGAGAAATGAGAGAGTCTTATTAGTGAAAACCCCGCGAAGGGCACTATAGGCGACAAGATAGATTGGCGGAAAGGATCCGCATTTCGCAAAGAGGTGGGCACCTATTTATCCCCAGTAAGTGAAGACATCAGAAAGATTGATCGACACAAATAGACTGGGTTGATTAATCCGAAATGCATAACATGATCGTTGGAATCGGTTATACCACCCAGATAAGTTCATTTCTTTTCTTTCCCCATCATTTGCTCAGAAAGATTTTATCTTTTTCTATCTTTTCATTTCTTTGTTTAAAGACTTTTTCCAGAAATTTATTTTTTAGAAAGGTCTTTCAGAGCTTACTACCAGTTGGTAAAATGGTACAACGTAAAATGTGAAGAGGGCAGGCCAGAGACAAGGCAATAAGACAAAAGACGTTGGTTGCCAGGCCAAATAATATTGGTCTAAAATGAAAAGGAAAGTACGGAGAAGAACCGGAAAAAACATGTTGAGGAAATTGTGGGCCAATTTCCAAGAGGATCCCCAGCAGGACTCCGACCGAATATCGACCAAGTTCCGAGGTGGTCAGGACAACACAGAGTGGGAAAGGAAGAAAGGAAAATCCATCTTCAGCAAAATAACCCCCAGCAAGTTTTGAGATACAGAACGGGGAAGGGATAAATGGAAAAAACCTCCCCAGCAGAATGTTATCCCCAGCGAATAACATCATCAACAACAAGTTTTGGGAACGCCAAACCGGAATAAGGGGAAGGGAACAATCATCCCCATCAGGAGTGACATGACCACTCGCCATATTTTTTTAAAAAAAAACTAAATTTTCTTTGATTTGAACAAGAAAATAAAGTGTTGATGATGGCCAAAAGACACGCCATAAGAAAGATCGCCAGAACTGGGGCAGAAAATTTTCTGCCACAAGTGAAAATTTTCTCGGAGAATCGAGGAAACAAATTCAAGTTATTCTTTACCATTAGGCGCCCACCTGTATAACAAGGGAATACATTTCATGTCTTTACCACTAGGCGCCCACCAGTATAATGCGGGAATACATTTCTGTTTTTTCATTTCATGTCCTAGGTCGCTCACCAGTATAATGCGGGAATACATTTCTATTTTTCATTTCATGTCCTAGGTCGCCCACCAGTATAATGCGGGAATACATTTCTGTTTTCATTTCATGTCCTAGGCTCCCACTAGTATAATGCGGGAATACATTTCTAATTTTTTTCATTTCATGTCATAGGTCGCCCACCAGTATAATGCGGGAATACATTTCTGTTTTCATTTCATGTCCTAGGCGCCCACCAGTATAATGCGGGAATACATTTCTGTTTTTCATTTCATGTCCTAGGTCGCCCACCAGTATAATGTGGGCATACATTTCTGTTTTTCATTTCATGTCCTAGGCGCCCACCAGTATAATGCGGGAATACGTTTCTGTTTTTTCATTTCATGTCCTAGGTCGCCCACCAGTATAATGCGGGAATACATTTCTGTTTTTTCATTTCTAGGCCGCCCACCATTATAATGCGGGCATACATTTCCGTTTTCATTTCATGTTCTAGGCCGCCCACCAGTATAATGCGGGCATACATTTCTGTTCTTTCATTTTCTAGGTCGCCCACCAGTATAATGTGGGCATACATTTCTGTTTTTTCATTTCATGTCCTAGGTCGCCCACCAGTATAATGCGGGAATGCATTTTTGTTTTTTCATTTCTAGGCCGCCCACCAGTATAATGCGGGCATACACTTCCGTTTTCATTTCATGTTCTAGGCCGCATGCCAGTATAATGCGGGCATACATTTCTGTTCTTTCATTTTCTAGGTCGCCCACCAGTATAATGCGGGCATACATTTCTGATTTTCATTTCATGTCCTAGGTCGCCCAACAGTATAACGAGGGAATACATTTCATATTTTTGCATTCAGGCGCCCACCTGTATAACGAGAGGAATACTTTTCAGTCTTATACTGCAGATCTTGAAATCAGTAACCCACCGGAAGGCAGAAGGTTACAACAGGAATCCCCAGTAGGAAACAATAAAAATCCCCAGTACCAGAAAGCAGAAGGATGCAACAAGAGGTCCCAGCACAAATTCAAGCGCATGAGTCAAAAGGAAGAAAAGACGCGTCTTGAAAGAAGCAGCCTATGAACATTAAATTATGCCCAGCATAACAAAGCTTAATGAAGGAAGCCATATCCCCAGTGGACCCAACAAAATGATGCAAACTGGTGATTCAGGAAAGCAAGAGGCTGGTGTCATCCCCGTCAGTTCTCGGAAGAAAGAAGCACCGAAATCGACGCAAGCCGACAAGAAAGCAAGGCATCAAGAACAAATGAAGAGATATTGTAATCCATAGTCTAGCCTAACTTCTTGATTTTTCTTTTAAGCATAGTGTAATAAGGAGGTCAGCAAGCAGTAAAAGTAGCATGCAACAACAGTAACATTGCAGTCTCATGGTAGTCCCCGCTACCAAAACTTCCCGAACTACATTGACCTGATTCCTGTTTAGCCCAGGATATGTAGGAAACCTCTGAAGCAAAGGTTCGGTCAAATCTTTCAAAAAATGCTTCACACGGAGTACTCGAACGGGCAAAAATCGCTCGTATCCACTCACTTTATCTTTGCACGAAAATCTTTCGTGTTTTCAGACAAAGAGGGGCAGCTGTGAGCACATGATTTTCGCCCTATATGAGAATCACTCCCAAAAATTCAAAATAAAACAATTTTCCTTTATGTGCAATGTTTTTATTTTTGTGGTATTTTTGTATAATTATTTGTATTTTTGTCTGTGCATGTTTATTCGTTTAAATTAATAAAAATATAAAATATGTCGCATTTTCATTTAGTATTTATTTAAGTTTGTTTTACAAAAATGAGAAAATCATAAAAAAAATGTACGTTGCATTTTTAGCATTTAACGTCTAAATTGTGCGATTTTATCGTTAATTGCTATTTAAATGTGCGATAATAGTTATTTGGAATTAATTAGTATTTTTTATAAGTTAATTTAGTTTATAAGTTAATTTAGAATTTTAGTTTTATTAATTAGGAAGTAAAAGAAAAGAGAGCAAGAATATAAAAGAAAATCGGAATTAGGCCTCTTCTTCAATTTTGAACCACAGGCCCAAATATACCCACCTTTCCCTACGACCCGGTCCATTTCAAACCGGGTCGACCCAGTCCATAACCCAACACCCCTATTTCCCTATCTTTCAAAAAAAAAAAACCCTAAAATTGTATTTTCTCTTTCAGTGTTGAAAATACCATCCGCCACCTCCCCTTACCTTCACCTTCTTCTTCCCCCTCACGACCACACACACACACACACAACCATAGCTGCTTCTTCTTCTTCGCATATCTACACAGACATGTCAAGCTCCACCATCATCCGACAACACTTCTTTTCGCCCATGGCTGCCCAGTCGAGTTCGTCGTCGCCATTTTCTTCGAGCTCGAGCTAGAGCTTTAATGGTTGCTGCCTCTTCTTCTTTTTCATCGCACCGTCGAGCTCCATAGCCATCCCTGCTGCTTCATCACTGCATCGTCCCCAGTCCGCCATGGCTGAACGTCAACAATGACAGCCCAGCTGCCTCGACGAGCTCATGCGTTGCGTCTTCTTCTTCGTCGCTACTGCTGCTCCATCGTGCTACTGCTGCGTCTTCTTCATCCTTCACTGTTGTTGATGCATTCTTCATCCTTCATTGCTGCGTCGCTGCTGCTCCATCGTGCTGCTACTGCCAGCTTCACGTCGCCATGGACGCCGCTGCTTCTTCTTCGTCGAAACCCAGCTCCACCTCGTCGCTACTGCTGCTCCGTCACTGCTACTGTCTACTGCTTCCTTCTTCAAGTTCTTCGATGGTCCGTTCGGGGTCGTCTTCGGCGTCGAAATGTTTTGGTGCGATAATCGCTTCCGGACGGATTTGTTTTCATTCAAGTTCTTCGTCGTTCCGATCCGGTTAGTTGGTTTAAGTTTCGTTTCTGTCCGTAGTTTGTTTGATATTTTTCGGATTTGAAATCAAATATGTTTGATATTAATTTCATGTTCATCGTTTTTTTTATCTTTCTTCAGTTTCTTTCATTCATTTTTCTTGTTTATTTTTAGGAAGAAATTGATTAGTTTAATTATAATGTTGTTAGATTTAAGTTGAAGATTCAATTAATTATTTTTCAGTTTGTTTTATTAATTTAAAAGGATTTAATTTTAATATAGAAGAGTGTTAGTTTAAATCGCTTGAATCCGTTCTTTGTTGTTTAATTTAGATTTAATTCGTGTTCTTTTTTTTATGAAGTTCGTTTTAATCCCGTGATTTAATGTGAGTTTATGTTTTGGTTTTTAATTTTTTGATTTAGTTGAATCATGTATCTTTGTTGTAATTTTGTTGGATTTAATTTGAAGATCAATTGATTATTTGAGTTTAGTGATTTGAATCTATTTATTTATTTTGTTTAAGTTTAATTTGAATTTGAGCTCATGATTTGAATATACTTGTTTGTTATTGTTGTTAAATCTGAAAGTAGATTTGTTGTTTAAAGATTGTTCAATCAAAATAATTCCAGTTATTTCTTTGTTGTTAATCATATAATTTGAGCTCATGATTTGAATATACTTATTTAGTATAAGCATGGGGAACAAGATATAATGGTGGGGAATAATGCAATTGTTTAATATAAGCGTGGGGAAGAAGATATAATGGGGGAGGATAATGTATTTGTTTAATATAATGGGGGACAAAATATTAGGTAGTGGAATTAAAAAGGGGATGAGTGGAAGATAGTGGGTTTTAATTTTTAAAAAAATGCTGAAAGATGGTAATAAATAGGGGGACTTGGACAGATTTAAAAGGAGAAGGGAGAGAAAAAAGAGAACTGAATATTGAAGAGAGAGAAAAATTCCGAAAATATTAAAACTTCCAAACATACAAATAAAAACATTCTGGAAATTAAAAGAGAGAGTAGTATACACCTGATATACAATTTAAATATTCTGATATACGGATTCAGAAATTAAGGGTTGAACATTAATTAGTCTCTCAAATCTGAAATGATTCTCTTGGCTTCTGTCCGTTGATTGTTGTCGGTGTTTCTGGATTTTTATCTTGATTTCAAAATCTGTCACGGGTTTCTCGTTGATGGTTGTTACTGGTTGCTGGGTATTGCTGTTGTTGTATGCTACTAAATTTCTGCTGATCTCCCTTTTCTTTTGCTTCCAATACCAGGTACACGACTGTAATACTAGCTATTGCAAGCTAATAATGTGGAAGCATGAATACATATGAAGAATGGAATTTTGATGTTTTAATTTCGCTTTTTCTTTGTTCCTTTTATTGATTGTATTTAGGCTATTTCATGTATTACTGAATAATAATTGGAATAAGAGAAGATAACATAAGTTAGTCTTTAATGAATCGGTTTGGCAAAACGGGTTAATTCACTAGTTATGAAGGTTTCAAGATTATCAACAATTGGTTAATCATGAACAAGTAGCTAAATTTAGCTAAGGCATGAATTTAAATTAAATTTCGTAAATTAGGCATTAAAGCATGATTTGAGTTCAAACAAGATTAGAAGAACGTTTAAGTTTAATAAACTTTCTAATAAGCTTTAGTAATTATGGTTAAATCTAGTTTCAAATGATTGTGAATAACTAATCTCAATAGTTTTTTTTAACAATGCGAGTTTTAATCTAGCTATATTTGATTCTTTTGAATATTAGTTGTCGAATTTTTATTTTTATTTATAATTTCAAATTTTTTAGTAAAATTCCTTTTCATCAATATTTGTATTAATCTAGAAATTAGTATGTCATGCTTTCTTAAATAAAAAAGCTCGTAATTAATTAGGATTTTCTTTCTTTATTTTAGAGACTAATTTTAATAGAAAAATGTAGTCGCTTTAAGATTTGTCCATTTAAAATAAAATGAGATGAGCCTCGCCTAGTAAAATGTATAGATTGAGGGGCTCTCACAAATGTAGGCATTAATTATTTAGAACATCGGAGTTGGCCGTCTAGTGAAATTTTACGGTCTTTCCCAAAACAACAATACGCTAGTCGCTCTAGGCGCGTCTTTAACAAATTATTTTCTTAAATATGGGTGTGCATTTATGTAACCCAAATCCAAATCTCAACGGAGTCGAAATGTGTCGATAACCACGGGTGCATTGATTGCGACGTGGTTTGAAATACGTTTTCACAATGTTGCAATTCTCCGTAAAATAATAACAATAAATTAAAATAATGAAAGCGGCTAAGTGATAAAATTTGCACATGAGCTCATAATTGTATAAAATCAGATAAACAAGCCGAATATGACAGTTGAGTGACCGTGCTAGAACCACGGAACTCGGGAATGCCTAACACCTTCTCCCGGGTTAACAGAATTCCTTATCCGGATTTCTGGTTCGCAAACTGTAATACAGAGTCATTCTTTTCCTCGATACGGGATTAAATTGGTGACTTGGGACGCCTTAAATCTCCCAAGTGACGACTCTGAATAAATAAATAAATCCTGTTTCGATTGTCCTTTAATTGAAAAACTCTTTCACCCCTTGCGGGGACGGAAAAAGGAGGTGTGACAGACACCTTTGATGACTTAATTGATATTGCTTGTTTTTATGATGAAAAGGCTCATGGAAAAGGGGATATATATATACACAAGAGAGGCTGTAGACAGGCTTTAGTTTTGAAACTAAAGTTTTATGAAGGCAAAGCCATGTGCTGATGCCTATTGGTCATGTATATATGGGGCCTTAAATTGGTGAAAAATTCCCTTCTTCACTTTGGTAGACAACAACTTGGACCTATTAGTTAGGCTATCAGCTTAAACATGGGACTTGTCATAAAAATGCCAGTAATTTTAATGCCAGTAGGGGTCATTTGGTTGGAATACGGCTTATGCCGGTATAAGTTATGCCGATATAACTTATGTTGGGATAAGTTATGCTAGAATTAGTTATGTTGGAATTGTTGTTTATTCACTGTTTGGCATGTTGTATTAAGAATGATAATTGCATAATTTCTAAGAAGAAGGTATAAGTTATACCGGTGCTAATTACCCCACCCTCTATATGGTATAAGTTATCCCAGTGTTAAAATTAATACCGGAATAACTTATACCTAATTTGCTAGCCAAACAGAATATTAAAGTGGTATTAAATTTTCATACTACCTCTATACCTTCTTATACCTCAAATCAAACGGCCCCTTAATGAATGAAGAATTGCTGGTAGAAGAACAAACCATGTGCTAAGAGATCTTTAAATTGTCATCTTGACTGGTTTTTCTTTATATAAAAACCACTGCATTAAATGTGATTAAAACCAGTGCAACATATTTGATCACTCACTGCTAGCTATTGGAATGCAGGATTTAGAAGAACCTGATCCAATATAAATAGTAGTGCTGAACTGGTACTTCTGACCTTTAGTTTTGTTAAATGGAAAATACAGGCTAGAGTCTTCTATTTGAAGAGTCATGGTTCTTGACTTTTGTTTCAGGATATAAAAAGGGCAGCCCGGTGCACTAAGCTCTATGTGGGATCTGGGAAAGGACTGCACTACAAAGGTTTATTGTATGCAACCTTACCCTACATTTCTGCAAGAGGCTGTTTTCACGGCTTGAATCCATGATTCCTGGTCACATGCCAACAACTTATGAGGAATAAGACCCTTTGTCCCCTCCGGGCAAATATTTATACTCTCTCCGTTTCAATTTAGATGATATAGCTTGATTCGGCTCGGAATTTAAGAAGAAAAAAAGGCTTTTGAAACTTGTGGTCATAAAAGATTAAGGGGTAAAAGCTTTGTGGGCCATGACATTTGTGTGGTTATAAAAACTTCTCATTAAGGGTAAAATGGATAAAATGAAGAGTTTAAAATTGAATTATTTCCAAATTTAAAAATATATTTTGGAACAAATTAAAAAGGAAAATACCTCTTCTAATTTGAAATGAAGGGAGTAGCAACCAAAATAAGAGCACAAACACCCTTTTTTGGGAAAAGGGTAAAAATTGCCCCTCAACTAGTGAAAATAGAACAATTATACCCTCCATTTAATTTTGGTATCAAAAAGTCCTCGCCGCTAATATTTTGACTTAAGTGGGCGTTTGGACATAAGAATTGTAAAATTGCAAAATAGGGTGAAATTTTTTTTTCATGTGAAAATGGTATTTGAAATTTAGAATTGTGTTCGGACATGAATATAATTTTGGATTGTTTTTTGAAGTTTTGTGAGCGATTTGAGTGAAAATTTTGAAAAACTGTTTTTTGGAGTTTTTCAAAATGTATTTTTAACTGAAAATTGAAAATGTTATGAACAAGCGCTCATTTTGGAAAAAAAGTGAAAATTTTTTAGAAAAAAGGAAAAATTTTCTTATATCCAAACGGGATGTAAGTATGCCCCTCTGAAGTCTGAATTAACCGATGTCCAAATGTGTTTTTAACCCATTAAAATTTCTTTGCTGACATGGCTGCCCAAAATCAATGGGAGGGGTATTTTTTATTTTTTAAAAGGCCACGTGGAAAAAATCCCAAGATTTCAGAAAAATTAAAACTTAACCTTCCATTTGTTTTGATTTTTTATACCAAAATCAAAACAGAGGATACAAATATACAATCGCTCTATTTTCAATATGAGGGGCAACTTTTACCTTTTCTGCATACTAGCCCCTAGGTTTATATCAATCTAGTAAATACATAGGCATGTCACTACTTTAATTGAATTTTATGTCTTTTTTTATGATCCACACTATTTGATTATTTCAAATATTAAAAAATTATCCTCTTTTTCTATAAAGTTATCTTTGGAGTTGTGCTAGGAAAACCACTCCATTAAAGTTGTTAGATAAGGACACAAGGATATTTTCTGAGAATGTAACATTTGTATTAATAAAAGTGCACCAAGGCAGTGCATAACCATATGTACAGGGAATAGTAGATCAATCTTGATCTACCTAATTACAAAAGGCCTAACATGTCTACCAGAGTTTCTGTATCCTCTACAAGACTTTCTTTACACCAAGAGTGAAATAGAAGAATACAGGTCCATCTTGACATCCTGAACGGATTTGTATCTGTCTTCAAAAACTCATGACTTTCTCTCCTTCTATATTGTCCACCATATGCATGCAGGTATCAGTCTCCACCATGTCTTTTGACTCGTTGAGTCTCCAGTGTTGTTCCAAGATTTTAGTAACTCAACAATAGTAGCTGGCATAGACCATCTTAGCCCAACAATGTTAAGGAACAATTGCCACAGTTGATTAGTAATAGGGCAGTGAAGGTTTCCAATTCTCTGCCACATAAAACACATAAATTGAAAATATTGTGAGTTAACACTCAAAAATTTTACTTAAAAGACACATTAACAGTAAGAGAACTCAATCTTTGTTTGATAGTGTCGAAGCAAATGAGGGGGTAGCAACCAAAGAGTTCAGTTTTTATCAATTAATTCAATAAGTCTTTTTCTTGTTCCTACTCTTTTCTTTGGGGGAGAGGAATAAGAGATGTTTTGAAGGAAAGTAACAACCCATTTCTTTTGTAAAGAATCGATGTTTGCAGAATTTATACTTCGGGTGTAAAGAGAGTATGCTCGAAAATGTGGCACCTTTTCGAACTTTTGCATCCTCTGTGGCTAAAGCTGTAATGGGGAACTTGTAATCCTCTATTGTACTTTTTCAGTACTTTCTTGGTATTAATTATAACAAAACTGCCTTATCTTACCCCCAAAAAGTCGTTCTTGATTAGGCTTAACCTTTGATGACAATCTACCACAGACTACTGATCAAAAAAGAAAAACATAAAGAGGCTACCACAGACATGGGTTGACTACTCCTGCTTTTGTATTTTGGTGGTTCATCTATTATATTACATCGGCCTTTTCTTAAAATTTCAGCATAGCTAAGTATTAGTTTCATTTTAGGGATATTGTTTCCTTGAGAAAAATAAATGTGATAAAAACTACTGCAACACAGATATAAGAATGGTTCTTGACTTTTACTTAAGTATAGAAGTTTGCGCTCTATCTAATTTGAAAAGATGGTTTTTGACACAACTTTCTTTCGAACTGCGACTACCACCTTATCCATTTGATTATGCCACGATCTGGATATTAAGGGTGCGCGGCCTACAGAAATCTATAACCCTATTGGTTAGAATATTAAAGTTCTGTGATGTTGTAATATTCTAAAATCAAAAAGATTTGATACCTACTTTATTGTTGTTCACTGCTTGTTTTGTGAAAATTTTCTAGGCTGGTCCCAAAATTGACCACATAAAATTTATGATTCATATTGTATATTCTCTGTTCATTCATTGTCACTAAGTGCTGTCATTGTTAGTGGATTTCAGTTCGAATTATAGGACTACTAGAATGCAAATAAAAGAATCAGATTCTCCTAAATGATCAGATAATTAAAGAGTTTGGAGACAAGAATATAGATTTCTGATGAATAATTGAGATTTTAATATGCTGTACACTCGTGGAGTAGTTTGTATCTACTAGGCTACTACAAAACTTATCATAGGTCAATAAACTAGCACTTGAGGATTTCTTTGTTCTTGAAGAAATGAAGCTGATGAGCATCGGCTCGAAGCAACTGATACAAGCAACGCTTTCTGAAGATCGGCAGATACACCTCTTCTGATGAGTGATATAATGTAGTTCATGAATAGTGCATCACATGGTAATGCGATAGGGCCATCACTTGGAAGTCCAAACTCTTCTTCAGACATGTGCAATAGCTCTCCGATTATCTCGTGTTGCAGATAAGCCAACGGAACTACAAATCGCTTCTGATCAGTTGTATAGACCACAAAATGCCCTTTGCCAACTATAGAAGATGATGTGCTACAGCTTTCTGCATCATTGTAACTTGATCTTGGTAAAGAAATCCTCTTCCTTTGCTTAGCTGCAAACTTCTGCCATCTCCTTGCCATTTTTATCAGTTTCTTAACACTGACCATATTGATTTCTTTGGAAGATAGGAAAGAAAAAAAAGTTGGTTCCTTTATAAAAGGTTTGAGTAATTGCTATCTGCTTGATGATCAAATTGGCTCATGGAAGCAGTTCATTTATAGTTGAGGCTAGAGATTGCATTTGAATTGTAGCTAAAGTTGTCAACCTGAGTTAGGTAGGCAAGGCAGAATCATGTGCTGCTGTTGAATATGGGACCTAATGAATTGTGGATATGGCTGGTTGTCTAGTTCTGCAATTGAAGAAAAGAAGTTAATGCATTTCTTCCCTTTTTATGTGCATAATAACAACATATGGGCTAAGCTAAAGTAGAATTTAAAAATAAAAATATCGCAGACATATTGAAAGGGACTAGAAAAGAGTGAGTCATATAGTTTTTCTTTGTTATTGAATTGATGAAAATAGCAGACAAGTTCATTTCATTGGATTATGAGAATTTTGTTGTTATTCCACAAATATGGCATTTTTTTCTAAGTGCTTGTCAAAGAGTTAGAAGGCAATGGCATGTGATATTTCATGTCATGTTATCTTTCTTTCTCTTGTGGTATTTCTGTTGCTTAAAAAAACATCGCAGACATATCGAAAGGGACTAGAAAAGAATGAGTCATATAATTTTTCTTTCTTATTTTCATTTAATTGGAATATGGTATAAAATTCTATGTGCTTGTCTAATAGTTAGAAGGCGGTGGCATGTGATATTTCATGTCATGTTATCTTTCTTTCTCTTCTGGCATTCTTTGTCACCTTACCTCTAAACTTATGGGTGTTATTTTAAGGGTGTCTTTTTCTGCTCCAAATCATAAGAAGCAGTAGGGCCTAGTGGTGGTGTTCAACAAAATTTATGGTCTAAGTCATTTGACAATAACAGAGTTGGCAAAACCATGTGACATTGTCTCTCACCAGTAGCCACCAATTTCTCTTAACCACTAAACATTTGGATATGAAACTAGTCATAAACTTATATATAATCAGACAAAGCATTTGAGCAAAACACAAGTACCCTGACATTCAAAAAACTTTCATTTTTGTGCAATTATCAAAGTTCTTGTTCTTTATTTTCCTTCATTATTTACAGTTACATCATATTCATTGAAACTATGGGTATCAAAATGACTCCATTTATTCAGGCTAGTCGAATCCTAAGGAGGACTTCAACAACTGGAGGTGTTCCAAAAGGACATTGTGCAGTATATGTAGGAGAGAGCCAAAAGAAGAGATTCGTCGTGCCAATATCATACCTGAGCCAGCCTTTATTTCAAGACATGTTAGCTCAAGCTGAGGAAGAGTTTGGATTTGATCATTCAATGGGCGGTCTCACAATACCTTGCAAAGAGGATGTGTTCATTGATCTCACCTCCCGCTTGAGGAGATTATGAGTAGAACCATGGTGCAAATTCTTCTGCCCATGAAATTTTGTAAATAAATAGTTTTACAAATGAGAAAGATGAGAGAGAGTAGAGATGTCACTTCCATTTAAGTGGGACTTGACAATGAGGGAAAAAATTCCTTGTTTTTTCTTAACCATTTTGTATAGTAGTACTAGAAAACAAGGATTTTCTGCTTGTAAAGTTAGTTAAAATGACTAACCTTCTGTCAAATGGATATAGCCAGTTTTTATATAAGCAAATTTTTTCAAGTCACTTGATTAGAAGACTCAATACTTTTATATGTTCATGTTTCCTAATTCAGTAGACTGATGTGCCTGACATTTTGCACAATTATGCTGCTGACTCTATTGACACCAGCAATTAAGTACTACTATCACTATTTACAGCTCTCCGACCTACTTTGTGTGGTTGTATGATAAAATTCTTAAATTTACATTCTCCAGATCTCCAGATATATAATAAAACTGAACATGCTTCTGAGCAGATGAACTCCACATCTTGTCTAGTGGTAGCGAAAACGAGGTATTAAATCACATGATTGTGAGTGCAGTGTGAGAAAAGGGCATGTTCAGCTTAGTTTCTTGACTTGAATATCTGGAAGCTAGGGGAAGTGCAGAATTTGATGCTTTAAGCTAATTTAAAATACACATGTAAATATCTTTGATATATTTGTGACCATGTCACCATCTCGTAAGAGTTGGTCTCTGTTATTGTGGCCTTAGGAAAACTTGTAGGATCCATTTGTATATTTAGATATGAATCATGAATGACCTGTTACTAGAAATAAGAACTGAAGTGGTAGCCCGGTTAGTGCCCTATAGGAGGAATCACTGAGCTTTATCATTACACTCTAAAATGGTTGCTGTAATTTGCAGCTTCCTTTTCAATATAGATTGATCCAGTATGAAATTAACCGGAAAGAAAGCCCGCAAGAGGAACACTCCATGGTCGTTTGGTTACCGGGATAAGATTATTAATCCCATGTTTGGTTGGGGGTATTAGCTAATACTGGTATAAATTTTATACCAAAATGGTGGTATTAGTTATCCCATATAGATAATCCCTTGCGTTGGTGGGATCATATGTCTGTAAATGTAAGTTTCAATGGACAAAGTTGATTGCCTGCAATAAAATAATAGTGCTACTCCAAGATGAGAATGTTAAAGCTTCTCAATTGTCAAATTGCAAAGGAGTTATAGATCTGGTTAATTTCAAGGTAAAGCTCTATTCCATCTGTAATAATACAAGCTCTCAGTTGCCTATTTTTTACTGCTATACAATCAATTTTGAGCTGTCATTTACAAAAAGAGTCTCTCATGACTCAATAAACAAGAATATGTTGATTTCCACTTTCTTGGTGAATAGAAGAAGTTGAACAGCAACATGATGGAATTGAGAGGAGCAATGTTTTGAGAAGATCTCCAACGGCTATGCCTTTCTTGATTAGTGAAATGATGTAGTCCATAAACGCCGAATCACAGGGTAATGTAATAGGACCACCACTTGGTAGTCCAAACTCTTCTTCGGACATGCTTAAAAGTTGCATAATGACCTCGTTTTCAAGATAAGCCAAAGGAATAACGAAGCGCCTTTGATCAATTGTATAGACTACAAAATGGCCTTTTCCGGCAATAGAGGATGAAGATGTACTACCACTGTCTGCATCACTACCATTTCTTGGAAGTGAAATCCTCTTCCTCTGCTTGATCGCGAACTTTTGCCATTTCCTTGCCATTTTGATGAGCTTCTTAGTACTGAGCATTGTCTTTCTTTCCATTTTTCTTTTTCTTGAAATTTAGGAAGCAAGAAAGTAAACAAGCAATTTAGAAACTTTTGATGGCTGAATAGATAATGCTTTTACTTGAGGATGAAAAAGGTCCATAGAAAAGGGGGTTATATAACAAGAGGTTGTAAACAAGCTTTGAGTTGGAGCTGAAGTTTTGCTACTAACAACCAAAGGCAAAGCCATGTGCTGATGCCTGTTGGCTATGTTGATATGGGGCCTTAAATTTGTGGATGAAGCTAAGTTTCTTCTATTCTTTACTTTGATCGACAACCGGGGCCTATTAGTAATGATATCAGCTCATACTTGGTTACTTCTCACTAATGCCAATAATTTGAAACCATTAGATGAGCAATTGCACGTTAGAAGCAAAACCATGTGCTTCTCCCTTCTTGGTCATGTAGATAGGGGACCTCTGAATTGTCATCTTGTCTATTTGTGCTGTAAAAACAAATGCATTAAAGCTGAGTTTTAGAGGAGGGACTCTGTAGGAATAGTTTAGGTTAATGGGATTATGAGAAACCATGTTAGCCCAAAATTCTAAGTGCTTGTCAAGGAGTTAGAAGGCAATACCATGTGATACTTAGTCATAAACTTCATCCACTCTTGTGAATTTTAAGGGTGTCTTCTGTTCCAAATCATGAGAAGCAGTGGGGCCTAATGTTGTTGTTCAACAAATTTATGATCTAAGTTCTTTGACAATAACAGAGTATGCAAAACCATGTGAAACTTCATGTGCCGTTGTCTATCACTAGTTGAGTATGAAACTTGCCATTAACTTATATATACTCAGACAACAAAAGATTTGAGCAAAACACAAGTATCCAGATTACAAAAGAAAACTTCCATTTTCTGTACAATTCTCAAATTCTTGTTCTTTTTTTCCTTCACTATTTAGAATTACCAAATACTCCTTGAGACAATGGGTATCAAAATGACTCCATTTATTCAGGCTAATCGAATCCTAAGAAGGTCTTCAATATCTGGAGGTGTTCCAAAAGGACATTGCGCAGTATATGTAGGAGAGAGCCAGAAGAAGAGATTCGTCGTGCCAATATCATACTTGAGCCAGCCTTTATTTCAAGACTTGTTAGCTCAAGCTGAAGAAGAGTTTGGATTTGATCATCCAATGGGCGGTCTCACAATACCTATCAAAGAGGATGTGTTCGTTGATCTCACTTCCCGCTTGGGGAGACCATGAGTAGGACTGTGGTGCAAATTCTTTTGCCTATGAAATTTTGTAAAGAAGTAGGACCAGAGATGAGAAAGAGGAGATTGTAGAGTTCATTGTATAGTTCAGAACCACAAGAACTTTTGGATGGAACATTTCCCATGTAAAATTTATGACATAGACAGCTCTTATTGTTTCACAGTCTTACAGTTTTTCAGCTTTTAGATATTTAGTCTGCTTTATAGCCTGCTGTTTTTCATTCTTATTTCTTTCTATCAAACAAGTAAATGGACTTTAAGTGCTGAAAGAAATGTGTAAATAAGCGAGGAACACGCCGGACTATTGGGGGGACATACTCGATGTGACCACTGCCTTTGTTAGGGGCTTGTCGCCCTACTCATCGAGTTTTAACTTACAAGTATATGTTGGTTCTCTATTTTTTAACGTGTCTATACAACTTATGCAAAATCATGTATACGCCACTAGTCTAATCGTTCTTTTATATTTACTAAATTGGTCAACCTATCTCAATTTTCGCTTAGTCTTTTGATAGAAACACATTGAATTATAACTCATTGAGGTCTAATTTGACCAAATTACTAAATTTTGGTCCATCAAATTGTATATCCAAATGGTAATATGGGTAAAGTTGAATTTGTTGTATGCCAAATTTAGCTTTGGCTTGGACAATTTCTAACCTCAAAATTTATGAATTTGAGTTCCTTTCACTGTGTAACAAGATTAAGAACTAGAATTGAGAATTTAGCTTAGGTTAATTAAAAAAAGGTTAAAAATCAATTAAAGTGGACCGGAGGGAGTAATATTTTCTTAATGAATTTAATTGCAGGATTCAATTGTATTTAACAGTAAGAATTTATTGGGGTTTCGGAAAATTGGTACAAAGGACATAATGCATATATCAAAATTGCTTCTTATTCCCAAAAGGAAAAAGTGACGATATAGATTTCAAGTCATCAACATGGACGTTACAAAGGTAATTTTTGTTTTAATTAATTACAATAGTTGATTCTTCTATGTAAAGTTTTTGAGAAAAGTAATATTCCTTCACATTTATGGACTTATATTTGTTGTCACTTCCTATTTGCACAAAGAAAAATAAGACCATAATACTGCTTTTGGTTAGTACAACTATTGTCGGTGAGACAAAAGAAATGCTGGGATATTACCCTTCCTTTTCTTTGTAGCTTCATATATCAGCTTGTACTTTTAGTTGTCCTTTGTAGCTTCATATATCAGCTTGTACTTTTAGTTGTCCATTGTGTACATATTACAGTGGGATTTTAGTGCAGGGAGGTTTAGAGACAGACGAAGGATATTATATATGTTTATGAGTTTCTATATCAATCTCAAATTAATATATAATAATAATCGATACGGATTGAGTTTCAAGTTAAATTTTTAATAAAAATATAGAGTTTAGGCAAAAGTTATTAGATTCACATTGATCCATAATCATTACACTACATCCACGTGTGAGGGTGGGTGGTTTTTTTAGGAATTTCCTATTTCCTTCTATTATAATTCTGTCACGATCCGGATTTTCCACCCTCGGGAATCGTGATGGCGCCTACTGATAGGAGCTAGGCAAGCCAACTTAATTCCCCTTTTCACAGTTCATAATAATAACATAAAACCTTGCATTTAAAATATTAAAGCGGAAGACTTAACATTAAAGAAACTAAATAAAAACTGCGGAAGTTAACACAATACACTACCCCAAAACCCGGTGTCACATAGCTCACGAACTTCTAAGAGTTTACTAATACAATGTTTAGAAAGAAATGACAAGAGTTTGTCCCGAAATACAAGGGATAACAGCTAAAACAGGATAAGGGAGACGCCGGGCCCGCGGACGCCTACAAGGCTACCTCGGTATGTCACTCTGGACTGAAGGCCTGCTCCCGATCTACTGTTGTTGTCCAAAGGCTGCTCCAACATCGTGATCTGTGCAAAAGAGCACAGAAGTGTAGCATCAGCACAACCGACCCCATGTGCTGGTAAGTGCCTGACCTAACCCCAGCGAAGTAGTGACGAGGCTAGATCAGACTACCAAACAAACCCGTGCAGATATATATACAAGTACAACAAAATAACGACGGAAAGTAAATAATTAAAGCTGGGAGGGGGAAACATGCTTATGGGGATGACAGTCGAAAAAACAGAATATCAGGAATAATAAAAGAAACTACGTCTGATTTCTTCTAACACGGAATATGGGTAAACAAACTACTTTCACTTTTTTCATTTTCCTCTTGTTGCAGACGTGCAATATGATCCTATTTCCTCATCTCACGTGGTAGGCGTACCACACGCTCCCATTTCATAATATCACGTGGTAGGCATACCACACGCTCCCATTTCATAATATCACGTGGTAGGCATACCACACGCTCGCATTTCATAATATCACATGGTAGGCGTACCACACATTCCCATTTCATAACATCACGTCGTAGGCGTACCACACGCTCCCATTTCATTTCCAATACAATCTTTCGAAGAGAAAATCCCAATAAGGGAACAAAATAACATAACGATTTACCCGTCAAGGGTACAAATAATATAATGATCTCCTGGCAAGGGAACAAAATGTCAAATCAACTATCCCGGCAAGGGAGATCCAGCTATAACCAAACTCATTCAATTTCTACTTAACACCATTAATACCAATGCGCGTTCATAATAATTACTTGTTCAGTTCTAAAGATTTCTAACCCAGTTCTCATAGGCATCAATTAAGAATACAACAATTTAACAATTTAGGACTCACGGTCATGCTAGACATTAGTGTATAGATACTCGTCACCATGCCTATACACCGTACTCGATAATTAGCAATTAGCAAACAAGACTCTACTCATATTTCCTCAAGCCAAAGTTAGACCGAACACTTACCTCAACTTCCACGGCTAAATCAATCCACAACGATCGCTTTCCCTCTCGAATTCGGCTTCAACTCAATCAAATCTATGAAATAACGACTTTATAATATCAATAATAGCTAAACAAGTCAAACCCAATGCCTGAATATAGATTCCCAACCTTTCTTCCAAAAATTCCAAAAATCGACCCCGGGCCCGCTTTGTCAAAATACGGGGTTCGGACAAATTCATATCACTCATTCCCCCACGAGCCCGAATATAGAATTTATTTTCAAATTCGACCCCAAAACAAGGTCTAAATCAAAGAAAATTGAAAAACCCTAACCCTACCCAATTCCCCCAATTTCAACCCTAGATTACATGATTTGAGCCTAGGAATTTGATAAATGATGAAGGAAAATGAAGGAAACAAGTTAAACAATACTTACCTAAGAAGCTTTGGTAAAGAAGTGCTCTAAAAATCGCCTAGGGGCTGTGGAGAAGAAGAGTTCGTGTGTTTTTGGGTGAAAAATCCCGTCACTATTCTGTTTTAAAACTTAAAAATCACTGGGCAAAATTGTCTTATGCGATCACGGACAAGGAGTGCGATCGCATAGAGTAGAGGGGGACAGTGCTCTGCGATCGCATAAGGAGAGTGCGATCGCATAAAGTAATTTGTAATGAAACTGGGCTAAAGCATTGCGATCGCGTAGAGGTAATGCGTTCGCATAGAACAAAAACAGGATTCTCAAAGTAAAACAATGTGATCGCGGGGGAGCTATGCGATCGCATAGAGTAAATTTGAACCTCTGAAACTTGCACTATGCGATCGTGGTCAAGCAATGCGATCGCATAGCACAAGGAACTGGCTACAGCAGACAGCAGATTTTCTGCAACTCTAAGTTCAAAAACCACTCCGACACTCTTCTGAAACACTCCCGAGCCCTCGGGGCTCCTAAACAAATACACACTAACTCAACAACCTCGTACGAACTTAACCGTGCGATCAAATCGCCAAAATAACATCAAAAACGAGGAATCAACCTCAAAATCATCACTTTTTCATCAAACTTCATAAACTTTTAAATTTAGAACTTTGAGTCTGAAACACGTCAAACGACATCCGAATTCAACCAAACTCCATAGAAAGCGCTTAAACCACATATAAGACCTGTACCAGGTGCCAGAACCAAAATACGGGCCTGATACCAACACTTTCTAATCCGTTTTCATTTCAAATTTCCATATTAATTTCAGAAAAACAATTTCTTTTAAAAATTCATTTCTCGGACTCGGGGCCTCGGATTTCGATTCCGGGCATACGCTCGAGTTTCATATTTTTCTACAGACCTTCCAGGACCGTCAAATTATGGGCCCGGGTCTGTTTACCCAAAATGTTGACCAAAGTCAACTTTAATCATATTAATATCAAAATTTATCATTTTTCACACAGAACTCATATTTAAGCTTTCTGGCTACGCGCCCGGTAGTGCATGCAAATCGAGGCAACTAAAAATGAGGTTTTCAAGGCTTCGGAAACACGGAAAGAGAGAGAAAACATGTGATGACCCCTTTGGGTCGTCACATTCTCCACCTTTAAAATAATTGTTCGTCCTAGAACGGACAAAAGAAAGAAGTACCTGAGTCGGGAAATAGATAAGGATAACGGCTCCGCGTATCAAACTCGGACTCCCAGGTCGATGCCTCATGAGGCTGACCTCTCCACTGAACACACACTAAAGGAAAACTCTTCGACCTCAAATGTCGAACCTGCCGGTCTAGAATAACCACCGGCTCCTCCTCATAAGACAGATCCTTGTCCAATTGGACAGTGCTAAAATCTAAAACGTGGGCTGGATCGCCGTGATACCTTCGAAGCATGGACACATGAAAAATTGAATGCACGGCTGACAAGCTAGGCAGCAAGGCAAGTCTATAAGTCACCTCTCTCACACGATCAAGAATCTCAAATGGGCCAATGAACCTAGAGCTAAGCTTGCCCTTCTTATCAAATCTCATCACGCCCTTCATAGGCGACACTCGGAGAAATACTCGCTCACCAACCATGAAAGCCACATCTCGAACCTTACGATTTGCATAACTCTTCTGCCTGGACCGAGCTGTCTGAAGCCTATCCTGAATGATCTTGACCTTGTCCGAGGCTTCCTGAACTAAATTTGTGCCCAAAAATCGAGCCTCTCCCGGCTCAAACCATCCAACTGGAGACCGACATTGCCTACCATACAATGCCTCATAAGGAGCCATCTTAATGCTGGATTGGTAGCTGTTGTTGTAGGCAAACTACGCTAAAAGCAAGAACTGATCCCACGAACCTCCAAGGTCAATAACACAAGCTCGGAGCATACCCTCCAATATCTGAATAGTCCGCTCGGACTGTCCGTCCATCTGAGGATGAAATGTTGTGCTCAAATCAACCTGGGTGCCCAACTCTCGCTGAACTGTTGTCCAAAAGCGCGAGGTAAACTGCGTACCTCGGTCCGAAATAATAGATATCGGCACCCCATGAAGGCGAACAATCTCTCTAATGTAGATCTCAGCTAACCTCTCGGATGAATAAGTGGCTGCAACAGGAACAAAATGCGCTGACTTGGTCAGCCTATCAACAATGGCCCAAATCGCATCAAACTTCTTCCGGGTCAATGGGAGTCTAGTAACAAAATTTATAGTAATCCTCTCCCACTTCCACTCGGGAAGCTCGATCCTCTGAATTAGTCCACCGGGCCTCTGATGCTCGTACTTAACCTGCTGACAGTTCAAACATCGAGCCACATATGCAACAATATCCTTCTTCATCCTCCTCCACCAATAGTGCTGCCTCAGATCCTGATACATCTCCGCGGTGCCCGGGTGAATAGAATACCGAGAACTATGGGCCTCCGCTAAGATAAACTCTCAAATCCCATCAACATTGGGCACACAAACCCGCCCCTGCAATCTCAAGAAGACATCATCATCTAAGGTCACTTTCTTGGCACCTCCACACTGTACCGTGTCTCTCAGGACACACAAATGGGGATCATCAAACTGCCGATCATGGATACGCTCTAATAACGAAGAATGAGCGACCGTGCAAGCTAACACTCGGCTAGGCTCAGAAATATCCAACCTCACAAATCGATTGGCCAAGGCCTGAACATCCAAAGCAAGCGGTCTCTGGCTGACCGGAATATAAGCAAGACTACCCATGTTGGCGGACTTTCTACTCAATGCATCGGCCACCACATTGGCCTTCCCCGGGTGGTACAAGATAGTAACATCATAATATTTCAACAACTCCAACCACCCCCTCTGCCTCAAATTCAACTCTTTTTGCTTGAACAAGTACTGAAGACTCTTGTGATCAGTGTACCCCTCACACGTCACACCATATTAATACCTCCAAATCTTCAAAGCATGAACAATGGCTTCCAACTCTAGATCATGAACCGGATAATTCTTCTCATAGATCTTCAACTGCCTCGAAGCATAGGCAATAACTCTGCCAACCTGCATCAATACTACACCAAGCCCAATACGGGAAGCATCACAATAGACTGTATAAGGCCCTGAACCTGTGGGCAAAACCAATACCAGTATCGTAGTCAGAGCTGTCTTGAGCTTCTGAAAGTTCGCCTCACACTCATCTGACCATATGAACTTGGCACCCTTTTGGGTCAATCTGGTCATCGGGGCAGCAATAGACGAGAACCCCTCCACGAATCGACGATAGTAGCCTGCTAACCCCAAGAAACTCCGAACCTCTATAGTTTATGCTGGTCGAGGCCAGTTCTTGACTGCCTCAATCTTCTTTGGGTCCACCTGAATACCCTCTACAGATACAACGTGACCCAGAAATGCAATCAAACCCAACCAAAACTCACACTTCGAGAACTTAGCATATAACTGACTATCCTTCAAAGTCTGACGAACCACTCTAAGGTGTTGCTTGTGCTCCTCCTGGCCGCGGGAGTATATCAGAATATCATCAATAAAGACTATCACGAACAAGTCCAAATAGGGCCTGAACACTCGATTCATCAACTCTATAAACGTCGTTGGGGCATTGGTCAACCCAAATAACATGACCAAAAACTCATAATGCCCATACCGAGTGCGGAATGCTGTCTTAGGGACATCGGATGCCCTAATCCTCAACTGATGGTAGCTAGATCTCAAGTCTATCTTTGAAAACACCTTTGCACCTTGAAGTTGGTCGAACAAATCGTCAATTCTCAGCAGTGGATACTTGTTCTTTATCGTAACTTTGTTCAATTGCCGGTAATCAATGCACATCCTCATCGACCCATCCTTTTTCTTCACAAATAACACCGGCGCACCCCAAGGCGATACACTGGGTCTAATGTAACCCTTCTCAAGCAAATCCTACAACTGATCCTTTAACTCTTTCAACTCTGGCGGGGCCATGCGATACGGCGAAATGAAAATAGGCTGCGTGCCTGGAGCCAGGTCAATACCGAAATCAATATCCCTGTCGGGCGGCAAACCCGACAAGTCTGAGGGGAAAACCTCGGGGAACTC
This sequence comes from Nicotiana tabacum, assembly GCF_000715075.1. Classification (NCBI taxonomy): domain Eukaryota; kingdom Viridiplantae; phylum Streptophyta; class Magnoliopsida; order Solanales; family Solanaceae; genus Nicotiana; species Nicotiana tabacum. Next base: position 132,191,614 of record NC_134092.1, on the reverse strand, counting down.
CCGAACAATAGGAACAGAATCAATAGAAGGGACCTCTGCGCTGGAGTCGCGAACATATGCCAAATAAGCTAAACACCCCTTCTCGACCATGCGTCGAGCCTTCACATATGATATAACACTGCGGGTGGCATGACTTGGGGTACCTCTCCACTCTAAACGGGGCAAATCTGGTAAAGTTAAGGTCACAGTCTTAGCGTGGCAATCCAAGATAGCATGATATGGGGACAACCAATCCATCCCTAATATGATGTCGAAATCCACCATATCTAAGAACAACAAGTCAGCACGGGTCTCAAGACCCTCAAACACTACCACACAGGAACGATGAACTCGGTTGACCACTATGGAATCACCCACCGGTATAGATACATAAACAAGAATACTCAAAGCATCACTAGGCATGATCAAGTACGGTGCAAAATAGGACGACACATACAAATACGTAGACCCAAGGTCAAATAGCACTGAAGCATCCCTATCACAGACCAGAATAGTACCTGTAATAACTGCATCTGAAGACTCAACCTCTGGCCTGGCTGGAAGAGCATAACACCGGGGCTGGGCCCCACCTCTTTGAACCACATCTCTGGGACGGTTGGCTACTGGCTGGCCTCTACCTCTAGCGGTCTGAGCTCCACCTCTATGACCTCTACCTCCACCTCTATGACCTCTACCTCCACCTCTAGCTGGCTGGGCAGGCTGTGGAACCTTCGGTGCCTGAATCATAGCACGAGAACTCTGATGCTGAGAGCTGCCAGAAGCTCGAGGGCAATACTTGACAATGTGCCTCATATCGCCACACGTGAACAAGCCCTCGGCCGCTGGGAATAACGAAGTGGTGGTGCACTGATAGGTGCTGATGGTGCACTAAAAGACTGTTGATCAGGATAATACGGCTGAGAACCGCTACCATATAAAGTACCATGAGAGACCGGTAGAGCTAACTGAAAGGGCATAGGAGGATGTCCTCTACCATAAGATTCTCTACCTCCAGACAAGGTATCAGTAAATCTGCTTGAGTGACGGGGCCTCTTATCCTACCCATGACCACCTCCCTATGACAGAGCCATCTCAACTCGACAGCCCGCATTGGCCGCCTCCTGAAAACTAATCTCACTCCCGGCACCCATGGCCATCTGGAGACGAATCGGCTGAATCAACCTATCAATAAACCTCTGCACCCTCTCTCTCTCTCGGTGGGGAGTATGACAATAGCTTGGCGAGCTAAATCAATGAACCGGTTCTCATACTGAGTGACTGTCATAGAGCCCTTCTGAAGGCGCTTAAATTGCCTGCGAAGAGCCTCTCGGTGAGTAACGAGGAGAAACTTCTCCAAGAACAACTCTGCAAACTGGTCCCAAGTCAGAGATGGCGACCCCGCTGGTCTGGCTAAACAATAGTCCCTCCACCAAGTCTTGGCAGATCCTGCTAGATGAAAGGTGGCAAAGTCGACCCCATTGGTCTCCACAATACCCATAGTCCAAAGAACCTCATGGTAGTTGTATAAGAAATCTTGGGGGTCCTCTGAAGAAGCTTCGCTGAATGTGGTAGTGAAGAGCTTGGTTAACCTATCCAGCCTCCACAAAGCATCTACGGACATAGACGCTCCATCGCCGGTCTGAGTCACAATACCCGACTGAACTGACACAGCTGGCTGAACCACTGGAACCTGAGCCTGAGCAGCTACCTGCTCCGGAGTACGTATAGCAAGAGTCTGAACCCCTCCTCCAGCCTGAGAGGTGGCTGGTGCTACTGGAAGCAAACCCGCTGGAGTGATGCTGTCCATAAGGCCTACCAATCTGACCAAAGTGTCCTAAAGTACTGGGGTGGCTATAAACCCCTCTGGGACCTGAGCTGGGCCCACCTGAGCTGCTGGAGCTGGAACCTACCCGTCATAATCAATCTAAGGATCCACATTTGGGGCTGCTGCTCGGGGCTGAGCTCTGCCCCTGCCTCGGCCTTTAGCACGGCCTCGGCCTCGCCCTCTGCCCCTCATAGGAGCTGCTGCTGGGGGCTCGGGCTGCTGCGCGGTAGAAGAGGAAGCACGTATTCTCTCCATCTACGAAAGAACAGAGTAGAAAGACAATCAGTATTTCAGAAACTGAATCGCACGACAAAAAAGAACAAAAGTGAAGTTTTCCTAACTCTGTAGCCTATGGGGGATAAATACAGACGTCTCCGTATCGATCCCTCAGACTCTACCAATTTCGTCCGTGAGTTGTGAGACCCATGTAACCTAGTGCTCTGATACCAACTTGTCACAACCCGTATTTTCCACCCTCGGGAGTCGTGATGGCGCCTACTGATAGGATTTAGGCAAGCCAACTTAATTCCCCTTTTTCACAGTTCATAATAATAACATAAAACCTTGCATTTAAAATATTAAAGCGGAAGACTTAACATTAAAGAAACTGAATAAAAACTATGGAAGTTAACACAATACGCTACCCCAAAACCTGGTGTCACATAGCTCACGATCTTCTAAGAGTTTACTAAATACAATGTTTAGAAAGAAATGACAAGAGCTTGTCCCGAAATACAAGGGATAACAACTAAAACAGGATAAGAGAGACACCGGGACCGCGGACGCCTGCAAGGCTACCTCGGTATCTCACTCTGGACTGAAGGCCTGCTCCCGATCTACTGCTGATGTCCAAAGGCTGCTCCATTACTGTGATCTGTGCAAAAGAGCACAGAAGTGTAGCATTAACACAACTGACCCTATGTGTTGGTAAGTGTCTGGTCTAACCCCGGCAAAGTAGTGACGAGGCTAGACCAGACTACCAAACAAACCTGTGCAGATATATATATGCAAGTACAACGAAATAACAACGGAAAGTAAACAATTAAAGCTGGGAGGGGGAAACATGCTAATGGGGATGGCAGACGAAAAAACAGAATATCAGGAATAATAAAAGAAACTACGTCTGATTTCTTCTAACATGGAATATGGGTAAACAAACTACTTTCACTTGTTTCAATTTCCTCTTGTTGCAGGAGTGCAACACGATCCCATTTCCTCATCTCACATGGAAGGCGTACCACTCGCTCCCATTTTATAATATCACGTGGTAGGCGTACAACACGCTTCCATTTCATAACATCACGTGGTAGGCGTACCACACGCTCCCATTTCATTTCCAATACAATCTTTCGAGAGAAAATCCCAATAAGGGAACAAAATAACACAACAATTTACCCGGCAAGGGTACAAATAATATAGTGATCTCCCGGCAAGGGAACAAAATGTCAAATCAACTATCCCGGCAAGGGAGATCCAGCTATAACCAAACTCATTCAATTTTTACTTAAAACCATTAGTACCGATGCATGTTCATAATAATTACTTGTTCAGTTCTAAAGATTTCTAACCCAGTTCTCATAGGTTTCAATTAAAAATACAACAATTTAGCAATTTAAGACTCACGGTCATGCTAGACATCAGTGTATAGATACTCGTCACCATGCCTATAAACCATACTCGACAATTAGCAATTAGAAAACAAGACTCTACTCCTATTCCCTCAAGCCAAAGTTAGACCGAACACTTACCTCAACTTCCACTGCTAAATCAATACACAACGATCGCTTTCCCTCTCGAATTTGGCTCCAACTCAATCAAATCTATGAAATAACGACTTTATAATATTAATAATAGCTAAACAAATCAAACCCAATGCATGATTATAGATTCCCAACCTTTCTTCCAAAAATTCCAAAAATCGACCTCGGGCTCGCTTGGTCGAAATACGAGGTTCGGACTAAATTCATATCACCCATTCCCCCACGAGCTCGAATATACAATTTGTTTTCAAATTCGACCCCAAAATGAGGTTTAAATCAAAGAAAATTGAAAAGCCCTAACTCTACCCAATTCCCCCAATTTCAACCCTAGATTACATGATTTGAGCCTAGGAATTTGATAAATGATGAAGGAAAATGAAGGAAACAAGTTAAACAATACTTACCCAAGAATCTTTGGTAAAGAAGTGCTCTAAAAATCGCCTAGGGGCTGTGGAGAAGAAGAGTTCGTGTGTTTTTGGGTGAAAAATCCCGTCACTGTTCTGTTTTAAAACTTAAAAATCACTGGGCAAAATTGTCTTATGCGATCACGGACAAGGAGTGCGATCGCATAGAGTAGAGGGGGACAGTGCTCTGCGATCGCATAAGGAGAGTGCGATCGCATAAAGTAATTTGTAATGAAACTGGGCTAAAGCATTGTGATCGCGTAGAGGTAATGCGTTCGCATAGAACAAAAACAGGATTCTCAAAGTAAAACAATGCGATCGCGGGGGAGCTATGCAATCGCATAGAGTAAATTTGAACCTCTGAAACTTGAACTATGCGATCGTGGTCAAGCAATGCGATCGCATAGCACAAGGAACTGGCTACAGCAGACAGCAGATTTTCTGCAACTCTAAGTTCAAAAGCAATTCCGACACTCTTCTGAAACACTCCCGAGCCCTCGGAGCTCCTAAACAAATACACACACTAACTCAACAACCTCGTACGAACTTAACCGTGCGATCAAATCGCCAAAATAACATCAAAAACGAGGAATCAACCTCAAAATCATCAATTTTTCATCAAACTTCATAAACTTTCAAATTTAGAACTTTGAGTCCGAAACACGTCAAACGACATCCGAATTCAACCAAACTCTACAGAAAGCACTTAAACCACATATAAGACCTGTACCGGGTGCCAGAACCAAAATACGGGCCCGATACCAACACTTTCTAATCCGTTTTCATTACAAATTTCCATATTAATTTCAAAAAAATAATTTCTTTTAAAAAATTATTTCTCGGACTCGGGACCTCGGATTTCAATTTTGGGCATGCAACCGAGTTCCATATTTTTCTACGGATCCTCGGGACAGTCAAATCATGGGTCCAGGTCCGTTTACCCAAAATGTTGACCAAAGTCAACTTTAATCATATTAATATCAAAATTCATCATTTTTCACACAGAACTCATATTTAAGCTTTCTGGCTATGCGCCCGGACTGCGCACGCAACCGAGGTGACTAAAAATGATGTTTCAAGGCCTCGGAAGCACAAAAAGAAAGAGAAAATAGGTGATGACCCCTTTGGGTCGTCACAAATTCAAAGAAACCTCTATAACAATAAAAATACTAATCAACTGGAGCTTTTTTTGTAGCTTCATATATCCACTTGTAGTTTTCGTTGTCCATAGATATAGGGGATTTCCTACTTCCTTCTATTAAAGTTCAAAGAAAATTCAGTAGTAACAATAATAATCTAATCAACTGGAGTAAAATTAAGAAGGAGCTTCACAAAAAAATCCTACTATTTACTTTCTATTAGGAGTAATCGAAGGCGAATCCCGGATTTTGGAAATATGGGTGCACTATTATGAATAGGTAGTGAATCCAGGATATAAATTTTACGGGTTCAACGTTTAATTCTGACAAAGGGTGTTCAATATATGTTATATGCCTCTAAAACCTAATATTTTACCTATATATACAGTGCAAATTGTTGACAAAGGGTGGTCAATTGACCACCCTTAAAAGAGCATAGCTTCGCCCTTGGGTGCACTGTTATGAAGAGGTACTGAATCCAGGATATAAATTGTACAGGTTCAGCGTTTGGTCCTTACTATTGCACTCATTACACTTTTGCAATTATAAGTTCAAAATTATTATTTTGTAATAGTAATTTTCTTACATCTGTATCCATAATTTGCGCTGAAAATATTGGGATCAACACATGTTTTGTTCATATTCCTGCGCAGTTAAAATCAAAATTGTCCCCAAGGCAACCACTTGTGTCTTTCTTGGATATGCTCAGTCCGAACAAAAAAATCGATCTTGCCATCAGCTCGACTAAGAGTTCCGCATCGAAAAATTAAACTGAAATTGACTTAAGACGAAGGAAGCGAGTGCCGAAAAAACCGCTTTCTTAAGGCTTCAAATTACTAGTCATTAAGACTGTTTGAACTGCATTATCCACTAGTTTAACATGCACATTTTATTTAATCATATAAGATTTTTCGGTGCAAACAAAAAATGAGAATTTTAATATGTGAAAATTTTGAAAGAATAAATCCCAAAGAAAGAAAGAAAAAGAATTGTACTTAATTAACACGCACCATGTGATGCCTAGTTTTGGAGGAAAAAAACAATAAGATTGACATAATATTTAAACTCAGAATCTCACTTACAGTGATGCACCAATATTATATATATGATCTAGGGAGGAGAGCATATGTTTCCGCCCCAGAAGTAATACTCAATGAGACCCTACCATATATAATGGTACATTATCCAATAACAATACTTGTATGGAGTGGAGCCCATCATTTTTAGAAACTTTTCATTTTTTTTGTGATAATAGCTTATTTTGTCTCCTATTTACTCACTCCGTTTACTTTTACTTGGAATGTATACTAAAAATAAATGTTCACTTTTTTTTTGAATTCACTAGGCATTGTGCCTAGTGCTGATTTTCATAGATAAAACATATATTACAAGAAAGGTGGAGGGGAACCTGAACCTTACCTCCACAATAAAGATGAAAATACATTTGGTCAACCACATATGGTAGCCAAGATGCACTCTAACACTATGGTAGGTTAGACCTATAAGGATGGACCAATTGTCTATCCAAAAAAGATAGTCAATTGGTGATACAAAAAACAATTTTGTTAAGCCTAGGTCAACTATACAAAAAGTACTAGTAAACCTATGAATGCTAAGCAAAAGAGATGTAAGGTTTTCTTCCATGTACATGTAGGAAATATTAATGAAGAATGATACATAATCCAATTCAAAGAGCTGGACTATCTACCATTTAGCTTTGACATTGAGGTCAAGGAAAGCCAAATGGAAGATAGTTGACAAAAATAGTCCTAGTGAGGTTGAAATGTGATGCTGCTGCCTAGAAATTCTGACAGAAAAGAGTGAGCCAAAAAGTGATTCATTTCCTGGTAGAGTGATCCAGGCTGTGAGTGCGGTTGCCATAGAGTAACTGAAAGGGGCACATTTGTTCCAGTATGGTTGAACCTGTTGAATGCACACTTGTTCATGCTGGGATGTCTGGTTGATGGTTTGTTGCTGTGGGTGATATGCCTGTAATGAACCATGTAAATATGTGTGTGTGTGGTTGGATGAAGGGAGAGACTTGGATCAAAAGATACTTTCTCAGCAGAATGAGCATTAGAAATGTTGATACCACTGGCTGAGACAGTACCAGTTGATCAAGTGAATTCTCTGAACCTGCAAAATGAAAAACAGTTAGTGAAAGAGAGCTCAATCTCCAGGTTCTTGTAGATTCTGGAGATGAGTCTGGGGGAAGGGGAGAAATTGGGATCCTTGGTCTAACAGCTGATTGCAGGTTCTTGTGACTGCAATCAGCTGAATAGATGCTCATGCTGAAAGAAGGAACTTGGCTGAAAGAGCCATGACTGCATGTATAAGGGGGGCTGCAGTAGTGGTGAGAACAATTTGGGTGGTGGAGTTCTTTGGATTGGAAATGAGATTTATATGAGAAGGGTGAGCTGTAACTGATTTCAGGAACTGGTAAAAGCGGTGCTGCAAAATCTGCACAACCTACAGGTGCGAGTACTGCATTCAGCACTTTTGATTGCAATTGTGTTGTGTTTTTTCTGTGGGGATGATGGATGAATGTCAGCTGGGTTGGATTTAGGAGAATGAACAAAGGGGAAGTTGTTACTACTCTCAAAAACCATATTAGTTGAATGATTAAGGAGGAAGAGAATGTACCTGCAAAACAAGAAACAAAGTCAGTGAAAAAATAGGCAGTTCTGCCCAGTTTTTTGGGACTGTTTTGTTTGGAAAGTTCAATGGGGTGTACAGAGTTGAGATGCCAAAAGAGGAGGGGATCTCCTAGGTTCTTGCGGGGTTTAGGAGTATGAAAAGAAAAGAGAAAGAAAAACTGGTTTTTAAGCCATCCGAGGACTGTGATTTTCAGGTATTTCCTTTCTTTTTGGAGAAGATTCTCCTGCATATGGTGAGTATCTGGAGGTCTGTTGTAGTGAATAATATAGAAAAAAGGTGTGCTACTATGGTGAAAGGCATGTGTGGTGTGGTTTGTGTTGAACCAAGAGACATTCCCCAGTATGCTTATCATGGATATTATGCAAATAGCATACTAGAGAGTGGCTTCTGAGCCTTGAATGACCTGTTTCTCTTTATGACCTTCATCAAACCATTGTTGTAATTTCAGGAGAATGAGCACAAGTGCTGATACCACATTCTGAAATAACAACAATGGGATGGGAAGTTCATGAATGAGAAGGACCTGCAAAAAAGAGAACAAGGTTAGTGGTAGGATTCTGTCTAGCCAGTGCCTTTGTTTGGTGAACTTTTTGGTTGAGTGAATGGCTAGAATCATTTGGACAATTAGTTCAACTCCCCTAGATTTTCTTTTATCATCCATAGCCATGAGAAGAAGTAAATGCCATGTGTGAAGGAACTTTGATTTTCTTGGTAGTTTTGTATCTGAAGGCTGGGATGCTCCATTGGCCTTGGATTATTTGACCTCTGATGTGGGATGATAGTGAGGCAACATTGGTGAAGTGAGCTGGTAGAGTGAGTTCATGACTGAGTTTTGAAAGAGAATCAGCCGAGCAATTTGCTTCTCTATAGACATGAGTAATCTTGAAATCCTCAAAGAGAGAGCATAGGAGCCTGAGTTAAGAGATATTCTCACTTAAAGCCCATGGAGGGTCATTTTCCTCTGTCAACCAATTAACTAGGAGTGCATAATCTGCTTCCAACTGGATTCTGGGAAATCTATTATCCAAGCACCACTAAACTCCTATTCTAGCTGCTTCGGTTTCAGCATAATTGTTGGTACCCTCTCCCAATGGAATGACCATTGCATGAATGAAATAACCATTTTGGTTCCTGATGATGACAGCCCCTCCAATCTTACCAGGATTTGTCATTGCACTTTCATCTGAATTGATCTTGACAAATCCATTGTCTGGCTTGTTCCATGTAACTTGAGTTATGATGATGTGGTGCTGGAGGTTTTCAATGAGTGGGTAAATTTCCCCCCAATTAAAAGGCCATTGGATGTCTGGGTAGTTGGATCTTAGGAGTAGGTTGACATCTGAATTGACTAAGTAGAGGACCCTGGTAAGGGAAGACTTTTTGGCCCCATACTTGAGGTTGCATCTGTTCTTCCAAAGATTCCAGCAAATGATGATGGAAAGAGTATCTAGGATGAGTTTATGCATAGTATTATTAGCTTTCAACATCCACCATTTCATAAGAAGCAACCTCAGAGGCATGTTCTAGGTTTGGATGCCTACATACCCACCATATTTCTTCCATATAATTCTTGTAAAATTCCCAGAGTCGAAAAGGTGGTTCATTGTTTCCAAAGCATGCATGGAGCAACAGACACACCTGGTGGCTGTTGGATTGCTGAAAATTTGCACCCTATCATCGGTTGGGAGTTTGTTTCTAATTGCTCTCCACAAGCAAAAAGACCACTTAAATGGAACTTTACTATGCCATATCTTCCTGTTAGTGAAATTGGGTATTTTTTTTTCCTGACAAAGTCCCATGCAGAGGCACATGTAAATTTACCTTTGCAATAGGAGTCCAGATAGGCTTATCAGGCAAATCAGGGTTGAAGTGAATGGTTGTTTGCATGATTTCTATGATTTTGTGAGCTGGGGCATGCTCACTGAGCTTTCAGAGATCCCCATGGCCTTCAATCCAGAAGTTGGACACTGAGATGTTGCCAGGTTTGCCCCCTTCTGTTCTACTGTGTGCCAAAGGCCCAGAACCAAGCCAATTGTCCCATCAGAAACTGCATTTCCCACTGTGAAGTCTCCAATGAATTACTGTTTCTACTTCCTTCTTATTTAGCATCAGTCTTTTCCATGCTTGAGATTGTCTTGGGTGCCATTTCTTGGATATGGGATTGGATCTTTGACAATATTTTGACTTCAAAATGAACTCCAGAGAGAGTTTGTTGTTCTGAAAGGCCACCATTGCTTGAGCTCCATGGCTTTACATGAGTCTTGGATGGTTCTGAAGCCTACCCCACCTTCACTAGTGGGGTAGGATAGCTTAGTCCATGAAGCGCAGTGGTATTTTTGTTTGTCCTTATCCATTCCCCAGAAAAAATTAGCTGTCGGCTTTTCAATTTGCTTCATGACAGTCTTTGGAAGAGAGACTGCTGAAAGGAGATGAATTGGTAATGATTGAAGTACATACTTGATTAATGTTGCTCTGCCACCATAGGATAGCATCTTGCCTTGCCACCCTTTAATTCTGCCCACCACATTGGAAATAAGAATATTGAAATGCATAATTTTACTCCTTCCAGTATACAGAGGGCAACCCAGGTATGTGAGTGGAGAATCCTTTTTGTTAAAACCTGTCGCTTTCTGGATTCTTCTGACAACACTTGGTAAAGCAGAGTTAGCAGTCATGAAATGGCTTTTTTGTCTGTTTATGAGTTGGTCAGATGTTTTTTCATAATTGGTGAGGATCCACATGATTTTCCTTAGGGAGGATCTTCTACCAGAAGTGAAAATGATAATGTCATCTGCAAAGCTTAGGTAGTTGATCTGAGGACCTCTTCTCCATATAGAAGCCATGGAAAAGCTCATTATGGTTCAAAGTGTTGAGCATCCTTGACAAGAGTTCAGCTCTTATGATGAAAAGGGAGGGTGCTAAGGGATCACCCTGTTTGAGACCTCTAGTAGAGTGGAAGAATCCACACCTAGTGCCATTGACAATGACTGAATGTCAGTTGTTAGACAAGGTTCTCCAGATCATGTCAATGATCATTTCACTAAAACCCATTCTCCTGAGCGTAAGGCAAGTGAAACTCCAGGAAACTCTGTCATAGGCCTTGGCCATGTCCAGCTTGATGACCATATTTGACCCCACATTTGGCTTCTTGATTCCATGGACAATTTCTTGTGCAAGCATAGTATTCTCTGAGATGTTCCTTCCTTTTACAAATCCAGATTGATCTGCAGAAATTATTCTTAGAAGAATAGGACTGAACCTTGAGCATATAACCTTGGAAATGATTTTGTTGATAAAGTTGCAGAGATTGATTGGCCTAAATTCTGTGAGACTGTTGGGGAATTCCACTTTAGGTAGTAAGACAAGGCAAGCATTTTTCATGTATGTGGGCATTGGGCTGCCCCTGAAGAAAGACAAAACAACATTAAGGAGGTCTTCCTTAATCACTTCCCAGCATGCTTGAATGAATTTCCCATTCATGCCATCAGGGCCTGCTGCACTAGAGGGATTCATGGAAAAGACAATTTCTTTAAATTCTGTCATTGAAGGATCTTTGGTAAGATTGTCATTGTCATCATTGGTAATCATGGTTGGAATGATGGAGAGTAGATCTTCCCTGACGATTGAGCCATGGTCAGAGAATAGTTCATGAAAGTACTCACAGGCAGCCTTTCCAATGTTCTCATCACCTCTAGTGCAGCAGGCCCTGATCAGAGGAAGAAGAAGGAAACTCTACATCCACAAAATTAAGAATGAGGAAGGGGACTGGATCCAAGGTGTTGAGAACAATGTTCACTTTTACTTGTCACTTTACGCATATCAAGAGAAGGCAAAAAAAATTCAAGTTATACGTACCCACAGTATTTTTTACTCATTTCAAATTATTTTCTCAAATTCAATAAAATATGTATTTCTTAAGGAGCGTGAAAAGTCAAAACATACCAAATAAAAGTGAATGGAGGGAGTATAACTTAATTAGAAATATCATCAAGTGTATTACTGCAAACGACCACAATAAATAACTCAAGTCTTACTACAAGCATAAGAAAGATTTTACGCTCTGTGCTACATATCTTATTTTAAAAGTTAGCATCACTTATTTACATATCCTAATCTACATCTTCCATCTCGGCAATTATATTATATTTAAAAAATTTACCTTCACTTAGGGTATGTTTGGTGTAAAGGAAAATATTTTTTAATTTTCTCATGTTTGGTTCGCTTAAATGTTTGGTTAGCTCCAATTGGAGGAAAATGTTTTCCTTATTACGAGAAGGGAAAATATTTTCGAAAACTCCTTATCAATCTTCCCCACCCTATTCCCCTACCCCACACCCACCCACCCAACCCCACCTCACCCCTCTCTCCAAAAAGATTTTTATTTTTCAATCAGTTGGATAAAAAATATTTTACTAAAAAAAATATTTTCTACTTTCTAACCATAAAATAGAAAATATTTTTCGAAAAATATTTTCCACTCACCAACCAAACAAAGATGATAAAATCACTCATTTCCATGAAAACATTTTCTAAGAAAATATTTTTCATAGAAAACATTTTCTTCATACCAAACACACCCTTAGTTAACAATAAAAGTCTCTTTTTTGGGGACGTGTCTATGATTGTCACTCATTTTCTTTTACAAACCTACCAGTTAAAGGTGGAATCAAGAGGAAAAAGGATTGAATAGTCGACCAGATAATTCCTTTTATTTTCCCTTTTTTGCAGAATGATATGTTCCACAGTATATTGTACAATTTTGTCGAAACTTTATTGTAACTTTCTTAACCTTAATAAATTGGAAGCAAATCTGCGATTAAATTTTTATATAGGTGGTCATTTAATTTGTACTCCCTCCGTTTCAATTTATGTGAACCCATTTGACTGGACACGGAATTTAAGAAAAGATAGAAGACTTTTGATCTTGTGGTGTAAAATGAGGCACATATATTTTGTGTGGCTATAAATCATTGCATAAAGGTAAATTGTTTCTAAATAGGGAAAGAGATTTTTGTTTTGGCACGGATTAAAAAGAAAATAGGTTCACATAAATTGGAACGGAATAAGTATTCATTATCCAAAAGTTATTTTTTTTTTGGTTATGTAAAGATCATTAAATTTCATATTCATTATAAAAAAGTCATTCAATTTTGATTAAAATAGAAAAAGAAATTCAATCAATGGGGTCCTTTTTCTTTGGCAAAAAGAGAGACAGGGACGTTTGTGTTTGTGCTTTAGAGCAATAATTCAATTCAATACACCCACTTGTACTTTTAGCTGACCATTGTGTGTACTATACAGTGATCTTCCTTGTATTAAAGTTCAAAGAAAACCCAGTACCAATAATTCTATAGAGTAGAGCCATAGCTATTTCTTATTTGAAGTGTCAGTAGCTACTTGTTGATCTCTTACCACAACTACAACTTATCCACATACAAGTTATTTTCTTTTCAGATAATTAACTGAATCAATGGCATCATCTTTTGCTTCTACAAGTACTTCACAGTTTCCACACGAAGTCTTTCTAAGTTCATCATCTTCTACTTCGTCTACAAGTACTTCACAGTTTCCACGGTGGAATTACCATGTCTTTCTAAGTTTTAGAGGTGAAGATACTCGAAGAACCTTTACAGGTCACCTCTTCAAATGCTTGGAAAACAGTGGAATATTTACGTTTCAAGATGATAAAAGGCTAGAGCATGGCGCATCAATATCAGATGAACTCTTGAAAGCTATCGAACAGTCTCAAGTTGCGCTTGTCGTTTTCTCAAAGAAGTATGCAACATCGAGGTGGTGCTTAGATGAGTTAGTAAAGATCATGGAATGCAAGGATCTATGTGGACAAACTGTCATACCAGTCTTCTATGATGTGGAACCATCACACGTTCGATACCAGAGGGAGAGCTTTGCTGAAGCCTTTGACAAACATGAAACAAGATATAAGGATGATGATGAAGGAATGGAGAAGCTCCAAAGATGGAGGAATGCTCTAACTGCTGCCGCAAATCTAAAAGGATATGATGTCCGTGACGGGTGAGTTAAGAACACATAGTAATTTCTTACAATGAAAAAAATGGAATATTAAAAAGAGAAGTTGCGGGTTCAAGTTACTACAGGAGCAAAGTGAGGAGCTCAGAAGGAATAATTTTCTTTCAACTGTGGTTGCTTATGTGAGACACTAAATAAATTTATCATATGTACAAAATAAAAATTAAAAGGTGGAAGCTTAATCAATTTATTTTGTTAAGAATACTGCTTACACAATCTAATTTCATTGTTAGAAAATCAGGAAATCCTAATATAATTGAATAATAATCCTAGAAAGTAGAAATATATATAATCCTAGTTAAGAAATTGATTATAAATAAATTATTAAAAAATTTACATCTCAAAAAGCTAGAAATATAAATTTCAAAATAAAATTTTATTAAATGAGTTTTTAAATAAGGAAAAACTTAAGGTTTTTACGCCCCGAATACTGTTGAGCCGCCCCTGCCAAGAAACTGAGCTGCTGAATATTGTTAATTTACATAGAGATGATTAAAAGACTACGCACATAAAACAAACGCTTGAAGGAGCAATCAAAATATTATATGTGCAAGAATGTTATTGAGGAATTGTAGTGATAGGAACTATAGTGACTTCTGGGGTAATAGCAAAACGTGAATAGCTTAAGATGTTTTTAATTTATTCTCTCTAATTATATTGATAGGAACAATATCTTCTTATTGATAGAGACATATATAACAACCATCATTCCTTTTTTTTTCAAGAAAATAAAGATAAAATATTTTTTAACGTGTAAATGACAATCAATGAAATTAGATTGTGTAACTTAGATCTTTTAGAAAATCAGAAAATCCTAATATAATTGAATAATAATCCTAGAAAGTAGAAATATATTAGTAATTTATTTATCTACCACAAATTCTTCCTTTTTTGGGAATTATATTAAAGTTTCAATTCTTCTATCTTTTTTTTGGCATTTTTAATATTCGTATTTTCTTGTTGACATATTAAAATTCTAATAAATTAAAAAAGATAATACATATACTTACTAACAAAATATATCAAAAAATAATAAATTTTAGATGCAAAGTAATAAGAAAAGTATAGAACAATTGAACTTGGTTTAACAAATAGTCATAGATAACTTGATATTACTTTTGTTATTTCAATACTTCTAGTGCAATGCCGGGAAAGCTTGACAAAAAAAGAGTTTGCAATTGTTTTATGCTATCATATTTGATAGAGTTCGCAATTCCCATTCTCAAATTATCTATATTGGTCTCATAGTTTCTTTATTTATGAAATATATTTTTTTATATATTAAATATTTTTAAAAAAAAAAATTATCAAATACAAATACAAATATTTAATAGTATAAGAAAATTTTGGGCCCCCATAAATATGGGGCCTCAAGCAATTGCTTGAGTGGCTTCACCATTGAGCCGCCCCTGTTTGTTGGCTATTTGCCTAGTTGATGAGAGTTTGATTCCTTGACTCTAGTAGCTCAATATTTAGTAGCTTAGTTCAATATTTAGTTTCTCTCCCTTTCCCCTACCCCTATGTAAACAAAAAAATTAATTATGAAATGCGTACTAATACTTGACTTTCTTATATTTATCTACAATTGATTTTTTTTATTTTCGTAGGATTGAAGCAGAGAATATTCAGCAGATTGTTGACCAAATTTCCAAATTGTGTAATAGAGCTACTTTGTCTTCTTTGCGAGATATTGTCGGAATAGATACGCATCTGGAGAAATTAAAGTCCTTACTTAAGGTAGGAATCAATAATGTTCGGATCATATTGGGGATCTGGGGCATGGGCGGTGTAGGGAAGACGACAATAGCAAGAGCCATTTTTGACAATTTATCTCATCAATTTGAAGCTTCTTGTTTCCTTGCGGATATTAAAGAAAATGAAAAATTGCATTCTTTGCAAAACACCCTTCTCTCTGAATTGTTAAGAAGAAAAGATGATTACGTCAATAATAAGCATGACGGGAAGCGGATGATTCCGGACAGACTTTTCTGTAAGAAGGTGCTAATTGTGCTTGATGATATAAATCATGAAGATCATTTAGAGTATTTAGTAGGTGATATTGGTTGGTTTGGTAATGGCAGTAGGGTTGTTGTAACAACTAGAGACAAGCATTTGATAGGGAAATGTAATGTAATATATGAAATGACTGCACTACTTGATTATGAATCCATGCAATTGTTCAATCAGTATGCTTTTGGAAAAGAATGTCCAGATGAGCATTTTAAGGAGCTTTCATTGGAGGTTGTAAATTATGCTAAAGGCCTTCCTTTAGCCCTCAAAGTGTGGGGTTCTTTGCTGCGTAACCTAGGCTTAACTGAATGGAAAAGTGCGATAGAGCACATGAAAATTAATTCAAATTCGGAAATTGTTGAAAAGCTCAAAATCAGTTATGATGGATTGGAGCCCATCCAACAAGAGATGTTTCTAGATATTGCATGCATCTTGCGAGGAGAAAAAAAAGATTACGTCATGCAAGTTCTTGAGAGTTGTCATATTGGAGCAGAATACGGATTGCGTATTTTAATTGAAAAATCTCTTGTGTCCATCTCTGAATATGATGAGATTCAAATGCATGACCTAATTCAAGATATGGGTAAATATATAGTGAACTTGTAAAAGAATCCAGGAGAACGTAGCAGACTATGGCTCGCCGAGGATTTCGAAGAAGTGATGATCAACAATACAGTAAGTAGGCTAAACAATGCAATAATATTTAATTTCTAATTTTTATATTCCAAAGATACATAGGCTATTCAATTCCAATTATTTGTTCCTCTTGCTTCATAGTCTTGCAGGTACGTCATTTTAGTTGTTTGCTTTAGTTAGTAGAAGAAGCAAAAGTAATATTAATTGCCTAATTAGTAAAAAGACATTAATTGCCTAATTTGTTTAGTAGCCTCTTTAATTTATGTTGCCTAATTCGTTTTTCTTATATTTTTTAGTGATGAATTAGTCTAGTAGCCACTTAATCTGTTTAATCCAGTTTCATTCTTCGGATTAACTTGAAAATTTTATGACAAGTTATTACATAATAACTCAATTAGAGATTCACTTTACCATTGCTTATTTTCTTTTTAAAATTTAAAAAGTTACTACTACAATTTATTACTATTGTTTCAATTGCAGTTTCTTTCTATTCCAACATGAAAAGCTTATAAACTTGACTCTAATGAACTTCTAAAAAAACTCTAATATTAGAAAATAGAACTATAGAATTAGTTACACAAAGTATTTTTCTGAAGTAACATCAATATTTCTTAAAAAATATCTATTCAATATTGTATCTCGAAACTTTGGCATTACTAGGAGTGAGTGGATTTTATACGACATTGGAAATTGTACTTTGTAGACTAATGATCTTCTTCTTACCAGGGGACCGCAATGGAAGCAATCTTTCTTACTAATTTCAATTCTGGTAGATTACGCTTTAGCAAAAAAGTCATGAAAAATATGAAAAGGCTTAGGATACTTAACATTAGTGAAAATATATTTGATGAGAGGTCGTCGCCCCGTTATGCCATTGAGTATTTGCCCAACAACTTGCGTTATTTTGTGTGGGAAGGCTATCCTTGGAAGTCATTGCCATCTACATTTGAACCCAAAATGCTTGTTTACCTTGCACTCTCGGACAGTTCACTGCGTTATTTATGGATGAAAACAAAGGTACAATAGTTGAGTTCTATTTTATTGCCATCTATTTCTCTCTAACTATCTTTGTCCTTTAATTTAGTGATAATGAACAAATATTATTGCTTTTGTCACGTATTATTCAATTATTTCTCATAGTAAGATTAGATTCATTTGAATTTCATCCTCGATTGTATATAGTGTGATGGAAGGAATTCTTATTAGTAAAACAAAAAGAGTTCATTCTGTACAACTATTTTCTAGGGATTAATAAATGGAGTAGTTTTTAGGAAGTACGGTAGCAACAAAGGTCATTTGATGCCCACACATACAAATGAAAAAACAAAACAAAAATAGGTTCTCATTCTATCTGTGTTCTGAACAGCATTTGCCATCTCTACGGAGGATAGATCTCAGGAAGTGTAGAAGCCTGATGCAAACACCAGATTTCACGGGGATGCCAAATTTGGAGTATTTGGATCTGTATGGTTGTGGTAATCTTGAAAAGGTTCATCATTCCCTGGGATGTTGCAGCAAACTCATTCAGTTAGATTTGAGTTGTTGTGAAAGCCTTAAGAGGTTTCCATGTGTTAACGTGGAATCTCTTGAATATCTGGATTTAGAACATTGCTATAGGTTAGAGAAATTTCCAGAAATACATGGGAGAATGAAGCCGGAGATACATATTAACATACAAAGCTCTAGGATAAGGGAACTACCATCCTCTATTTTTCAGTATCAAAATCATATCACCGAGCTAGATTTGAGTAATATGATTAACCTGATGCGAACACCAGATTTCACAGGGATGCCAAATTTGAAGTATTTGAATCTGGAGCGATGTAGTAATCTTGAAGAGGTTCACCATTCCCTGGGATGTTGTAGAAAACTCATTCGGTTAAATTTGAGACATTGTGAAAGCCTTAAGAGGTTTCCATGTGTTAACGTGGAATCTCTTAAATATCTGGATTTCGAATTTTGCTATATGTTAGAGAAATTTCCAGAAATTCACGGGAGAATGAAGTCGGAGATAAGGGAACGACCATCATCTATTACTCAGTACCAAACACATATTACCAAGCTAGATTTGAGCGGTATGAGAAGCCTTGTAGCTCTTCCAAGCAGCATCTATAAGTTGAAAAGTTTGGTTTCTCTAAATGTGTCGAAGTGCTCAAAACTGGAAAGCTTGCCAGAAGAGATAGGGGATTTAGACTACTTGGAGAAGCTTCGTGCCACTGATACTCTAATTTCACGACCTCCGTCATCCATCGTACGCTTGAACAAACTTAAAATCTTGATGTTTGGAGGCTTCAAAGATGGAGTACACTTTGAGTTCCCTCCGGTGGCTGAAGGATTACGGTCATTGGAACATCTGGATCTCACTTGTTGCAATCTAATAGATGGAGGACTTCCGGAAGATATTGGATCCTTATCCTCTTTGAAAAAATTGGAGCTTCGTGGAAATAATTTTGAGCATTTGCCTGGAAGCATAGCCCAACTTGGTGCTCTTCGATACTTGGGCTTATCATATTGCGAGAGGCTTACACAGCTACCAGAACTTCCCCCTGAATTAAATGAATTGCGTGTAGATTGTCATGTGGCTATGAAAAGTATCCATAATTTAGTAACAAAAAGAAAGAAACTGCAGAGGGTGAAACTTAGTGCACACAATGATTCTATATATAATTTGTTTGCACATGCTCTGTTTCAGAATATATCTTCCTTGAGGCATGACATCTCTGCTTCAGATTCCTTGTCCGAAAATGTGTTTACCATTTGGCATCCTCATCCTCAGGGGAAGATCCCAAGTTGGTTCCACCATAAGGGAAGGGATAGTAGTGTATCAGTCAATTTGCCTGAAAATTGGTATATACCTGATAAATTCTTGGGATTTGCTGTATGTTACTGTGGCAGCTTAATTGACACCACAGCTCAATTGATTCCCGTATGTGATGACGATATGTCGTGCATGACCCAGAAACTTGCATTTTCCAACCATTCAGAATGTGATATAGAATCATCCGACAATTCAGAATGGTGGGAGGCAGAAGATGACATTAATTTTTTCTTGGTTGATGGCTTATGGGATACATCTAAAGCAAATGGAAAAACAAAAATGACTATGGGATTATTAGGCTATCTTTTTCTGGAGAAACGAAGGAGTATGGACTTCGTTTGTTGTATAAAGAAGAAGCTGAGGTTGAGGCCTTGCCACAAATGAGGGAAAATAACAATGACTCCATGACCGATGAATCCAGTTGTTGTCGCTGTCGCATACTCTAATAACATTAGAAACAAAGGTCACATTCTAATGAAAGTAAGTTGCAAGTATGGAAGCCCTTTGCTCTAAAGCCGGTGGCATTGCTTATGAAGAGCATATGTTTCCTTTGTTTGTAGTAGAACAACTGGACTCTTGGCCTGAGAAAGAGATGCGCAAGAGAACTTACTTGGGTATGCAATAATCCATTCTTTTTAAATCTACATATATCTATACTATATACTGGTCTTATTAGTAAAGGTGACGTGACTCCTCTCTTAGACCAGAATAGTAGTCTTGTGAAATGAAATCACATCTTCGTGTTTGCTGACAGGTAAAAACCAATTGCAGATGAATGTTCGCCAAGCAAGAAAGCTGTGCCAAAATGGATGGATGAAAACAGCCTTGGAACTATTCATCGATGTAGAGCTCAACTAGTCTTGTATTCTCTCCATCAGAAACTGATGTTCACTTTTCACTTGCAAAATAATTTTCATCTTAAAAAAAACAGAAGTTTCTTACGCGCTACATAACTTTAAACATTGTTTGTAGTAATGATCATGCTCTAACTTTAGCAATACACTTTTACTGGGCCATTTTCATATCTGTACCAAGTTAAATGTGGAGGTTCAGTTTATTATAGAGGGAGTAAAACAACATCTTAAATATTGTTTTTATTTCTTCATAAAAGGTTCCTGAAAAGGAAAAATCTGTTTCATTTGGAACATCAATCACAGAAGTAAAAAATTAATCGTACTTTATATACCATGAAAAGAGCAGAAATCAGAAATTTCAAGTCTTGAATGCTAGCTTTCTATGCTAAATTCAAATTTGTATTTTCGACTTGTTCATTTATGATGCTTCTTTTTACGATATTGGCTCTCAATGTGTTCTATGAAATAAACTATTTTGTATCTTTAATTAGTTGCTCATCCTTTTCAGTTGATATCAGCAAAGGCACGCTTAAAGCTAGCTTAAGCCCCGAAGTGCAGTGCAAAACATGTCGAGCACTTCGCCTTGCTTAGAGGGCGCTTCAGTATCGTTATCAAGGCTGTAAGGTATACTTTTCCTTGCTAATGAGCGTAACCCTGAAGAGGCTACACCAAATAATTGATATTATCGTAATTCTTTTTTTCAATTTCTTTATCCATATATTTGTTATTCATGCGTATAATTATTAATCTTGGACTACACATACATATTTGTGTTCTTTTCTCCATTTGTGCCTTTCTTCATTATAAAGCCCCCGCTTTATTTGCGTGTAAGCCCAACAGACCTTATTATTAGAGCTCTTTTACGCTTTTCGCATTTGATAAAACTGGTTGATATATCATGTTTCGTTTGAGAAGATGAATAGTTTAATTCTTATTTGCTCTGTTCACACTGGTAATTAATCGGAGTCTTTAATAAGGACATGTACCTAAACTTCTTTGGCTCTCTGATTGTTACATTTGGGGAGATTTTTGCTTTACTCTGATTGTTATATTAGGGGAAAATCTCTGTTTTAACTTTTAAATACAAATATCTCTCTTGTTATGGTAGGGAGGTCGAAACAAATGACGCAGCACAGCGTGAGACTGTGGAAAAAGCTGAGTACGAGATGAAGTTGAGGTTCGTTTTCCCTTATGATCTCTCCGTTCTTTTATGGGTTTTTAAGGAAAAGGTGAAAATTATCGAGGATAGTATATTTAACACAAGTAAATGTTCTTTGATTAATATTTACAACTACGGCTTTGTGGTAGAGTTAAAGGCTCACGAGCTTTCAAATTTCTTGCAAAATATTGAGTGTTAATACCAAATTTATTATACCAAATGTTACTTAGAAGCCCTTTCCTTTCAAGACTGTGTGCTCTAATTCATCTAATATGATCATTTCAAATTAGGAATATGCAATCTTAATGTCTGTTGTTACTTGCTAAATTGGACCTTGATAAAGTAATACTCCCTCTGTTCCAATTTATGTGAACCTATTTGACTGAACATGAAGTTTAAAGAAAATAAAGATTTTTGGAATTTGTGGTCCTAAATAACTCAAAGAGGGGTCCAAAGTATTTGTGTGGTTATAAAAGCTTCTCATTAAGGTTATAATTGGAAGTTTAAGCTAAATTATTTCTAAATTTAAAAAGGGGTCATTCTTTTTGGAACGGACCAAAAAGAAAATATGTTCACATAAAGTGGAACGGAGAGAGTAACATCTATATTTCTACTCCCTCCGTTCTAATTTATGTGAACTTGTTTGACTAAACACAAAGTTTAAGAAAAAAAGAATACTTTTGAAATTTGTGGTTCTAAACAAGTCAAAAGGGGCCAGAGTATTTGTGTGGTTATAAAAACTTCTCATTAAGGATAAAATTGTAAGCTTAAGCTAAATTGATTCTAAATTTAGAAATGGGTAATTCTTTTTGGAACAGACCAAAAAGGAAATAGATATTAGTGGTTTAGAAATAGATATTCACATAGACTAGAACGATATAAGTGGTTTACACTTTTGCTTTTGGACTATTTTTGCAGTTCAAATGGGAACAAGGTATTTTGAGGAGGAGACCGAAACTGAAATGACGTATTTTTGTACTTAAAATACGTTTATATAGTTAAAAAAGTTACATTTCTACATAAAATGCAGTATAATACTGTGTTTTACTTTAACGGAAAGTTAGTCGTTAAAGTAAAATGCAGTATTATACTGCGTTTCCCTATAATAAA
Organism: Nicotiana tabacum; assembly: GCF_000715075.1. Classification (NCBI taxonomy): domain Eukaryota; kingdom Viridiplantae; phylum Streptophyta; class Magnoliopsida; order Solanales; family Solanaceae; genus Nicotiana; species Nicotiana tabacum. The sequence goes on along the minus strand of NC_134092.1, from coordinate 132,169,214 downwards.
ATATAACCCCTCCTTCTTCTTCCCCACGATCTGTCTCGTTCCATTTTTTAAAAAAACGCACCCCACCACTGCTGGTCCCCCCCCTGCGATTAAAAAACCCCCTCCCCGCAATTAAAAAAACAATTCTTGGGCCCCACCCGTCACACAAAAAGTGAAGAGCGTAGGTCCCGCATACAACCCAAGCTTTGGATTCCTTCTTTCGGGGTCAAAATTTCAAATTTCCAATATTTCAAAAAATATAAATCGAGGTATTTCGATTTAGTTTATGTTGAATGTGTTACCACGTTGATTTGTGTTATGTTTGCGATTAAATTTGTATGTTATTTTTTTCCGGATTGAATTATTAGCCTTGGGACAAAAAATAGTTAAAACTTGATAAATAATTTTTATTGTTAATGAAATTGTTCACAAATATCTTTTACTTTTTTATATGTAATTTTGTGAATGTTATGTTCATATGTTTATTGTTTTTATTTAGTTTAGATTATGTATTTGCTTAAAGAATAGTGGCCTTTTAGCATAGTAAAATATAGAGCCTTATAGCGTAATAAAATATAGAGTCTTTTAGCGTAGTAAAATATAGAGCCTTTTAGCGTAGAGTCTCTGTAGTTTAAGTATGTACTAACTACAAACTCTATCCAATTACACTTTACAAAATTAATTATTTAATTTATAAAATAAACTTACAAAACTAACAAATTAATATATGTTATCAAATTAACTCAAATATCGAGCTTGGACCCATAGATAATTACACTGTCCAATTAAATAATTAATTATTTAATTTATTAAACTAACAAAATTTTAAACTTATTGAAACTGACACACATAATAATTAAGGATAGCTTGGTGCTATTGGGCCTCAAATATTGAACCTGGAACCCATAGATAATTACTCTGTCTAATTATAAAATTAATTATTTAATTCATTAAACTAACAAAATTTTAAACTTATTGAAATTGACACACATAATAATTAAGGATATCTTGGTGCTACTGGGCCTCAAATATCGAGCGTGGAACCCATAAATAATTACTCTATCCAATTATAAAATTAATTATTTAATTTATTATAACACACAAAATTCTAAAAAATTTAGAAATTGACACATAATAATTAAGGATAGCTTGGTGCTAATGGGCCTCAAATATCGAGCCTGGAACCCATAAATAATTATTCTGTCCAATTATAAAATTAATTATTTTATATATAAAACTAACAAAATTCTAAAAATCTTGAAATTCACACACATAATAATTAAGGATAGCTTGGTGCTAATGGGCCTCAAATATCGAGCATGAAACCCATAGATAATTACTCTGTCCAATTATAAAATTAATTATTTTATTTATTAAACTAACAAAATTTTAAACTTATTGAAATTTACATACATAATAATTAAGGATAGCTTGGTGCTATGGGCCTCAAATATCGAGCCTGGAACCCATAGATAATTACTCTATCCAATTATAAAATTAATTATTTAATTTATTATAACACAAACACACAATTAATGTTATTTGAATTACAGTAGACGACATGGACTTGCCGCCTATGCATCTTGGACCAACTGCGGATCAGGTATTAGTGTTACAGGGCGAGCATAGGTCCTCCTATGTATGGGAGGGACATCTATTAGATCAGACTCTCCGCGCCAGGAGACCGGACTACTTGTGGGACTTTTTAAGGGGGAGAGTTTTCCATGCCCGCGTAGTCCATCGCCTACGTGTTACGAGCTTCCTTAGGATTTTTGAGATTGGGCAGCTGCAGCTCGACTGGTCTCTCATCACGGCGTTGATAGAGCGATGGTGACCGGAGACGCACACTTTTCACCTACCCACTAGAGAGGCTACCATCACGATTCAGGATGTTCAGGTTTTGTATGGGTTACGTGTAGATGGACTGGTCATTGCACTGTCCCAGTATATGAGAGCTATGACGCATCCCCAGTATTTGGATTTGCTGGGGCAGTATACTGGTTTCAGACCAAAGGGTGAGGCTACACTTAGAGGGGACAGTCGCATTTCTGTGATTGCTATCAGAGAGCATATGGAGATATTGCACCCCGATATTACCGGCGAGACAGAGGATATCCATATTGACTGGTACACGAGATTGGCGTTGTTCCTTCTTTTTGGGGGTGTCTTGTTCCCGAACACTTCGGGAAATCTAGTGAGTATGCGTTTTCTGCATCATCTGCAGCAGCTAGATGAGTTACCCCAGTACAGCTGGAGTGCTGCTGTTCTAGCATACATGTACAAGAGTATGTGCTGGGCGAGCATGGCCATACAACGACGAGTTGCTAGCTCATCTGCCCGATTATTGCTCAGTCAACCGACTGCTTTGGAGCACTTCTGTCCCGATGATGTACTTTGATGTGGGGGAGCATCATGCCACAAAGCGTGTACTTCGCCAGTTTCACCATCCCCAGGGGATACCGGGGGAGCCTGCATGGGTGCCTATGCATTATCAGCGGGATGATCGTACCAGGGTGGACGATAAATTTGTAAGATGGCTAGAGGCGCAGGTCCATATTTGGGACCAGCGAGAGGACTTGATTCCGCCACCACCTTCACAGATCCACGAGGCGATTATTGAGTTGTATATGTCATGGTACCGCTGTCACACTCGGCTGATGATTGGGAACCCCATTCATGTACTTGGCAATCGGTACAGACCATACGCCGGGAAGCACGAGACACTGGTATCTTTTTGTGGCTTATTAATATCTTATAATTGTGATATAGCGTTATTTAATCAATATTATAAATGTTGCGCAAGCTATTGGACATCACATGTTCTACCGGTTGGGACAGGAGATGCAGCAGCATGGCGACAATGCTGCAGTCGTTGAGTATGGCCAGCAGGTGGAAGAGTTGGCTCTCCAGACCCTGCAGCGAGCCAGAGATGGCACGAGGTTGGATCACGAGGCTGAGTATGCGGCTCCAGAGGAGTACCATCAGGGTAGGCCTGTCCCACGAGGCAGGAGTAGGGCACGAGCTAGGACTGCCCCACGAGGCAGGGCTGTCCCACGAGGCAGGGTTGCCCTACAGGGTCGCGGTGGACGGCGAGGAGGTGGTCCCCAGCAAGGGGGCGTTGAGGCACCTGTCGACCCACATGTGGAGGCACATGATGAGGATCTTGGAGATGATCAGCCGGGTTATTTCCCTCAGTTAGATGAGCCTTCCAGCAGCATGCCGTTGTACAGCCTTCTGTTGTCCCTACCAGCATCGCAAGTCACCGCGTCAGATACATTGTTGATCACGGGTACATTTGACGGAGATGTAGACCAGTTCTTTTTCAGGCCCATCGACCACAGTTGAGGATCGGCCGACTCGAGACGTGGATGGCGGGCGCAAGTTGAGTTATGCCTCTTCCCCGGCGGTTGATGCGGATCTACCACAGGCGCAGGTATATTTGTATTACTGTAAAATTTCAATTGGTTTTCTTTTCTTTAATGTTTTGCCATAAATTAATTTTCAATTTTCTTATTAAAGCTTCGTCGCAGCCCATCACGGAGGCCACTGTATGCGATGATGACACCACAGATGCGTATACTCAGGAGGCCAACGAGAGACCATGGTGAGAAAATGTTTTTGTCTTAACACGTACAATATTAATATACATTTTCACATGCTAAGCTTAGTAATTATTTTGTAGGTTGCTGACAGCCAGACGGCCCCTTCTACCGATCCTGCCAGCTGTACTGTCGATACTGCTGCGCATCCTCACATAAAGAGGCGACTTGATGATGATGATCCTGATAGTGTACACGGGCGACAATGGATGTGACTCAGGCCAGTGGCAGCATTGAAGCACACAGGATGCGGGACTCATTGATTTACTTTTGTTTGTATTTTGTGTAAATACTACATTATGTAAATAATGGCAACAATTCTGTTTTAACAACAATTTTATTTTAACTGCATTTGAACAACAATTTTATTTTAACAGTACAACACAAACACAAACATAGCAAACCTAACACAACACAAACAGTACAACTAATGAAAATGCTTGACAAGGAAAACATAAAGATACACTACGGCGCTCAACACGTGCATGCCATTATTTAGTCATGACCGCCTAGTATTCTCTGCTCCAACCACTTGAGCTGGTCTTCCAGCTTTTTTTTTTCTTCTATCACCTTCTTGAGTTTCGCCTTCAACTTCTCAACTTCTTGCTTGGATTGACGCTCTCTTTCCCGGTACCTTGCACACAAATTATGAAGAAAATATAACCGACCTTTGTAGTATTCCTGCTGACAGGTTTCATCAATCCGTACCTCAAAATTGCATGTAGGCTCGTCGGGTTGCCTATAAACCTTGTTCATACACGCCGGCGTCCAACTTCTTCCCAACAATCATACATCATACATTTTTTTCTGCACTCGCATCTTGGGACATAAAGGGGTTGTTGAATATTTCTTAAAGAGAAACTTTATTTTTATGGAAATATTTGTTATTGGTTATTGTTAAGTGTAGAAAATAACTAGAATGCGCCCGTTATTTATAGGCAAGATTTCGCATAAAACGTAGTATTATACCATGCTTTACATATTTAACTTTTTATGAAACGAAACAGCTTTTTTGCAGTCGTTTCAGCTTTTTTCAGAACGACAAGACAACTCACAAAATGTAGTATTATACCACGCTTTACACATTTAATTTTTCTGCAACAAAACAGCTTTTTCACATGGTTTTCAATTTTTTCAGAACGACAAGATAACTCACAAAACGTAGTATCATACCACGATTTACATATTTAATTTTTCTGGAACAAAACAGCTTTTTCACATGGTTTTCAGCTTTTTCAGAATGAGAAGACAACTCATAAAACTTAGTATTATACCACGCTTTACATATTTAATTTTAAGAAGGATAATAAAGGATGTCTTATTTTATAGTTTTTAAAAATTTTAGATTGGTCTTTTTTACTAATACCAATAAGTTTAATATTTGAACAACCATATCAGCATCCCAATTCAAAAGGTTATGTTAAAAAATAAGATTTAACGAGATTGTGGAACATAATTTTATTTGATAGATATTGCAACATACACAAGTACAGACACGTATTACAAAAAACAATACGAAAATAAAAGACTAGGTGTTTCCTTGATAGTTGGTACATTCAATGAACTTGCACCAGGAGCTGGATTACCACCACCACACACACCACCTGAAGGACATTTATGACGGTCGTGTCTTGTTTGCGAGCATATATCACATTTACGCGCATAAATGGTGACACCAACATCCATTTGGTTCCGTATACGCGTTCTCTTTTGCACTTGCAGCTTGCGCAAATAGTCCTTGATACACACCATCTTAAAAGGTTCCGGCGGCCAATAATGCTCAGCACCTAATGGCTGCAACTGCCCACTATACATGTCTACGTATGCAGCAACACTGTATTGCCTATCAATATAGTTGGTTGCCCCTAAACCAACTTATTGAAAGCACTTCAAGGCATATGCGCACGATATGTGGTAGATGGTACATTTCCCACATGAACACAACATGATGGCTTCATTTACCGTCTGTAGATTATTCCCCCGGTGTCCGCGGATAGCGGTCTTAACTTCAAAAACACCCCGGTCGTGATCATACTATAAAAATGAATGCAAATGTGCTCGCCTCCTGTACCTTTCAAATCTTCTCATCGGTATTGGCATAAATTGAACACCCCTGTCCATTAATGCCGATTCAACTCCATGCCTTTCAACAAACCTCTCCGCACTTTGTTTGAATGTTATGCGGACCATGGTAGTGACAGGCAATCCACGGGTAGACTTCAACAAGCCGTTGAATGACTCCGACACATTTGTAGTCAGGGCTCCCCATCGTCTGCCGCCATCAGCATGCAATGTCCACATGTGAAGCTCATGTCCCATCAGCCAAGTATAGGCTCGTGGATCTAACTGCCGGATCGCTTCCATGCGTCTCATGAATTTGCATTGCTGGTGCTCAGTTACAGCCATCCATATTAAATCATGCAAGGCCTTGTCAGGATATTTCTTCTGGAAATTGGCCTTCAGGTGCATCACACAGTAACGGTGGTATGCATAGGGTTCCTGCCATTCAGGCAAGTACCATACAGAACTTAAAATACCACCATGTCGATCAGATATTAGACAAATACCTAAACGTTGTTTAACAACGTGCTGCTTCAAGTGGTTCAAAAAAAGCGTTCATGTCTCTTTGCTTTCATTGGCACAAATGGAAAAAGCTAGTGGAAATATTTGTCCGTTAGCATCTACTACAACTGCAATCAAAAGCTTAATATCATACTTTCCATAGACATGAGTACCGTCTATGGAAATTATAGGACGACAATGCACAAACCATCAATTGTTGGTTTAAATGTCCAGAACACATAGTTGAAAATATATTCGGGTCTATCCGAACTCTGCTCACGCCTCTATTCAACAATAGTCTCGGGGTTAAAGTGTTGTAGTGCGGCCATATACCTGGTCAGAGATGAAAAAGACTTATCCCAGTCGCCATAAATAAGTTCAAAGGCACGTTTGCGGCTGAGATATACCTTTCTTTTGGTTATAGTACAACCATAATCCTAGTGGACGGCTGTAATACACTCTTTAATCTTGAACCTAATGGACACTTCCAAATATGGAATCAAGACAAGATAAATCAAGTCTACATCCAGATTGTAGTGATTCTCATTGAATGTGTCCATTTCAGATCTGTGGGTGCTAATAAATTTACCCACTTTTCACAAACCTGATTTCTTCTTGCTGGCACGCAACATCCAGTGACAACCCATAAAGTCTACGGCATACAGCCTTGTATACCTCCGTAGTTAACTCCCTTACCGTCATCTCACGATACTCTCTTACGTTGTAGATTTTTACAGCCCTACTTAGGCGAGCTTTATCAGGAAAATACATGCCCTTTGCAAGCACCGCTGGTCTAGACTCATCCCACATCGCTGACCGAAATTCATATTCCGCTCATGAAATCAAGGTAGGGAATATTCCGCTCATGAAAGGGCACGTGAGACTCGTACACTCTTGGTCTAACATGAGGTGGAGGAGCATGCTCCCTCGTCAGCTCAGGTTCGGCATCCACTTCCTCCTCATCATAGAAGGGTGTGTCATCTCCAAACTCATCGGCATTGTTGTCATAATCACTATCATCTTCCTGACTCGGCGCATCTACCAAATCATGAGTCAGTACGTCGTCTATGGGCAACTGTGTGAGGTTAGGAAAATCAAATTGCTCGTTTTCACTGCACAAAAAGAACAAAATGATAAGCTACCCAACTAGATAAATACTTTATATATAGCTATATCACTTTACTTACAAGTCGTACTGTGTTGACATTCCATAATGGATATTTTCTTGTTGGTGAAGACTCCCGGATGGACCACCGTGGTCCGATACGCCAGAACTACGCATATTCCAACTAGAGGCGAGGTCATAACTTGTAAAATTCATATCCGGACGGTACCCCCTATGAAAAATAAGAGTGTTATTACAAATCCAATTAAAACATAAAATAAATATCGCTAAAGCGTAGAAAAATTGAAGTTTACCAGTCGTCTTGTGGATTATATAAAGTCGAAAAATTATTTTGTGGCTGCTCATTCGCCGGTGGTGACAAGTTTAAATCAAGACAAGCTCTTTCATCAGCAATCTGTCTGGCAAAAACTGCTCCAGAATAACCACCTGATGACTGGGGGTTATCCCTACTATGCGCACCCTCATTATTGGGAACGTCTTCAACCTTGACGTACATTTCCAATAATTTTATTACAATAAATTCCCTGTATTCATCCGGAATCCGCAAAAAAATCTCTAAGAGTTTCATCATCTTCGATGTTAAACTCAGAATAATAAGCAAACCCCTGCGTAGTCACTGAATACGGAGACCTACCGGTTACTTTAAGGTTCATCGAGTGTTTCCTCACACTCATTTTTTTACGTAACAACGATACTAATTTATCATACTTCATTGTAAGCGGCAATTTAACATGACAATGTGGAGGTGAGTTATACCTCACAGAGTTATTCTCCATTACAACCCCATCTCCCCTCCCCCTCCCCCACCCCAATATAATGAAACCCTTATTTTTGGCTCTTCAGACATTGTAAAAAAATACTTGATAAGAAGAAGAGAGAAGTATGAACGGAAATTTGAAAGAAAGTTTTGAATGGATTTTCATAAAAATCAAACACCTTTAAATAAGGTAAGTCCGATCTTGGGGTGTAAAATTTTTTTATGTAAAACGCAGTATAATACCACGTTTTATGTATTTGAATTATTGTTATGTCAGTTATCCACAGAACACTTATTGGTGGGTCCAAAAATCAGTGTAAAATGCAGTATAATACCATGTTTCAGTGTAAAACGTAGTATTATAATTCGTTTTACACTAAAAAAACAAATATTCTCTGCAGTCCTGCAGAACTCTTATTATTGGTAGGCCCAATTTTATAGGGAAACATATTATAATATTGTGTTTTCCTTAAACGAAGTATTATACTATGTTTCCCTTAAAAAACATTTTTTTAATAAAATGCAGTATAATACTGCGTTTTACTTTAACGGCTAACTTTCCGTTAAAGTAAAACGCAGTATTATATTGCATTTTATGTAGAAATGTAACTTTTTTTTAATTGTATAAGCGTATTTTATGTCCAAAAAGGCATCATTTCAGTTGCGGACTCTTCTGAGTAGTGAGGACTAAACTGGTGACACTGCATTGGAAGTCCCATCAAGATCAAATCATTGAGAAGGTCAAAGTCTCAAAGAGGCTTTATTTCTGCACTTAAGATGAACTAGTATTAGAGCCTGCGTGATGCGCGGATCGTATTAAAAAATACTAATTATTTCAAATTGTGATATATGTTATTTTGAGCATATTAGATTTTATATATATATATATACATCTTACTCTTGGTACCTTTTTTTATTACTTTATTTTTAATTTTCTAAGTTAATCAGTAATATTTTTGTGTATTATGTACTTACTTCATTTTTTTATTAATTCAATGTATAAATGTCCTCATATTATCTCTATCTCCCTATTTATACATTTTTCAAAACTGTTGTGATATTTTTAATTGGTTTTTAGCATCTAAATTTTTTACCTTTAATATCATATTTAGTAGTACTAATTTGTGATATTGGGTTTGTCCAAAGTAAAATCAAATTTGTTATTTTATTATAACATCTACTGATAATTTTTAATAATTTTTATTTTTGTATTATGTGTCATAACCAATTATCCATAGTTTGAGCATTCTCATCATAGTTTTAAGAATTTTCTAATCTCAAATTCAAATAGTCTTTCCCTTTCATTTCTAGTAGTAAATTTTTAATAATTTAAAGTAATTTTGCTATTTTCTTTATCTAATATATAGTCTTATTAATCTTTATGTGACTTGTCATTAACTTGTAACTTTATTTAATATCATTATCAACTACTATTCTTTAATATAATAATAGATAAATATATAACTTTTTTAATCAAAAAATAAATACTTATTTAGTTTTAAAAATATTGCTTGAAAATTTTAAATTATTTAAATTTTAATAATATTTTTAAGTATTGTACATTTACTTTATTTTATTTTCTAAACGTATGATTTATAAATATCCTTACATTATCTCGAATTTATTTTTATTATTCAATATTTTTAGTTTTTGATTTTATCTATTAGACTTGAGTTACGTGGACTTATCCATATTATGACTTTTCTTATCACAATATAAAAAACTTTCTCGTCTCAAATTTAAATTAGTTTAACCCTTTTTCTCTATGATAAAAAATCTGAATTTTAATTTTTTCTCTATTTATTATTTATTTTTAATATTATATTATTCAATTCCTAATATTATTACACTGTCATGCGGATTTTTATTAGCTTATTTGAATTTAATATCTATTTCTACCACACTCATTCTAATATAATATAGACAAAAATTAAATAACTTTTTCATCTCAAATTCAAATAATCTTTATCATTCTATTTTCTAAATTGGACCGTATTTTCAAAAATTTATGTTATACTTTCAAACTTAAACTAATTGCACTCAATTCAAATATTAATCATACAAAAATATTTTCTTAATTGTTTGAACAAATTATATCTAAATGTTGTAGTAATATTTACGTATAAAATATTTGTTTACCCGATTTATCGATATTAATATGACTTTATTATTCTTGTTATTAAAATATTTTTACTGATTATTTAATTTTTTTCTTACCTTATTAATAATTTGTATACTTTATGTAAGATCTTATTTTTCTGCTTGAATTTATTTAGTTTTAAACTCAATAAATCTTTAGCATCTTAAGTAAATTTCAGTTTTATTTTATATTTTAACTTACTCCAAAATATAAATAGTCATAGGTTATCTCAATTTATGTATTTTTTTTATAGTTTTTAATTAATTTTTTACCTTCATATATCTAGCTAACAAAGAAGAAAATCTATGACTGACAATATATATATAAATAGATAGATAACAATATACATATAAATATAGATATATAAATTAGATTTGTCTAAGATCTATTTAGATTATGTATAAGATTCATTAAACTACTTTCATTAATTATATTTTTATTTATAATTCAAATTTTTAATGTTGTCTTAAAATTGTCAAGTGTCTGCCATTTGACTTAACCTCATGCTTCACTACTCTCTTTTTAATATAATATAGATAAGATTTGCTAATTTGAAAATATGGAGTTTCTTCTCGTAGTAGATTTAAGTCAATTAGTTTAAGAACGATTTTAAATTTTTTTAGTCTTTTCAAGTGTACCATTAAAAAAAGGTTTTTCATACAATATGTGTTTGTTTGTGTGACAATATCTATTTCTCCTTTTATACCCCCTGTGAAATAAAATAAAATTTCAGATGCAGTAAAAAAAAAATAGAAACGTCACATTCAAATCTTCAAAGGGTAATTGGTATAATTTCTTTATTTTAAGAGCAAGGTGAACTTATATTTCTTTACAAGCAATTATATTTTGCTCTGTTTTAACTATTAAATTCACAATTCCCGTAATACTATCACATTTTTCGTAATACTATTACTTTTTTTACCCATAACAATATTCATTCATAGGTATCATTAATGCCATGTTTTTTTAATAACATTTTCTACTCAAAATCTATATAAATGTTCTTGATTACACTATAAAAACCTCATTTAGCATCACCTTATTTTGCGTGCGTCCGGGCGCGTAACCGAAAATCTTATATGTGAAAATCTATGAAAAATGATAAATTTTGACTGTAAATTTGACTTCGGTCAACATTTTAGGTAAACGGACCCGGACCCGTGATTTGACAGTTCCGAATGGTTCGTAGGAAAATATGGGATTCGGGCGTATGCCCGGAATCAAATTCCGAGGTCCCAAGCCCGAGAAATGAATTTTTAAAGAAAATTATTTTCTGAAACTGTTTAAAGAAATTTGAAATGAAATTTGATTAGAACATGATGGTATCGGGCCCGTATTTTGGTTCTGGCGTCCAGTACAGGTCTTGTATATGATTTAAAATGTTTTTGTGGAATTTGGTGAAAAAATGGATGTCATTTGACGTGATTCAGACCTAAATTGCAAAAATTGATGTTTTAAGAAGGTTGAGAAAAGTCTTTGATTTTGAGGTTTAATTCGTTGTTATTGAGGTTATTTTGGCGATTTGATCTCACGGATAAGTTCGTATGATGTCATTGAGTTAGTACAGATGTTTGGTTAGGAGCCCTGAGGGCTCGGGTGTGTTTCGGAAGGTTTCGGACTTAAGGAAAATTGTAGGTTTTCAGCTGTTGGGCTTCTGATGTTTCCTTCTTCGCATTCGCAGGAGGACCCATGCGAACGCGATATGTTAAATTTTGATGAAGAAAATTCCTTCTGCGCGAACGCGTAGCACAGATCGCGAACGCGAGGCATTGGGTGGTTATCCCTTCGCGAACGCGGTCCTGGCCACGCGAACGCGAAGGCTAAATGAGCCTGGGCAGGGGGTGGGGCATTTGTTCTACGCGAACGCGACCCATTGGACGCGAACGCGAGGGCTCGAGGAGATTCTTCTCCGCTAACGCGAGCCCTTTACGCGAACGCGAAGGTTTACAGGCCTGACTCATCGCGAACGCGGTGAGCCTTTCGCGAACGCATAGAGTAATTTCGCCCAGTTATTTTTAAGTCTCAAAAACAGAACACTTACGGGATTTTCATAAATTTTCACAAACCTCTTCTTCTCCAAAGCTCTTAGGCAATTTTTGAAGCATTTCCTCACCGTACTCTCTTGGGTAAGTAATCTTTAACTTGTTTTCTTCTATTTTTATCAACACCTAGTAGATTTTTAGGCCTAAAACATGAGATTAATGGTAGAAAATTAGGGATTTGGATAGAGTTAGGGCTTTTTGATTAATTGTGATTTAGACCTCGTTTTAGGGTCGAATTTCAAAACTAATTATATATTTGGGCTCGTGGGTGAATGGGTGATCAGGTTTTGGTCCGAACCTCGTATTTTGACCAAGCGGGTCGGGCTCAATTTTTGACCTTTTGGTAAGAATGATTAGAAAGCTATAATTGTTATTGGAATTAGATTGTTTAGCATTCGTTGATATTATTAAGTCGATTATGTTTAGATACGATTGTGTTGGAGCTGAATTCGAAAGGAAAAGTGGTGTTTGAGGCTTGAGTTGGTCGTGGAAGTTCGAGGTAAGTGTTTGGTCTAACCTTAGCTTGAGGGATTAGGAGTTGTGTCCTATTTGCTATTTGCTTCTTGTTGAGTACGACGTATAGGCATGGTAACGAGTATTTATCCGTTGGTGTCCAGCATGACCGTGGGTCTTATATTGTGATTTACATAATTTTGTTGTATTATTCATGCCTTGGTGAAGATTTCTAATTGTTGTATAAAGTTTGTGGAAAGAATTGTGACTTATGAACATTAAGGAGCGTTGGCTCAAGTTGTAAAATGAATTGTGAAAGTCGAACTTTTAGAGCATTGGCTCGAGTTGTGAAGGTATAAGTGATAATTGAACCTCTAGAGCATTGGCGCGAGTTGTGAAGAGAATTGTGAAACAAAAGTGAGAAAGAGAAGAGATCATTATGTTATCGCCCTTGTCGGGCTATTGTTGATTTATTTGTTATCTCCTTTACCGGGATGTGGTTGTTAGTGATGTTGTTCCCTTGCCGAAATTTAATTGTTGACTTGTTGTTCCTTTGCCGGGATTTAATTGTTGACTTGTTGCTCCCTTGCCGGGACTCTTATTGCAAATTTCCTTTATTTCCTTGCCCTATTATTTGTGATTGTTGTTTGGGTGAGGAAGAGAGTTAAATCACGAAGGGTGATGCCGTGCATTGTTTGTTTTGTGAGGAAAGAGTGTAAAATACGAAGGGTGATATCGTGCCGCACGATGTACCATTCTGTACCTATTATATTGATTTCATAGTGAGGATGAGAGTAAAAGCACGAAGGTGATGCCCTGCAATTTATATTGATTGTTATGGTGAGGACAAGAGTAAAAGCACGAAGGGTGATGTCGTGCATTTGTTGATTTCTGATTCTTTGTTGATATCAGAGTTATGTTGTTTCTTTCATTACTTGTTGTTATTTGATTTACTTCGAGGTTATAGATTTCCTTACCCTATTTGCCTTGTGATTGTTGTTTGGGTGAGGAAGAGCGTAAAGCACGAAGGGTGATGCCGTGTATTGTTTTGGATTGAGAGAGTAAAAGTGCGAAGGGTGATGTCGTGCACTTGTCTTTGATTTCCTAACTTTTATTGATAACTGTGTTACAGTTCCTCTACATTAAATTGTTGGCTTCCTGCTGATACTTGTTGTACCCCGCAACATGATTTCCCCTTCTTATTTTCAATTGAACTGTAGTGATCCTCATATTTATTTGTTGTTTTTCTGTTACTATTCGTTGTTTCCCCACAGCATGTTTCCCCCTCCCATACTTGACTGTAACTGTTTCTTTCAGTACTTCTTTTTTGCTATATATAGTTAAATTGCACAGGTTTATTTGGTAGTTTGGTCCTAGCCTCGTCACTACTTCGCCGAGGTTAGGCTAGGCACTTACCAGCACATGGGGTCGGTTGTGTCGATACTACACTCTACACTCTTTTGTGTAGACCCCAGTGTTATAGACTTCGGACCGCGGTGGGATTGCTGATTCTTGCTCATCAGGCGACCCGAGGTAGTCCTGCAGGCGTCTGCAAGCCTTGGCGTCTTCTTCTATCTACTATTCCTGTTTCTTTCATGCATTTCCAGAGACAGTGTTGTATTTATTTCTTTCAGACCTTTTTTTGTAGTATTTAGATCGACTGTGAAACTGTGACACTAGTTCTGGGTAGTCGAGACTTAACAGTTGTATTAGATATTCATGTTCAGATAGCTTATTGTATTTCTTCCGTTTACGTTAAATTCCGTTGTTTAAATGTTATTTCTTCTTAATTGATAAAAGATATAAAATAGGTAAAAAGATAAATTGTTCAAATAATTGGCTTGCCTAGCTCACATTAGTAGGCGTCATCACGACTCCCGAGGGTGAAAAATTCGGGTCGTGACAGAAATGAAAACAAATCACTTGGAACCCATATAAAAGAAATCTAAATCAAAATTGTGAAAGTTAGGGTAAATTTCACAAATGGTCATATAATTATGACATCATCAAAGTCATATACCTATGTTTTTTCACATAAAAATAATAAAATTTTTACTAGCTTACACAAAATCATAGTGACCGAAAAATATAAGTTTTCAGTAGTATTTTCTTATTCCATGATTTTTTATATTTTATTTTCAGATTAATAAATACTAATTGAATTAAAATAGGAATGACCCAACCAAACCTCGTCCAACCGACCCAACAACGATATATACAAATTAAAATAATACTAAAAGTGAATCCTTCAAAACACGATACTTTCCTCTCTCTTTTTTTCAAGATTTTCATTCAAATTGATGGCATTTTTGTTTTCAACGCTCGCTAATTGTACATTATTATTATTATTATTATTATTATTATTATTATTATTATTATTATTCAAATTGATAGTAGCATTTTTGTTTAAAGCTCTCTTTAATTATACCTTTTATTTCTTTCTTTTTTTATTAGAATCTCATGCATTCCGAACAAATTTTTTTGTGGGAGAATGATTCACTTTTAATATTAGTTTAATCTATGTATATGAGTATTGAGTCAGGTTGAGTTGGGTCATTCATATTTTAAAAAAAAATATAAAATTGATCGGTTGACGGAAACTAATTTCATTCGCTAACCAAAAAATATATAAAATATGTATATGACCATTTGTGAAATTTACCCAATGGGCCAAAAGCCCACCTCATCCCTATCATAGATATACTTAGTTTAATATTTTTGTACAAAATTATAAATATACATTCCAAGTTATCTTTTTCTATATTTTCCCTCTCCTCATTTTCTCAATTCTATAATCTTTTAATTTGAAGCTAATGGAATGGAATTGAGAAGACAATAATTAATTTTTAATACAAAATATAAAAATAATCATAACTATGATAAGACGATTAAGTTTCTTCCACTTCTTCGAATAAGAATGAAACTATAATGTACAATGTATTTGATTCTTTTGGCAACTTATGTTTATTGTTAGAATTTAATGTTATAATACATGTGGTAATAATTACTAGGAGTTTGGAACGTTACATATATTCTTTGGACTTCTTTCTTATTTATCAAGTTGATGAAGCCTCCAAGTGTTTAAAATTGCCTCTTATATAATTTCTCTAATCTAATACGTGGTATTCTGCTGCTATTTTGATCAATTCATCTCATGAAGCTGGTCTCTTGCCTCTTGGTCTTTTTTTGAATTGTTTGTGTGAAACATTGTCGTCTTTCTCTTTTCTAGTTAAGTTGTATTATCTTTGTTTGTAGTTTCTTTTATCTACTATATGAGCATACCAAATGTTTGTGCAACTTTGGATGTGAGCTATTCGTCAGTCTAAGTTCATCACTTTGAATACTTTTCTGATTTAGTCCTTAATATGCTTTGTATGATTTAGTTCCTTGTGCCGGCTGGATAATTACATGATATCCTGGTAAACTTGAAGGTAACAAATCTACAATATTTCTGCTTAGCACCAATCTTAACTCTTCCTATTTGGAGGTGCACTTGTTTTAAAACGAAACTTTCGTATTCTGAGGTCTTGAAAATCTCATTTAGAGTCACCTCAATTTGCATGCGCAGTCCAGACGCGTAGCCGGAAAGCTTAAATATGAAATTTTGTAAAAAATGATAAGTTTTGACTGTAAAATGAATAAATTTGACTTCGGTCAACATTTTGGGTAAACGGACCCGGATTCGTGATTTGACGGTCCCGAAGGGTTCGTAGGAAAATATGGGACTTGGGCGTATGTCCGGAATAGAATTCTGAGGTCCCCAACCCGAGAAATGAATTTTTAAAGGAAATTGTTTTCTGAAAATTTTTAAGAAAATTTGAAATGAAGTTTGATTAGAAAGAGATAGTATCGGGCCCGTATTTTAGTTCTGGCGCCCGGTACAGGTCTTATATATGGTTTAAGTCATTTCTGTAAAGTTTGGTTGAAAACGGACGTCGTTTGGCGTGATTCGGACCTAAATTGCTAAATTTGATACTTGATGAAGTTTGAGAAAAAGTTCTTGATTTTGAGGTTTGATTCATTGTTATTGAGGTTATTTTGGCGATTTGATTGCACGAATAAGTTCGTATGATGTTATTGAGTTAGTACGTGTGTTTGGTTAGGAGCCCCAAGGGCTTGAGTGTGTTTCAGATGTGTTTCGGCAAGTTTTGAACTTAGGAAAAAGTTGCAGATTCAGAGAAGTTGCAGGTCTCTGAAGCCAGGTCTCGCGGTCCGCGGTGGAAACTTCGCAGCCACGGTGGGGACTCCGCGATCGCGGTGGGATTCGTGCGGAAAGCGGTGAGCAAGGCCAAGCCTCCGCGACCGCGCTTGATTTCTAGCAGTCCGCAGTGGAGCTCCGCGGCCGCAGTCCTTTTTATGCGGTCTGCGGTGGAGCTTCGCGGTTGCAGTCCATTTTATGCGGTCCGCGGTGGAGCTCCACGGCCGCAGTCTTTTATATGTGATCCGCGGAGAGCGTCTGAGAGGAGTATATTTAAACGGACTTTTCAGTTATTTTTCACTTTTCAAAACCCTAAAAACATAAGAGGCGATTTTTTAAATAACCTTTCTTCTCCAAATCAATTGTAAGTCATTTTTAACTAGTTTTCTTCAATCATTAACATCTTTTAACATGATTTCAACTTCAAATCAATTATTTTCATGGGGGAAATTAGGTGTTCTAGGTAGAACCTAGGTTTTTCAAAAAAATGGGGATTTGGACCTCGATTTGAGGTCCGATTTCAAAACAAATTACATATTTGAGCTCGTGGGGGAATGGGTAATCGGGTTTTGGTCCAAATTTCGGGTTTGGACCAAGCGGGTCCAGGGACGATTTTTTACTTTTTGGGGAAATCTTTATAAAACCTATTTTCATGCATTAGAATTGATTCATTTAGCATGTATTGATATCGTAAAGCAAACTGTGGCTAGATACAAGCGAGTTGGTGGTGGAGACAAGAGGTAAAGCGGTAGTTGAGGCTTGAATTGTGTTCGTTGCATCGAGGTAAGTGTTTGGTCTAACCTTAGCTTGAGGGATTATGAGTTGTGTTCTATTTGCTATTTGCTTCTTGTCGAGTACGCCGTATAGGCATGGTAACGAGTATCTATACGTTGGTGTCAAGCATGAACGTGGATCTTATATTGTGATTTACATGATTTCGTTATATTATTCATGCCTTGGTGAAGATTTCTAATTATTGTACAAAGTTTGTGTAAATAATTGTGACCTATGAACATTGGGGAGCGTTGGCTCACGCTGTATAGCAAAATTATGAAAGTATAAGTGACAATTGAACTTTTAGAGCTTTGGCTCGAGTTGTGAAATGAGTTGTGAAAGTATAAGTAATAATCGAACCTCTAGAATATTGGCTCGAGTTGTGAAGTGAATTGTGAAGAAAAACTGAGAAAGAGAAGAGATCATTATGTTGCCACCCTTGCCAGGCTATTGTTGATTTATTTGTTGTTCTCTTACCGGGATTTAATTGTTTAATTGTTGTTCCCTTGTCGGGATTTAATTGGTGACTTGTTGTTCCCATGCCGGAATTCTTATTGCAAATTTTCTTTATTTCCTTACCCTATTGTTTGGGATTGTTGTTTGGGTGAGGAAGAGAGTTAAAGCACGAAAGGTGATGCCGAGCATTGTTTGTTATTGTGAGGAAAGAGTGTAAAGCACGAAGGGTGATGTCATGCCGCACGATGTACCATTCCGTTCTGATTTTATTGATTATATGGTGAGGAAAGAGAGTAAAAGCACGAAGGGTGATGCCGTGCACATTTTTAATATATGATTGCTTTGGTGAGGACGAGAGTAAAAGTACGAAGGGTGATGTCGTGCATTTGTTAATTTCTGATTCTTTGTTGATATCCGAATTATGTTGTTTCTTTCATTACTTGTTGTTATTTGATTTATTTCGAGGTTATAGATTTTCTTACCCTATTTGCCTTGTGATTGTTGTTTGGGTGAGGAAGAGCGTAAATCACGAAGGGTGATGCCGTGTATTATTTTGGTGAGAAAGAGTTAAAACACGAAGGGTGATGTCGTGCACTCGTTTTTGATTTCCTAATTTTTATTGATAATTGTGTTACGGTTTTCTCTACACTAAACTGTTGATTTCCTGTTAATACTTGTTGTTTCCCTGCAGTTTTTTTCGCCCTCCCATACTTGACTGTATATGACTGTTTCTTTCTGTACTTCTTTTCTGCTGTATTTAGTTGAATTGCACAGGTTTATGTGGTAGTCTGGTCCTAGCCTCGTCACTACTTCGTTGAGGTTAGGCTAGACACTTACCAGCACATAGGGTCGGTTGGGTTGATACTACACTCTGCACTGTGTGCAAATCCAGGAGCTGCTTTCGGATAGTAGTTGGAGGGATTCCTTCAGTCCACTCGGAGACCCAAGGTAGACCTGCAGGCGTCCGCAGGCCCTGACGTCTCCCTCTATCTCTATTTCCTGTTTCATTTCCTTTTGTTCTGAAACAACGTATTGTATTTTTTCAGACCTTGTATGTAGTAACTCTTAGACAGTTTGTGACACCAGGTTTTAGGTATTTGAGGTTTTAAAAGTTGTAGTAAACGTAGCCTTAAGATATATAATTGTTGACTTTAGATTATTTATTTAAAATTCCGCTTTTATCATATTATCGGCTTTTGTTTGTTAAAAGAGGCAAAAATGAAAGTGTAGCAAGTAGTTAAGGTTTGGCTTGAGTAGCTCCCATTAGTAGGCGTCATCACGACTCCCGAGGGTGGAAAATTCGGGTCGTGACAAGTTGGTATCAGAGCTCTAGGTTACATAGGTCTCACAATTCACAGACAAGCTTAGTAAAGTCTGAGAGATCGGTACGGAGATGTCAGTATTTATCCCCTAGAGGCAACAGAGTTAGGAAAAACTTCACATTTATTCTTTCCTATCGTGCGATTTTGTTTCTCAATGCTAATTGAACTTCTACTCTTTTCTTTCACAGATGGCGAGAACACGCGCTTACTTATCCTCCGCTCAGCAGCCCGAGCCCCCAGCAGCCGCTCGCACGAGGGGCAGAGGGCAAGGTAGGGGCAGATCTCAGCCCCGAGCAGCAGCCCCAGTGACGGAGCCTCAGGTTGATTTTGATGAGGAGGTTCCGGCTCCAGCAGTTCTGGTGGGCCCAGCTCAGGTCCTAGAGGGGTTTATTGCTACCCCAATTCTTTAGGATGCGCTGGTCTGATTAGTGGGCCTCATGGAGAGTGTCACCCGGGCAGGCTTGCTTCCTGTAGCACCAGCCATCTCTCAGGCTGGAGGAGGGGCCCAGACTCCTACTACTCGCACTCCAGAGCCGGTAGCTCCTCAGATTCAGACTTCAGCGGTTCAGCCAGTTAGCGCAGTGCAGCCGGGTGTGGTAGCTCAGACCGGTGATGGAGCGGCTATATCCGCCGATGCTTTGTGGAGACTGGATAGGTTTACCAAGCTCTCCACTTCTACTTTCAGCGGTGCATCTATTGAGGATCCCCAGGATTATATAGACAGCTGCCATGAGGTTCTCAGGAACATGGGCATTGTTGAGACCAACGGGGTCGATTTTGCTACATTTCGCTTGTCTAGATCCGCCAAGACTTGGTGGAGGGATTATTGCCTAGTGAGACCAGCCGTATCTCTATCCTTGACTTGGGAGGAGTTCACACAGCTATTTCTGGAGAAATTTCTACCTGTTACTCAGCGAGAGGCTTATCGGAGGCAGTTCGAGCACCTCCAGCAAGGTTCCATGACTGTTACCTAGTATGAGACAAGGTTCATCGACTTAGATCGCCATGCTCTCATTATACTCCCCACCGAGAGAGAGAGGGTGAGGAGGTATATTGACGGTCTTATCTAGCCGATTCGTCTTCAGATGGCTAGACAGGTTGGGAGTAAGATTACTTTTCAGGAGGCGGCCAATGTGGCCCGTAGAGTTGAGATGGTTTGTCATAGAGAGGCGGACATGGGTCAGACAAGAGGCCTCATAATTTAGTCCGATTCAGTGGTACCTCATCCGGAGGTCGAGATTCGTATAGTAGAGGCCATCCTCCTAGGCCCTTTCAGTTAGTGCTCCAGGTTTCTCACGGTACTTCAGGTGGTCGTGGTCTCTAGATGCAGTATCCCGATCAGCAGTCCTATAGTGCACCACCTGCTCCTATCAATGCACTGCCGCTTCAGAGTTTTCGGGGTGGTCATTCAGGCCATCAGGGTCAGTAGTTTCAGCAGTCGAGGGCTTGTTACACTTGTGGTGATACGGGTTACATTGCCAGGTTTTGCCCTCGAGCACCGAGTAGCTCTCAACATCAGGGTTCTCGTGTTATGGTACAGGTACCAAGTGTTCCACAGCCCGCCCAGCCAGCTAGAAGTGGGGGTAGAGGTGTTAAAGGTGGAGGTAAAGGTACTAGAGGTAGAGCTCAGGCCGCCAGAGGTGGAGGCCAGCCAACTGTAGGCCATCCCATAGATGTAGTTCAGGGTGGTGGGGCCCAGCCCCGATGTTACGCCCTTCCATCCAGGCCCGAGGCTGAGACTTCAGATGTAGTCATTACATGTACTATTCTGGTTTGTGATAGAGATGCTTCAGCGTTATTTGATCCACGGTCTACCTACTCATATGTGTCATCTTATTTTGCACCGTATCTGGTCATGCCTAGTGATTCATTGAGTATTCATACTTATGTGTCTACACCGGTGGGTGATTCTATTGTGGTAGGAGTCCATCGTTCTTGTATTGTAGTGATTGGGGGTCTTGAGACTCATGTGGATTTGTTGCTTCTAGACATGGTCGATATCGATGTTATATTGGGGATGGACTAGTTATCACCTTACTACGCTATCTTGGACTGTCATGCCAAGACTGTGACCTTAGCCTTACCGGATTTTCCCGTTTAGAGTGGAAAGGGACTCCTGGTTATTCTACCCGCAGTGTTATCTCGTATGTGAAGGCTCGGCGTATGGTCGGGAAGGGGTGTTTGGCCTATTTGGCATATGTTCGTGATTCTAGTGCTGAGGTCCCTTTTATTGATTCTGTGCCCGTTGTTCGAGAGTTTCCTGATGTATTCCCTTCGGACCTGCCAGGTATGCCACCCGACAGGGATATTGACTTTTGCATTTATTTGGCTCCGGGTACTCAGCCCATTTCTATCCCGCCGTATCGTATGGCCCCGCCGGAGTTGAAAGAGTTGAAGGAATAGTTACAAGACTTTCTTGAGAAGGGTTTCATTAGACCCAGTGTTTCGCCTTGGGTGCGCCGGTGTTGTTTGTTAAGAAGAAGGATGGATCGATGAGAATGTGTATTGATTACCAGCAGTTGAACAAGGTTACAATCAAGAATAAGTATCCATTGCCGAAGATCGATGATTTGTTTGATCAACTTCAGGGTGCCAAGGTGTTCTCGAAGATTGATTTGAGATCTGGCTATCATCAGTTGAGGATTAGGGCATCCGATGTCCCTAAGACAACTTTCCGCACTCGGTATGGGCATTATGAGTTCCTGGTCATGTCATTTGGGTTGACCAATGCCCCAGCAGCTTTTATGGATTTGATGAACCGAGTGTTCAGGCCTTATTTGGACTCGTTTGTGATAGTCTTCATTGATGATATTTTGATATATTCCCGCAGCCGGGAGGAGCACGAGTAGCATCTTAGAGTGGTTCTTCAGACATTAAGGGATAGTCAAGTTCTCGAAATGTGAGTTATGGTTGAGTTCAGTTACATTTCTAGGTCATGTTGTATCAGCAGAGGGTATTCAGGTTGATCCGAAGAAGATTGAGGCAGTCAAGAACTAGCCTAGACCAGCATCAGATACAGAGATTCAGAGTTTCTTGGGATTGGTAGGCTACTACCGTCGGTTTGTTGAGGGGTTCTTATCTATCGCAACCCCGATGACCAGGTTGACCCAGAAGGGTGCCTAGTTCAGATGGTCGGACGAGTGTGAGGTGAGCTTTCAAAAGCTCAAGACAGCTCTGACTACGGCACCGGTGTTGGTTTTGCCCACAGGTTCAGGGCCTTATATAGTTTATTATGATACATCTCGTATTGGGCTTAGTGTAGTGTTGATGCAGGATGGCAAGGTCATTGCCTATGCTTCGCGGCAGTTGAAGATTCATGAGAAGAACTATCTGATTCATGACTTGGAGTTGGCAACCATTGTTCACGCATTGAAGATTTGGAGGCATTATCTGTATGGCGTGGCATGTGAGGTGTTCACGGATCACAAGAGTCTTCAGTATTTGTTCAAGCAAAAGGAATTGAATTTGAGGCAGAGGAGGTGGTTGGAGTTGTTGAAGGATTATGATATCACTATCTTATATCACCCGGGAAAGGCCAATGTGGAGGCCGATGCGTTGAGTAGAAAGTCAGCCAGTATGGGCAATCTTGCTTATATTCCGGTCGGTGAGAGACCGCTTGCTTTAGACGTGCGGGCTTTGGCCAATCAGTTTTTAAGGTTGGATATTTCTTAGCTTAGTCGTGTATTGGCTTGCACGGTCGCTCGTTCTTCTTTATTGGAGCGTATTCATGATCAGCAGTATGATGATCCCCATTTGTGTGTCTTTAGAGACACGGTGCAGCGCGGAGGTGCCAAGCAGGTTACCTTAGATGATGATGGAGTTTTGAGATTGCAGGGTCGAGTATGTATGCCTAATGTGGATGGGCTTCGGGAGTTGATTTTAGAGGAGGCCTATAGCTCCCGGTACACTATTCATCCGGGCACCGCGAAGATGTATCAGGATTTGTGGCAGCATTATTGGTGGCGGAGAATGAAGAAGGATATCGTTGCATATGTAGCTCGGTGTTTGAATTGTCAGTAGGTTAAGTACGAGCATCAGAGGCCTGGTGATTTATTTCAGAGGATTGAGCTTCCCGAGTAGAAGTGGGAGCAGATCACTATGGATTGCGTTGTTGGACTCCCGCAGACTCGGGGGAAGTTCGACGCAGTATGGGTTATTATCGATAGGCTGACCAAGTCAGTGTATTTCATTTCTGTGGCAGTCTCCTATTCATCCTAGAGATTAGCTGAGATCTATATCCGAGAGATTGTTCATCTTCATGGTGTGCCTGTATCTATCATTTCGGACCGAGGTACGTAGTTTACCTCGCATTTCTAGAGAGCATTTCAGCAAGAGTTGGGCACCCAGGTTGAGTTAAGTACAGCATTTCATCCTCAGACGGACGGGCAGTCCGAGCGGACTATTCAGATTTTGGAGGATATGCTCCGATCTTGTGTCATTAACTTTGGAGGCTCGTGGGATCAGTTTTTGCCTTTAGTAGAGTTTGCCTACAACAACAGTTACCAGCTGAGTACCCAGATGGCTCCTTATGACGCTTTATATGGTAGGCGTTGTCGATCTCCGATTGGATGGTTTGAGCTGGGAGAGGCTCGATTGTTGGGTATGGATTTGGTTCAGGATGCTTTGGACAAGGTCAGGATTATTCAGGATAGGCTTCGTACAGCTCAGTCCAGGCAAAGGAGTTATGCAGACCGCAAGGTTCAAGATTTGACATTCATGGTAGGTGAACGGGTATTGCTTCGAGTGTCGCCTATGAAGGGCATGATGAGATTTGGGAAGAAGGGCAAGCTTAGCCCTAGGTTCATTGGCTCGTTTGAGATTCTTGATCGAGTGGGAGATGTGTCTTATATACTTGCATTGTCGCCCGAGCTTATGAGTAGTGCACCCAGTGTTTCATGTGTCCATGCTCCGAAAATATCACGGCGATCCATCCCACATGTTAGATTTCAGCACTGACCAGTTGGATAAGGACTTGTTTTATGAGTAGGAGCCAGTAGCTATTCTAGACCGGCAGGTTCGTCAGTTGAGGGCGGAGAGTTTTCCTTCTGTTCGTGTTCAGTGGAGAGGTCATCCTCCTGAGGCATTGACCTGGGAGTCCGAGTCCGATATGCGGAGCCGTTATCCCCATATTTTCCCCGACTCAGGTATTTCCTTCTTTTGTCCGTTCGAGGACGAACGGTTGTTTTAGAGGTGGAGAATTTGATGACCCAAAAGGTCATAACTTGTTTTAAAACAAAACTTCCATATTCGGAGGCCTTGAAAACCTCATTTAGAGTCACCTCAATTTGCGTGCGCAGTCCGGGCACGTAGCCGAAAAGCTTAAATATGAAATTTTGTGAAAAATAATAAGTTTTGACTGTAAAATGAATAAATTTGACTTCGGTCAACATTTTAGGTAAATGGACCCGGATTCGTGATTTGATGGTCCTGGAGGTCCGTAGAAAAATGTGGGACTTGGGTGTATGCCCGGAATCGAATTTCGAGGTCCCGAGCCCGAGAAATGAATTTTTAAAGGAAATTATTTTCTGAAAAATTTTAAGGAAATTTGAAATGAAGTTTTATTAGAAAGAGATGATATCGGGCCCGTATTTTGGTTCTGGCGCCCGGTATAGGTCTTATATATAGTTTAAGTCATTTCTGTAAAGTTTGGTTGAAAACAGACGTCGTTTGGCGTGATTCAGACCTAAATTGCTAAATTTGATACTTGATGAAGTTTGAGAAAAAGTTCTTGATTTTGAGGTTTGATTCATTGTTATTGAGGTTATTTTGGCGATTTGATTGAACGGATAAGTTCGTATGATGTTGTTGAGTTAGTACGTGTGTTTGGTTAGGAGCCCCGAGGGCTCGAGTGTGTTTCGGATGTGTTTCGGCAAGTTTTGAACTTAGGAAAAAATTGCAGATTCAAAGAAGGTGCAGGTCTTTGAAGACAGGTCTCGCGGTCCGCGGTGGAAACTTCGCGGTTGCGGTAGGGACTCTGCAATCGCGGCGGGATTCGTGCGCTCCGCGGTGAGCAAGGCTAAGCCTCCGCGTCCGCGCTCGATTTCTTGCGGTCCGCGGTAGAGATCCGTGGCCGTAGTCCTTTTTATGTGGTCTGTTGTGGAGCTCTGCGCCCGCAGTCCGTTTTATGCGGGCCGCGGTGGAGCTCCGCGGCCGCAGTCCTTTTTATGCGGTCCGCGGAGAGGGTCTGAGAGGAGTATATTTAAATGGACTTTTCAGTTATTTTTCACTTTTCAAAACCCCAAAAACATAAGAGGCGATTTTTAAAATAACCTTTCTTCTCCAAATCAATTGTAAGTCATTTTTAACTAGTTTTCTTCAATCATTAATATCTTTTAACATGATTTCAACTTCAAATCAATTATTTTCATGGGGAAAATTGGGTGTTCTAGGTAGAACCTAGGTTTTTCAAAAACAAAATGGGGATTTGGACCTCGATTTGAGGTCCGATTTCAAAACAAATTACATATTTGAGCTTGTAGGGGAATGGGTAATCGGGTTTTGGTCCGAATTTCGGCTTTGGACCAAGCGGGTCCGGGGTCGATTTTTGACTTTTTGGGGAAATCTTTATAAAACCTATTTTCATGCATTAGAATTGATTCATTTAGCATTTATTGATATCGTTAAGCAAATTGTGGCTAGATACAAGCGAGTTGGTGGTGGAGACAAGAGGTAAATCGGTAGTTGAGGCTTGAATTGTGTTCGTTGCTTCGAGGTAAGTGTTTGGTCCAACCTTAGCTTGAGCGATTAGGAGTTGTGTCCTATTTGCTATTTGCTTCATGTCGAGTACGACGTATAGGCATGGTGACGAGTATCTATAAGTTTGTATCAAGCATAACTATGGGTCTTATATTGTGATTTACATGATTTCATTGTATTATTCATGCCTTGGTGAAGATTTCTAATTGTTGTACAAAGTTTGTGGAAATAATTGTGACCTATGAACATTGAGGAGCGTTGGCTCAGGTTGTATAGCGAAATTGTGAAAGTATAAGTGACAATTGAACTTTTAGAGCTTTGGCTCGAGTTGTGAAAGTATAAGTGATAATCGAACCTCTAGAACATTGGATCGAGTTGTGAAGTGAATTGTGAAGAAAAATTGAGAAAGAGAATAGATCATTATGTTGTCACCCTTGTCGGGTTATTGTTGATTTATTTTGTGTTCCCTTGCCGGGATTTAATTGTTTAATTGTTGTTCCCTTGTCGAGATTTAATTGGTGACTTGTTGTTCCCTTGCCGGGATTCTTATTGCAAATTTTCTTTATTTCCTTACCCTATTGTTTGTGATTGTTGTTTGGGTGAGGAAGAGAGTTAAAGCACGAAGAGTGATGTCGTGCATTGTTTGTTATTGTGAGGAAAGAGTGTAAAGCACGAAGGGTAATGTCGTGCCACACGATGTACCATTCCGTGCCGATTTTATTGATTATATGGTGAGGAAAGAGAGTAAAAGCACGAAGGGTGATGTCGTGCACATTTTTATTATATGATTGCTTTGGTGAGGACAAGAGTAAAAGCACGAAGGGTGATGTCGTGCATTTGTTGATTTCTGATTCTTTGTTGATATCCGAGTGATGTTGTTTCTTTCATTACTTGTTGTTATTTGATTTACTTCGAGGTTATAGATTCCCTTACCCTATTTCCCTTGTGATTGTTGTTTGGGTGAGGAAGAGCGTAAAGCACGAAGGGTGATGCCGTGTATTATTTTGGTGAGAGAGATTTAAAGCACGAATGGTGATGTCGTGCACTCGTTTTTGATTTCCTAATTTTTATTGATAATTGTGTTACGGTTTTCTCTACACTAAATTGCTGATTTCTTGTTAATACTTGTTGTTTCCCCGCAACATGTTTTCCCCTCCCATACTTGACTGTATATGATTGTTTTTTTTGTACTTCTTTTCTGTTGTATTTAGTTAAATTGCACAGGTTTATGTGGTAGTCTAGTCCTAGCCTCGTTACTACTTCGCCGAAGTTAGGCTAGACACTTACCAGCACATGGGGTCGGTTATGCTGATACTACACTCTGCACTGTGTGCAGATCCAGAAGCAGCTTTCGGGTAGTAGTTGGAGGGCTTCCTTCAGTCCACTAGGAGACCCAAGGTAGACCTACAGGCGTCCGCAGGCCCTGGCGTCTCCCTCTATCTCTATTTCCTGTTTCATTTCATTTTGTTCAGAAACAGTGTATTGTATTTCTTCAGACCTTGTATGTAGTAATTCTTAGACAGTCTGTGACACCAGGTTTTGGGTATTTGAGGTTTTAAAAGTTGTAATAGACGTAGCCTTAAGATATATAATTGTTGACTTCCGCTTATTTATTTAAAATTTCGTTTTTATCATATTATCGGCTTGTGTTTGTTAAAAGAGGCAAAAATAAAAGTATAGCAAGTAGTTAAGGTTTGGCTTGCCTAGCTCCCATTAGTAGGCGCCATCACGATTCCTGAGGGTGGGAAATTCGGGTCATGACATGCAACGACCTTTTCATTTTATGCACAAATTTGAAACTTTGAGTTTGTAATATCGTAATATTTTGTATTACACCCTTCTGTCCACTTTAAGTGATTTTTTGGTTGTTTTCATACATATTAAAGAATCTACCTTTTAACAATATAATTAATCATATTAACCTTAATTTGTTCATTAAAAATATAAAGAAGTTAATTATTTTTTGATATTTGAAAAAAAGCAAATATTTTGACAAAAAAAGGACAAAAAAATCATTTAAAGTGGATCGGATGGAATATATTTTATCAGCACCAGGAGATGCACCTTTCTCAAAGTTAGTAATTTAGTTATGATCTTCATCAATTTGATCTTCAATATTGCTTTTGTTGGAGTTCATTTAATCACATTAGATTTGCAAAGGATCAAAATTTCTCTTTTTCTATTGCACGCTTGTGGTCACGACATATTCGCTTTTCAATTTAATTGAGGAAAGTTATTTGGGGGATTAAGGTCATAATTCACTATTTTATTTATTGTTCTTGACCTCTACATAGTTATTTGAGTTTTACGAAATGAAATGTTGACTTGCTCAAATTGATTAAAGTTATTTTTTCTTCACAATGTTATCATCCTCAGTCTCATAGATTAATCTAAGCCTTTGAGATGATTACAACTCTAGACACTTTTTTGGAGGTTTTAAACTAGGAATATTAGCCCTTTCTTGGACAAACCATTTGAGTACCTAGTCAATAATGGCATGGATGAGCCAAATAAAAATTGAGCCGCTAGTCAATAATGGCATGGATGGGCCAAATGTGTAACGGCAGTGGCATGAAATGAACATTTTTTTAACGGATGGTATGGATAGACCATTTCTGAAAGTTGAGTGGCATTTTTAGGCCTTTTTCGTAGTTTTAAATATTAAAATAATATTTAAAAATTACAGATCATCGGAGTTAATTCCAAAAGGATATTAAAGTTAGTTAACCCTCGTGCTCCAAATTTTTTGGACAGAGGGAAATTATTTTCATCCTAAATTTAAAATTAGGATAATTTGGTGGAAAAAACGAACTATCGGTGACATTCTTTATCCAGCAGCTAAATTTAGCGGACACTTTTGTCTTTAATGAGTGGAAAAATGACACTGTGTGAAAAAATGATATTGTATAGCCACCGTAAAATAATAATCGAAAAAATATAAAAAGTTTGTATATTTTTGTATATATACATTCGCATGTTATATACAGAAATTATATGAATTTTATATACCTTTTTGGCTACTAAATATAAATAACTTCTTGCGAGGGCTAATAGTGATCAATGTTATTGTTGTAGCTAGGGGTGTACAAATAAAACCGATAAACCGCACCAATCTGATAATCCGATTCAAACCGAAAAAAACACCTGACTATGGTTTGATGTTGAGAAAAAAAACCCGACCATATTTGGTTTGATTTGGTTTTAACTAAAAAAAGTCAAATCGTAACCAAACCAACCCGACATTATATGTATAGAAGTTTTAAATATATTTAATATATAAACATATTTATTTTAGTGTAGTTTATAAATATTTCTTAAGCTTTTTCATAGTTTTATCTTTTCGCGTATTATTTAAAGCTTGGACTTATAATTTTTTGATGCTCCAATAAATTTTATAGTTCATAAATATTAGTAACTCAAATAAATACTAATGTTAATAAAGACATTCAATTCAATTATATTATGAATGAAATTAGTGTTGGATATCTAATTTTTAGTTTTTCTGTGGTTTAGATAAAATGCATAACTTATTTTTCTTTTAGTGTTTAGTCAGGTAAATATTAGTACTTATTAGTCGTACTTATTTTGGCAACTTATTAGTAATTTTAAATTATGTTTGTTTTCATTCTGGCTTATTAATAATACATATTTTATGCGATTTTATTATCTTTATTGTTGAATATTTTAGTATAATGCCATGACTCATCTCATATTTATATTATTTTATTAAAAAATACCTTATATAGTTCTATCTTACTAGAATTAAAGAAATATTTGGAGCACAAATTCTATATTTTGTGCTACGAAGGCTTTATAAAAAAAAACCAAACCCGTAAACCTGAAAAATCCAAAAAAAATCGAGATTGAAAAATCCGACTTTTATTAGTTTGATTTGGTCTTTAAAAAATAGTACTTTATGAAAATTTCTCAAAATTTAATAACCCGATACAATTGGGTTCGAACCAACTCACCTATTCACACTCCTATTTGTAGCAGCCCATTAACCCTGGCTCCAGCCCAAATGCCCAATCTTGTATTCTTGTTCAATAAATCGAAAATTACATCTAAATTTTGTTATTACTAAAAGTCAGAGCCAAAGGTTGGACCTTTTGATCGTCTGTCAGTGATTAGTTGGTGAACAAGAATATCAAACAGCAAAAAAAAAACCATCAGCTGACACCCATTTACTTCTAGCCATTTTTTTGATAAAAAGCTTCAACCTTTAACTCCAATTTTTACATACCCATTAAGGTAAAATCCTTCAAATTCTTGATTTTTTTGTGTTTTTATTGAGTGGAGTTATGTGTTTTTTATTCATTATTTGATCTTAATTTGGAGTTAGTTAATATAATAATTTGTTCTTGCTATGTATTGTTACACTTTGCAGTAGCTAGTGGAAAAGCTGCAATCTTTAACTCCAATTTTTACATATCCATTAAGGTAAAATCCTTCAAATTCTTGATTTTTTGTTTGTTTTTATTAAGTGGGTTATGTGTTTTTGTTCATTATTTGATCTTAATTGGAGTTACTGATTATAAAAATTTGTTCTTGGAAAATATATTATGACTCTTTGCAGTAGCTAAAGGGAAAATGGCAGTAGTAGATGATGATGATCATGAGCAACAAGTTAAGCCACCACAAGAAAAGAAGAAACCAGAGTCTGAGGATGATAAAAGGTCAAATCTTTTTTTTCTGTTATCAGTTCACTTTTTTCATAAATTTATGAAAAAGTGTTTTTGAGCTGTTAATCACTTTTTTTTTCAAGAAACCAGAGACTGAGGATGACAAAAGGTGTAATCTTTATTTTTTTAATAATTGACAATGTTCACTTATTTCATAAATTTGTGAAAAGAAAAGTGTTTTAATGAAGCTTTTAGCTGTTAATCACTTTTTTTCAAGAAACCAGAGACTGAGGGTGACAAAGGTCTAATAAATTAAGAATTTAGAGAGTTCACTTTATTATGAAATTATGAAAGAAAAGTGTTTTTTAGTTGTTAATCAATTTTTTTCAACAAACCAGAGACTTAGAATGAAAAGGTCAAATGTTTCTTTTGTTAAGAACTTACCCCAGTTCACTTTATTCATGAATTTATGAAAAGAAAAGTGTTTGAATGTATCTATCTAAGCCTCGGTGGAATAGTCGAGGTGTGCGCAAGCTGCCTGGACACCACCATCATAAAAAAGAATGTCTCTAATGAAGTATTTAGCTGTTATTCACATTTTATTCAATGATAAGTTGTATGCAGAAGGAAAAAGATTGTTCCTGGAAGTTTGATGAAAGCTGTGGTGAGGCCTGGTGGTGGCCAATCAAGACCTGCTGAGGGTGAACAGGTAGTACTTTTGTATTTGATTTTCTGAATTATGTGCTTGTGATGATGATTCATATTGATGGATAGGTCAGTTTTTGTGAGTGTTAGGTTGGGAAATATATCATTGTTTTTCAATGAATTTTTGAACAGGTTATATATCATTGCACAGTTAGAACACTGGATGGAGTTACAGTTGAATCAACACGGTCAGAATTTGGAGGTAGGGTTAATATAATGAAACCTTTGAGAAGCTATAGGTTTACTGTCAAACAACTTATGCAGAAGGATTATGGATGTGACGTGTTACTTAATTCACTGTTCTTGCTTTGGAATAAGGAATACCGAGTTATACTTTAGTTTACAAATAACTATATGATGACAGGATTTACAAATTAAATATACCCCACCTCTACATTTTGATTTTGTCATATAAGTTAACTCAGTTTTATTTCCATGGATGCAATAGGACTTCACGCTTGTTTGCCATTGTTTCATGCGACATAAAATTGTTTTAACTCTGTTTCTTTGAATGATTATACTGAGGCGGATCCAAGATATAAACTCTATGGGTTCAACTTTAAGGTTTTTGATATTGAACTCATTATATTTTTAAAGTTATGAGTTCATATCTACTATTTTTGAAATGTTAGTGAATATTTTCACTATCGGAAACAGCCTCTCTGCCCTATCGGTGTAGGGGTAAGGTCTGGGTACATACTACCCTCCCCAGACCCCACTTTGTGGGATTTTACCGGGTCGCTGTTGTTGTAATGAATATTTTCACATAAATTTATACTCCACGTCGAAAGTTATGGGTTCAAATGAACCCGTCACTAGAATACTACATCCGCCCCTGATTATACTACTCTTTTTGCTTCACTCCCTCTTGCCTCTACTCAACAATTTGGAATATGCCAACTCATATTGCCTTGCAATCTCTTCTGTTTTACATTTTCGTTACACAGGCAAGGGTACCCCAATAAGACATGTTTTGGGAAAGAGCAAGTTGATTTTGGGATTGCTAGAGGGGATTCCGACAATGTTGAAGGGCGAAGTTGCAATGGTAGATCATTTTGAACCTCAAATTTAGTTATTATGATGCAAATCTGTCTATTTAAAGTCTGTTAAATAACATTACTACTATGGGGGGTACTACAATACCCTAACAATGACTCTGCTGTATTATCTTTTGTTAACTAGTTATATAGAATATCTCCCCCCTTTTAACCAAAAAAGTCTGTTAAAAGTAAACAAATCATAACATTCTACTTTTTTCAGCTAAGTAATCTTGAAATTGTTGATAATTCCTTTATCTTCTCGACTAATTTGCTTATCATGACAAGTGCATAGTTTCAACTGTTCTTTCTCTTTCTCTGCTCCAACCCCCCCAAATAAATAAAAATAAAAAACCAAAAAAAAAAAAAACCAGAACGAATATTTAGTGATACTACCTGGACAGAAGTATAAGTGCAAAACACTTCAATGGTAAATTAATCTCCTCAAACAAGATGCAGTGAATCAGTCAAACCTTAATTTTCTGTTGACAACACTATAGCAATGGTTAAATCTACTTGTTTAGTAACCTCTTCAGAATATGATACATCTCCAATATTTTGCATACATTTTTTTTATTCAAGTAATATTTTGGATACCGTTAAAGGAGATAAAGTTGATAAAATAATCTCCGATCATTCAGATAAGTTAAATGTAGTTGCCAACTCAACCTGCTTTATATATGCCCCTTAATATGAGCTTGTGAAGTCATTTTCCCTTTGTTCTTACACCTTTGCATGGATGATATGAATAATCATATTCCTAGCTCACTTTAAGTGTGGCTCGTGTTATCGCAGTTCAAAATGAAACCTGAAATGCACTATGGAGAGGAGGATTGTCCAGTTGCAGTTCCAGATAACTTTCCTAAGGATTCTGAGCTTCATTTTGAGATTGAGCTGATTGAATTCTCCAAAGTCAAGGCAAGAATGATCGTAAATCCTATATAATGTTAGTGACAATGAAAGACCAATCTGTTCCCTCTAGTCCCTTTTACTCTTTGTAATTGCTCATATGAGGTGGTGCCTTCATAGCCTTGTTGGAGCTGTATGCACTGTTGTT
The DNA here is from genome assembly GCF_000715075.1 of Nicotiana tabacum. Lineage (NCBI taxonomy): Eukaryota > Viridiplantae > Streptophyta > Magnoliopsida > Solanales > Solanaceae > Nicotiana > Nicotiana tabacum. The sequence continues at coordinate 132,135,689 of NC_134092.1, read as the reverse complement.
TATTCCCGACGATGGCAACTCTCGATATCATTTATTTTGCCCCTTAGTTTGCTATTCTATATCTTTAAGTACCGCAAGGATGGTAGTCCTATTTTTATTAGAAACATGTAGGAACGAAGAGAAGGTGGAGGCATTAAAAAAATATGAATACTAGGGTTGTACACTTTACATACAAAGCATGGACTGCTTGGACACCTATAGCTGACTATTTAGATTTGTTGATATTTCTTCAATTTGGAGAATGACTAGGGTTGAAGGAGCATAGAAAAAACTGCCAGCTACCAACTTAAGGAAGTTTCTATCATTTTGGGTTCTTTCCTTTTATCGTATTTCTTATATATGCATTTGTTGTTATTTTCTTTCCTTTTCAGACCAGTACCAGATTTCCCAAAGTTGTCGAAAACTTTTCTCTCGGACCTTTGAATTCTTACCTTTTTAATCCTCTTTTTAAGAAATTTTGGTGGTTTCATTGATGGTAAGATGTATCTCAAACAGTTCTTTTTTTTTTTAATTTTCAGGTGATAACTGCTGATCTTGGAGTCCTAAAGAAGGTATTAAGAATATTTTTACTTTATCCGCCCTGCACCACATCAACCTATTTGAACGCATGGGTAAAATATGTGCAAGTGTGTGTATATGTGTTTGTCTGAGTCTCCGTCACAATCTGGTGTTTTTATTCGAAGCTGGTTATCAGTGTAATAGCATATTGAACTTAAGTGTATTAGATGGAATAAGTAAAATGATTGTTTCTAACTGTTTCTTTTCATTACTAAACAGGTTATAGAAGAAGGACAAAGCTGGGAAACACCTCGGGAACCTTACGAAGTAAAAGCTTGGTAGAAACCCTTATTTCTCCTGAGGCAGCTAATTCCTAAGGATGTTGCACTGATAGTTGTGTATATCTGAGTCGTCCTTAAATGTCACTCAGATGTGTATAATCTGAATTATTATTTATTCTAGGATTTCCGCAAAGTCGGGGGATGGGAAAGTGATTCTATCGCGGACTCAGGATGAACCATATTTCTTCACATTTGGTAAATCTGAGGTTCGCTAATACCTTGTGAACTTTTGCTATACCTTCTTGATCGCTGATTCTTGCTCCAGTATTTAATACACTAGCTTATCCCTTGTCTATTCGCTTTTTCCCCTATTTAATGAAAAAGCTACTATCTAATACTAGTATTGTAGTTTCATTTTAAATTGAGTTCAGATGCCAAACTCCTTAATCTTGCTGTCCAGGATTTGAATTCTCCTTTTATATTGACCGCAAATGTGTATCTAACTATCTATTATCTAATCTTGGGTTCTATTTTCACCAACTTTAGGTACCCAAAGGTCTCGAACTGGGAACGGGGACCATGTCACGTGGAGAGAAAGCAGTGATTTACGTTAAAAGTCAATATTATACAGAATCACCTCTAATGCCTGTGGTAGAAGGTGTTGACGAAGTCCATTTCGAGGTTGAACTTGTCCATTTTGTTCAGGTAGACGCTGTATGTCTTGATTATTCCAAAGGCGCTTCTTTCTATCGCAGAACATATTCTTTTATCTATATTTTTTGTGTTCTTCATCTTCAACTTTCATTCACTATATTATAAATGAAATACCTACCCGTTCTGAGCAGATATCACATGGGTATGGGTACTTGACAGATCCTTAAAGCTACACTAAGACTTCCTAATATTTGAACGTGTAGGTGTTGTATACACACGCGTAACCTATACCCTGATACATACCAATACGCAAGTCAGTGTAACATAGGTCTTCTATGATATTCCCATTTCACTCAGTAACTCGCAGTTACATGTTTAATGAGTTCAATCTTTCAATTTGGTGTTTGTTCAGCCTTACCACTATAATTTGGTGTATTCCTCTGAATGTAATCATGATCTTTTGTCTTGTGCTTGATATAATTTCTCTATTGGTAGGAAGTATTTCATTATAATTGTAACCACTTTACTATTATTTTATAATCTCATGCTTGAATTCCACTTTCATAAGGATGTGTGCAATGATAACCACAAGTGTAAACATAAACGTCTATGTGTCTCCATTGTTGACTAATAAGCTTGAGGCCAAAGAAAGGAACTTGTTTCTTCAAAGCACTGGTGTGGTGTGTAGGTTCCATGGAGCACAAATTAGTGTAAATTTGGTTTCTCATATTTGTTTCAGATTTTTGGGCCTCTTGAGGGTAAAGTTAACCAGAGAAAAAATACAATGGAAGCAAAGGATCCATATATGTGATATCAACTAGTTGGAATTAAGACTTAGTTGTTATTGTTACACTTACATTAGATCTGGCGTTAATCAGGCGTCTTTTTCATTCTAGTTGGAATTTGGCTAAGGATAAGCGAGTGATCTAGGGAACATATAGTATTAATGAACTCCTAATTGCTGTAAGAAACAAATTACTTAGTGTTTGAACGAAACAGGTCTGAATAAAGCGAGAATGAATATATGAGATTTGTATGGCTGAGTCGAACTGATTGGGATTGAGGCATGATTTGTTTGGTTGATTGTGTTTTATGCATTTGCTTATTGATTTGGAAAAGTGGTGCAGACTTTTAACTTCAATGCGATTTACATTTTATGGGCAAGGAAGAAGTCTGCTCGATTTATCTTTTACTGCTTTTTTGCTTTGAAAATCTAAATGTGGGTATTAGTGACGCAGGTGCGAGATGTGCTCGGAGATGGACGCCTCATAAAACGCCGAATTCGTGATGGAAGAGGTACTTTTGAGGCTTAAGTTCCACGCACAACTTTGAGCTTATGTATTGTTACCTCTTCCACACACCTCATCACTATGATCTGTCAAGTACTGTCTAATATATCTGAATGGCATAAGGACAATTGAATTATTCTTTTTTTGGTTTTTAATACTATTTATATCAGATTTAAACAGCTTATCTGGGTCCTACATTGTACTCTATTTGTTGTCCATATGGTGATTCATCTTATTCCCTTGTTTCACACAGTATTTACTTCCCTAAATTAACTTCCTTTTCATAAATTCTTGGTTATCTTTCTCAACTATTAAACTGCAGTATTTATGATTGACTATTTTGAGCTATAGATCATTTATTTTACTTATGTGATTTGCTTATTTGTTCCCTTTGGGGTAAATACAATTGAATCTGACATAACCTCATATTTTTCAAATCTCTTAGACAGCAGGTATGTGTTAATAACCCACCCCAGTTGTGTGGATAGTGTAAGGGTCATTCTCACTTTCTGCATTCGTTCGTTAAAAAACTTGGATTATACGTAGCTTACAAAGATTAGGAGGAGGATGTCCAGTGAGGTGCAAACACTTGGATGCTAAATTACAAAACCCAGCAACAGTTTTCCCACTCTTTTTGGTCCATCTTTTTTCAGATTATATTGCATGACACTCATTATAACTTGTCTACTAGTGTCTGATGGCCGCTAATCTATCCTATGACTCCTTAAGTAGTGGCCCACACTTACTGACGGACAAAAGGGCTATGACTAATCTAGCTTTCAACGATCTTATTTAGGCACCAAGGTTGTTTCTTAAATGAGACATTGTTAAGGTTATTAACTGCAGTCATGGTAAGAAATGATAATTGTTTTGCTTGGTTTCTGTATGGAATCGGCAGTTTGGTGCTTTCACCCTTGTGTTTAAGATGTTCCTATTTGATGGAGGTGTTACATGTTCTTTTGCTTTCAATGCCATGTACACCTGTTGGTTATCTACAATAAGGTTAATATTAACTGAAAAAAGCTTTCTCACTTCTATGAAATGATTAGGTGAATTTCCTATGGATTGCCCTCTGCAAGACAGTCTACTGCGTGTACACTACAAAGGATTGCTTCTTAATGAAGAAAAGACGGTATTCTATGATACAAGATTTGACAACAATGGTCAGCCTTTGGAGTTCAGCTCTGGAGAAGGGCTTGTAAGTCATTTGACTTCATAACATGATCTATTCCTTGTTTTTTTTTTAATCTTTTTATTTCACCATTGTCAGTATAGCTTGCTTACAAGGATACTGTATGTAGGAGTTAAACATTCTTTTGATTTTAATTCTTTCAGTATGTATGACTAAGTTCTTTATTCATCTAGGTACCTCAAGGGTTTGAAATGTGTGTTCGTTTGATGTTGCCTGGAGAGATAGCTCTTGTGACATGCCCGCCTGATTATGCTTATGACAAATTTGAAAGGTTAGGAGGTAGAAAACTTGGGCTTGTACTTTTGCCTTTTCTTGGTGCTCTCGATTTGAAATCTGATCATCACGAACACGTCTTTTCTGATGAGAACTCTCCACTAATCGTAGCATTTTATAATTCATTTTTCATGTGCTCAGGCCAGCTAATGTTCCTGAAGGTGCTTATGTGCAGTGGGAAATTGAGCTTCTTGACTTTAACACACCGAAGGTAAAATTATCAATAATGGCGATGTAAAAGATAGTAATTTGATAGGGTGAGAGAAGGGGAAAGAATCTTCATGCTCTGCTGATTCATAGGACTGAATGCTTGTACTCTCCGTGCCAAATTGCAGGACTGGACTGGTTTCAGTTTCAGAGAAATTATGGAAGATGTAGAGAAGATCAAAGGCACGGTATGTATCAAGTGTATGTTTGCAGAAACTTTGATTAATACAGATATTCTGCCTGCTTTTTAAATGATTATTGAGTTTCCACGGTAGATACATGTCTATAGCTTGGAGTATGGTTGGTATATGCATCCGTTCAATAAACAGGCGCTTTGTCCTAATATTTATTTGGATGCTTGGACTAGGTTTAGGGCCTCAGCTGTTAACCTGTAATCTGGATATATTTGATCCTTTAAGAAAGTTTGCTTTTGTAGTTGGAAACACGTAGTCTAGTTCCCAGTTTAGTCTGTCATACCTGGATATAAGTTGGTTAATACAGAGCTGGTATGCCATTCTAAGGGAAGTCATTTGCTGCGACATGTTCCTTTTCAGGGTAACAGGCTTTTCAAGGAAGAGAAATTTGAACTAGCGAAAGCAAAGTATGAGAAGGCAAGTGCTCTCTTCTCTTTTCCTGTTCTTTTTCCTTTCTTTCTTCCCTTCTTTTTTGGTTTTCTTCTTGACCAGAGGCGGCTCAATAGTATTGGAGGCCAAAAGCCAAGACGTAATAAAAGGCCTTAAACTTGTTTAATAATCCTAGATATTTTTGTTGAATTTTTTTATTTTATTTTATTTTTTTACTTTTTGAGATGCAATTTCATCTTTACGGTGTAATCTAACCCCTTTAATCTTTGTTGAAACATTACTAACCTTTGATAAGATTCTATTAAGAGTTTAATTTTGAATTTTTTCTTTTCACATGACCGTCAACATAACTTACTATATAGCATTGCCTCCCAAAGTAACAATCAAATAGAAATTTGTATTTACAAAGATGATAAATATTTTATGATCTAACTAGCTTGAAGCGTGCCTACAGAGATCTTGAAAGAAAATATCTTACAAAGTTAGAGTTGTAAATAAAATTTATTCAAGTTGGAGTAAGAAGAACTAGAAAGTAACTGCAGATTTAATTGCCTTTCACTTTCATTTGAATTTTCTCAACTAAATCCGAAAAAAGACAACATAAAATATAAAACTATGTTATTAACGATCGGTGATGAGGTAGCAAAAGATGGTTGAATTTTTTTATCACTATTTAATAGTAATAAATATAAGTAATATTTTAATTACATATAAAAAGAGTAGCATTTGGGGCCTCTAATTTTGTGAGGCATAAAGCGGCCGCTTTAGTGGCTTGGGGGTTAAGCCGCCTCTGTTCTTGACCAGAAGTTGTTTTGGTGTTTTTCCCTCCAACTCCCGGATTAACTTCAGTTGGGATCAGTGTTCATATTGGTTGTTCTTTTTTACTGGTTGAAGTTGGAGCTCTATTACATTCTATTGTCACTTCTAGGAGGGTTTAATAATGTGACTTAATGTTGGTTTTTTGTACTGTTAGCATCGTGATCTAATTTACTACACATACCTTGGGCAAGCAAAAGAGCTCTAACGAACTGTTTGTTGCTACTAAATAAGTTTTTAAGTTATTTGGTTTTTGATTAATCATAATCGCCAGAGTTTTGTTTCTCAAGGACTGCCTGTTTAAGACTTCTGATTGATTCCTCCTCCATTCCATTGTGTTTTGATCTATATTTCAAAGCAATCAAGAACCTTGGAATTTGCCTTCTTATAAATATCTATTTGAAATTAAAGACGTTGCTAGCTATTGATTCCTCAAACTACTTCACATTTATGAGAAACAAGGTTCCCATAAAGTTAGATATTTCATTTTATGCGGCATTTCTATTTGGATTGATGAGGAATTCTAAACTTGAGGGATGAACTTTAAACTTGTATTTTTCTTACAGGTGCTTCGCGAGTTTAATCATGTTCATCCTCAAGATGACGAGGAGGGAAAGGAATTTTCGAACACTAGGGTAATTTTGTTCGCAGAACAGATTATATAATTATTATTTCAACTTATCAAAAAAGAAGATTTTATTATTATTACTTTTTTGAAAAAAGAGGAAAATTTTGCTTTCATTACAATCAAAATGATTGAATATTTCCTTTCTGTCAATTTTCAACTTCTTAAAGGCTTTTTTTCCCTTGTGAATGTACAAAGAACTTGTTGCATCTTAATGTTGCTGCCTGCTTTCTGAAACTGGGAGAGCATAAGAAGTCAATTGAGGCGTGCAATAAGGTGACCCTGGAACTTTGTGCTAGCTGGCATATATGCAGGCCTCTCTTTTTTGAATCTAGCTAGACTTGTTTCTGATGGTATTGTGTAGGTGTTAGATGCAAATCCTGTTCATGTGAAAGCTCTCTATCGACGTGGGATGGCCTACATGGCTTCTGGAGATTTCGAAGAAGCAAGAGCTGATTTTAATAAGGTAGTTTCTTCTTCTTGTATTTAGGCTATTAGGCAAAAGGAACTGGGGCATTTGGAATTTTACGAACAGATAACTTACCCCGTTGACAGTATTATAGTTCTTAACCTTTCAGATGGTCTAGGTCCGTCTAGGCTTCCACTGTCATTTGTGAGAAATGCCGTAAACAATGGCAAAAATGTTAAATTAGATAGTCTTAAAATAGAGATTTCAGAAGTTTTTTCCGAGGGTTTGGAATAACTAACACGGAACGTCACTCCCCTTTAGTCTCTCTTATCAATGTTGGGTGCCATGACTAACAAATACCGAGTAACATGAACATCATCCCCTTAGTCTTTGTCATCAAGGTCGGCCGAAATGACTAGCAAATACCGAGTGATATGTCTCACTTTTGAATGTTATTGTAAGAACTTTTAATGAGGTCAATTTTCGAAGTTTAGGTGCTGAATAGATCAAAGACAAAAGGGGTTCAGTGCCACATTTAGAGTAGTTAAGTGCTCCTGGCTCAATTTAAGATAGAGTTAAATATTATGCTTAATTGGATGCTGAGACATTCTAAGTTACGCGTGCAATGCTTGTAGATGATGAGCATCGACAAGTCATCCGAGGCGAGTGCTAAGGCAGCACTTTTGAAACTGAAAAAGGAGGAACAGGTTAGTAGTTGTACCGTGCACAAACCTTTTATCCATTTTAAGTTGTTTGACTGTAATTCCCAATCATTTGGACAAGCCAGGAAGTCGAGAGGAGGGTTCGTAAGCAATTTAAGGGACTGTTTGACAAAAGGCCTGGTGAGATCTCTGAAGTCGGGACTATTGACAGAGAGGATGAGGCTACAGGTGAAAATCTTGAGAAGGACGATCTTGACAATTTAGACGGCCATGAAGAGAGAACTCATCAGACAACAGTGCCTCCACCTCGCTCAGGTATTTTGTCCCAATTGAGAAAGCTTTTTGCATCTGTTGGCCTGAAGCGATGCACCATATTGTGAGGATTCAAAAACACGAAATACCCTGCAACGATCTCTCAACATCGTGTCATTTACACCCTAGCCTTGAGAGCCGGGTATTTAGTCAGTTTTTCTTAAGAAAGCATAGTCCAACCGGCAAGTTTTGGCAGTGATTGTTCACTGTGATAGCAACAAAATAAACTGATGAGAAAACAAAAAACAGAAATTATCTTTGACATAGATGATGTTGCTGGAGTTGTTGATAGATATTATGGAATCCTTGCTCCTGAAAATGGGATTTTCATTTCTACCAATGAGGCCAGTGTATGAGAATTTTACAAATTATAGCTTTGTTGAGGTTGAAGGGGGCTTGGCGTAACTGGTGAAGTTGTTGCCATGTCAACGGGAAGTCACGGGTTCGAGCCGTGGAAACAACCTCTTGCAGAAATGCAGGGTAAGACTGTGTATAATAGACCCTTATGGTCCGGTCCTTCTTCGGACCCCACGCATAGCGGGAGCTTAGTGCACCAGATTGCCCTTTATAGCTCTGTTGAGGAATGACTAATCTGAATCATTTCAACTTCCAGTTTACTTCAATTTCTAATGTGCACTTATCTTCTGTCAATGATACAAAACAACAAAAAATCCAGTGTATTCCCATACATGGGGTCTTGGGATAGTAGTGTGTACGCAGACCTTACCCGACCTTATAGATATAGAGAGATTATTTCCGATAGACCCTCGGCTCAAAGTGTTTCTATGTGCATTATAAAGTTTAAGTAGTAAACCAACTAGCAAAGCATGGGTGTAGGATGCTTAATACTACTAGTATTAACATTTTGCAGTTCTTTCTTTGTCTCAGGTAGACGTATGCAATTAAAAAATGTTCCTTGTCTCCTTATGCAATTAAAAAAATGTTCAAAAAATTGTTACCAAATTCAATTTTCCACCCATAGAAGTCAAAAAAATTAATTTATTTGCTTCATGTCGCCATTTACCACACTTTTTTCACTTGCTGTAAAATTTAGCTTCTACATTGTTTTCTAATCATACACTAATTGATAATTGTCATTTTTACTGTTGCAATTGAGATGGGGAAAATAAAAGTATAAGAAAAAGTCACTATTTCCCCATCAAAGAAAATTATAAGGCACTAAAGGGTATGACTTAGTAGTCAATGAAATGAAGTTGGTTGAGAACTACGAGGTGTCAGGTTCAAATCTCGACGGAGACAAAAATATTATTCTCTCTATTTATGTGAACTTATTTCTTTTTTAATTCGTGCTGAAAATAATAACTCTATAGGATAATTTATAGTCACATAAAATATGTGTGCCTTATCTGTTCAAATATTGATGTGTGGAATTAATCGAGGTATAACCAAGTTGGTCGGGACACTATGGTTATCAAAAAGCAAAGTAGAATGTCACTATTTTCAAGTCTAAAATGGATAGCAACTGCCAAGGTCTAGTGAAACTGGTCCCATAGGCTAATAATAAGCCAAAGAATCCACTATATTATATTATTATATTCTCATAGAATTTTAAATAGAATTCAGATATAAGAAACTAGAGCACAGGGATTGTCCCAATAAAGGGGGAAAAGTGCCTGGGGATTAACTCAATGGAGCAAATGGAGAACAGCACAATGTAACAACAAAAATTGCCGTCGATTTTGAAAATTTTGAAGCTCAGAAAGTTTTAGTTTGAATTCAGCATATAAAGCACATAAAAAGCCTCAATTTTCCCATTATTTTATACACCATATCAAAAGATTTTATTAATTCTAACAGATTTTGGGATTTTTGCATTGACTGAAATATGTTACACTCAGGTTATTTAAATAACCAATTACAATTGCAAGTAGATTAATTAATTAATTATTGAAAAAATAATACTGTATAGTCGCTCTCAAAATAATAGCAGAAAAAATATATATTTTATATATACATTATGTATGTTATATACAAAAATTATACAAATTTTATATACTTTTTTGGCTATCGAATATAAATAGTTTCTGGCGCGAGCTAAAAGTGATAAAAGCCTAGATTAATAACTTAGAAAATAATGTAAAAAACTACTATTAGTAAGTTAGAGTTAGATTTTATTTTCAATGTGCAAAACTTGTAAAATGCCTTGATTTCAATCTTGAATTCGGCGTGGCGACGGGTAATCTTAGATACAATATTAACATGGGCGAAATCAGGAATTTATATAAGGGAATTCAAAACAATTCTAAAATGTAATAGTTTGGAATTTGAACTTAATTATGACCTAAAACAATTCTTTACCCCTTTTATTACTATACTTGATTGTTTCTTCGTGTCAAGGGGATTTAACATCTCACATATAAATAAAAAGATTATTTTTTACTATATTTACATAGTATTAACTTTCCGACGAGCTTAGTTCCGCCACTAGCGAGTGTCGTCCCTTTTGCCTTAATGTTAGTGGTTGCTATTCAAAGTATTTATTTTTCATTCGTAAAGAGATTCAATCGTCAAAATCAATAAAGATGATCATAAAAATGAAGATCCAAATAAATCAAACTGACAACTAAGGCGTATATTACTTTCGGATCGAAATCAACAATTAAAATAGAAACTTTCTTGCATCATTTAATATTTTTCGTATTTATATATATATATATATATATATATATATATATATATATATATATATATGTATGTATGTATGAATCCGCATCTGAGAGACATATTTTTTGAACAAAAAAAGAAAGAAAAAAAAAGATTTAAAGAATTATGGAGTGGTTGGGTAGGGGTGGGGGGACCAAAATTTGGTGAAGATATCGAGTCAAAAGTAGTGGGCGTTTGTTCATAGCAGACCAAAATATTTTTTCTATTATTTATTATATACTTTGCTTATCTACTATTTCTCTGCAGTCTCCTTTTTCATTTAATTAAAGTAAGATTTTCCAAGCGTGCGTGTAAACTACAGTTGGCAATTATTATTAAAATCAAAACTTTGAAAACGATTTCTCAATCACCTTTTTTTTCTTCTTTTTATAATTAATAATAACCCTCGAAAATAGTGTTATACGGTTCGTAACTTAATGGATAATGAATCAAACTGTCCATCTTTCTCGACTTAAAACTAGGTTATCGCAATCGAGTTCGAACTTATGATGTGTGTCTTACCTTTAACGCACACGTCATGATATACGTTCTTACTACCGAATCAAAGTCATGGGACAACTTTGAAGACGATCTCTCTCTCACCTTTTTTTTCCTTCTTTCTATAATTAAAAACCCTCGAAAAGTCAGTGTTATACAGTTTGTAATTTAATAGATAAAAAATTTACCCGTCCATTTTCTCAACTTAAAACTAGGTTGTTGCAGCAGAGTTCGAACTTATGATATGCTCCTTGCGTTTAATGCATACATCATGATATACGTTCTTACTACTGAACCAAAGTCATGGGACAACTTTGAAGACGATCTCTCTTTCTCTCCTTTTTTCTCTCTTTTTTTCTTTTATAATTGAGAAACCTCCGATGCTTGGTGGTATACTACAATTCTTAACTTAATGGATAATAAATTCAATATCCGTCCATTTTTCTCGACTTAAAATTAGGTTTTTGTGCACGGCAAAGTTCCAACAATTATGATATGCGTCTCGCATTTGCGTACACATCATGCGATACGTTCTTACTACTGAACCAAAGTCATCGGACAACTTGAACCTAAACCCTATTTCTTTTATCTATATAGCTATAGCCAGCTGTTTCCTTTTAAATTTCCTTTCATTTTTCTTTATCTGCCGTTGGCTTCTCTATATTTAGACTAGCTCCTTTTAGTTGTATTTGGTTTGCATTTATCGTTTAGGTTTGGTACCAGCTAATGTCTTGCTCTTCCAAATTTAAGTCTCGTGATACTTTATTCATTTCTTTTGACATTTTTAAAATAAAGTAACAAAAGATTGTCTAAATTTTGACTGAGGGGAGAAAAGATATTTTTAATTTAATTGTATGCTAATAGGAGCCAGCTATTCTTTTTTGAGTACCTTTCTAAAATAAATAAACTAACAAAAGATTGGGTAAGAGTCAACTATATAACAAGTATAAAAAAAAACAACTAGAAATCAATTAGAAAAAGCAAATTATTATTAAAATATGTCGTTATCTTTTTTCACATGTAACTTATGATATATAGTCAAACTTTTCTATAATAGCCTCATTTGTTCCGGATTTTTTTTGGATGTTATAACGAAGTGTTGTTATAGAGAACATATATTATAACATAGCATAAAGATTGGTTCCGTAAAAAAAATGGGCTTTTATTTTCAATGGTTATTTTATAGCGACGTTGTTATAGAGAGGTGTGATTGTCCACATAATTTAGATTTCAAGACTTAACTATTAGTAAAATTATTGAGATTTTACTTTCTTGGCATGGGAAAAAGATAAAATTAATTAAAGAGCCTCTATGAAACCTTATCGAACGTCAAAAATTTGTCACTTTCAATTCTCCTATTTTCCATAGTAAAATACACTCCTTTATTAAAGATCAAAGGATCAGTAATAGTAAAAAAAGAACAAAATAATTCTCGACCTCAAAGAAGAAAAGAATTTCCTTTTCAAATGTTTAGTCAATTATAACAAAAAGAAAAGAATAAAGTCCTCTTCTAGCTGAGAAGTCAAGTTGCTAAAGAATCAAGACCAAAGATATTTAATGATGTGATAGTATTATATCTTCCCGAAATTAGAGGTAAGATATGCGTATACATTATTTTTCCTAGACCCCACTCGTAAATTTCGTTATATTTATTACTATTATTGTTGATAGTAATTAATTATATTCTCTTTTTACTGTAAAAGATTACAGTGAGATGAATATGATTCTTCTGTCTTTACTCAGAAATTTTGCACTCAAGATACGAAAAAAATATTGATAGGAAACGCTTTCCTCTTTAATAATAAAAAAAAAGTTTTACGCAATACGAATCCGAATTAATTGAATTTCTAGTACTAATATAGAACACTAAGGGTGTGTTTGGTATGAAGGAATTTTTCAATTTTCCCATGTTGGTTTGGCTTAAATATTTTCCTTATCAATTCATTTCCTCCAATTGGAGGAAAATGTTTTCCTTATCCAAAACTCTTCTCAACCTTCCCCACCCTCACCCCCTCTACAAAAAAGTCTTTTTTTTCTTCTCATCAAATTTCAGTTTTTCCGTTACTACGCCCCCCACCCCAACCCTCCTCCCCCCCCCCCCCCGGAAAAAAATATTTTTTAAATATATTTTTCAGTCTTAATTTTTTTATTTATCAGATTAAAGGTTCAAAATTTTATAAATTCCAAAATTATGAGTTCGGAGGTTTATGTGTTTGGAAGTTTACGAGTGTAGAAATTATAAAGTTTACGGGTTCGAAATTCCGCGGTTTGAAAGTTTAGTGGTTCGAAAGTTTATGAAATTTGTGGGTTCAGACGGTTATTGGTTTGAAAGTTTATGGCTTCATGTTTATTATATCTAAACTATTTGTGAATACTCTTGAGAAGTCATTTTCCTTAATTTGCGTACCAAACACTGGAAAATGAATAAGATTACTACTTATTTTATAAGAAAATATTTTCTCGAAAAACATTTTCTGCGGAAAACATTTTCCGTTATACCAAACACACCCTAAGTGAAAAACCAAAAAGGAAAAATATCATTTTGTTCTTACTTGCAAGTGTGTGTTTTTACAGCTAAGAAGTTTTTCTCAAAGTATATGTGACAGTAATGTCTTTTTGTTCTTAGATGCATATGTTTTTACAGCTAAGAAGTTTATTCTAAGTCTACAATTTACTGATTACCTAAAACTTTATATTTTGTTGGCAAATATAAAGAGAAGTTAAGGTACCGACCAAAAATAGTAATAATTGTATGACGAGACAAGATAAAAAGCCAAATATCTACTGCCTTCCAGCCTAGGTAACTGGTTTCCCCTTTTCTATTTAATTTATTTTTCACATTAATATATTATTCTACCCATTTCGATCAGAGTTAGAATTTAAACTTTATGAGTTTCAAATTCTATAATAATGTACAATATTTAGTGTTAATAACTGAGTTTAAATTTAAAATTGTGCATTTTCACTAAAAAAAAATTGAAATTAGCTACGAATTTCGTTGCTAAGTAGCTAGCAGAATTTCTTGATAATTTATCGCGAAATGATATTAGCGACAGATTTTTCTATTTAACTACAGAATTTGTGTGTCGCTAAAATCTGATCTTTTAGTAGTGTTTGGTGACTTTCATAACACAAATTAGGAGTGCGCATTCGATTTATCGATTCGATTTTGACCCTTATCAATAATTACTTATCGATTATCGATTTTTACATATGCTTATCGTTATCGTTTCAATAAGGTTTCGATTTTTCGATTTCGATTTTTTTTATTTTTGGGGCTTATCGATTCGGTTATCGATTACACCAACAAGAAAAATTGCGGGATTCCACGGAAAGTATATCGCTATAAACACGCCTAACTAATATGGACAAAAAGAAGCAAAAATAAGACGAACACCGTTTATGACATAAAAATTGTGTCAACAAACACATGCAACGAAACTAAAGTAAGAGATCAAATGTATGCCACCAACACTCCAACGGTATAAAAAAAATACGTCATCACGGCTAATTCTGGTTTCCATTAATTTGAACTTCATTCCCTTGAACTTTAAATATGATCATTCCTTAAATGTGGTAGAGGAAAAAATAGGTTTAGGGACTTAGGGTAAAGGAAAGGGTATTATAGAATAAGGGTAATAATAATAATAATAATAATAATAATATAATAATAATAATAATAATAATAATAATAATAATAATAATAATAATAATTTTAAGTATATCTTATCGGTTTATCAATAAACCGATAACCGAAGAGGACAAAATCGAAATCGATAACTCGATAAGGAAAATTTTGAAATCGAAATCGATAAACCGATAACAACTAATCGATTCGATTTATCGATAAATCGATTCGAATGCACACCCCTAACACAAATATAGACTTTAGGACAAACCTACTGAGTTTGGTCGAACGCATAACTTGCGATTCAGTTTTTTGATTTGGCACATAATTTATGAAAGAAAAAAAACTTTTAAAATTTATGATTTTAAATAATTTTATGTATAAGGTAAAAATTAAACCCAAAAGGAGATCATTCTCTAAACGTGGTTAAATGAAATTAGACGTTAATAAACTATTCGCGACATAATGACGCAAGTACAAATAGACTTGTGCAAAAGGAAAACAAAATTAGAAAGGGGGATTAATTTAAATGACTTCAATTAACACCTAAAATCGTCTTAATCATGCAAGTGTTGGGAATACACTTTTAACAAAGTCCGGCAAAAGACTCTAAAGTGCTTGTCTTCTAATTCTTATTAGTTGCATGCAAATTGCCGATATGGTAAACCCTACCATTATTTTGCATGTAATCATTGTTTTTTTGCTTGAGTCTATCTGGCGGAGTTAGGAGCGGAAGGGGTTCATTCGAACTTTGTCCGTTAGAAATTAAATTTTATGGTATATATATAAATGATTCGTATGGAATGATCCGGCTATCAAATACTTGGTGGGAATCATCAACTTTATAATGTTTTAATAACGACTTACGCTTTTTTAATGATCTTTTTATTGTTATGCCGGCGATTGATAGATGGACATATATATTAGATGTTAAATCTTTTTAACTTTTTCAGATATTGACTTATTTCAGTTTTTAAAAATTTTGTGTTCGCCACTATTATTTGACCACCACATATTTCTATAATGGTAAGGTCCCGTTTGGCATAAATTTTATTTTTTTTACTTTTTTTAAAAGAAAATTCAAAAACATTGCTTGATTATAAAAAGTGATCAATTTTCGGGCAATTTTTAAAAATGTATTTTCCAAGTTTTTAAAAAGTGGTTAGACTAGGTTTTCAAGTTTTTGAAGTTATTTACTCAAAAAACTCAACTACTTTTCCATTAAAATGTATGTCTAAATATAATTTTAACTTTTATAAATTATTTTTATATCATCTTCAAATTTTAACCAAATTTATATGCAAACGCTAGCTTAATTTCTTTTACTAGCCTCAAACTACCGTAAAAATTATGGAGTAGTAGTGGTTAGTACAACTATCCACTAAAGTCTGTCCAAAAATTAAATCTTTACGTGACTGGCCACGGCAAATTAATTAATGGACAAGGACATATGTACAATTTTTTCTCCCTGTGTGTTTATTTTTTCTTGTCCTTTTAATTAGGTTCATGTGTAGTCATCCATATATATAGCAGTGAAACGAATAAGGAGAGTATACATAGTTTCTAAAATTTTAACTAACGAAATTTGAGTGATCTCGTCATGTCACAATCATCAAATTGACTAGTAATGCAATCGAGAGTTGTGGTAAAATGAATAAAATTCTTTTTTTCTTAATTTTAATAAGAATAATTATCTGATACTTAGCGCCGCCATAGATTTTGGCTTTGTTTTTCAAAAAAAATTAAAAATATTGTTTGTTTATGAAATATGATTATGTTTTGGGGAAAAAAAAATTCTAAGTTCCCAAAAACTAATTCACGATAGTTTTTCAAATTTTTTTTTCTTTCACTCACAAAACTTCAATTTTTCTTCAAATAAAATGCATGTCCAAACACAACTTCAATTTTCAAAAATTATATTTCAACACAACTTCAAAAACTCTTTCTCTAAGTTTCAATTAAATCTATGTCCAAACGCTAGCTTAGACTAGCGAGAGGTTATATAGTTCGATCGGTTGAACACATAATCTCAGATACGTTCAAGCTAATTCGAATATCATCGTTAATAAATAAAATAAAAAACAAGAGAGTTCGATCCTACCAATAATATTCGATAGTGTGGAAGAAGATTAAAATAGAAAATAATTTATACATAGTACGTGTACATCCATATTTTATAACATTATCTCTTTGACCAAGAAAATATTTTATATGTACAAAACACAAGCCCCCAACAACTCCTCCGGACTAACATATACTCCCACCTCAGTTTATGTGAATCTATTTCTTTTTTGGTCTTTATTCCAAAAAAAATTCATTTTTTTAATACTCTGTGTCCAGTCAAACCGATTCACATAAATTGGAACGGAAGGAGTACACTTTTTAAAAAGTTTCATAAAAATATATACTCGAAACACCCACTACACTACTCTAATATACCCTACTTACACTCTGCTTTCCCAAAACCAACTCTTCTATTACTCAAATCAAATTCTACCCATAAATTTTGTTGATGAAAATTTCCAATAATATTACTTGCTATTCCAAGTGAATCCGATCGTCCAATCCCTATACAATGAACTCCTCCACCTACATCATCCAACATTTTCTCTTTATTAATCATAATCTCAACTCGATTTCCAAATTCTAACGTCATATCGCCTATTAATTGTCCGACTTGTATGGAATTTATAGTATCGAAGCACATATCGAGTGAACCACCATAAACGTACCCCTTCTTTAATTTCGAACCTACTAACTTAACAATTTCTTCTCGGACTTTATTATATGCTTCTTCCACCAGGAAAGTGTACTGGGTGCCGGAATCAATCATCGTCTGGCCGGAACCACCAGCGTTCGGCCGGAAAACCCTCTCGGAGATATTCAATCCTTTCCCGCCAATTTTTATCCCCACCATATCAATAGTATAAGCTAGGGGGTCCAAATTTGGCATGCGTTGACTTTGAGGAAAAGTCAAAAGATTTATATATTGAAACATATATGAATTAGGGTTTTGACCTAGGTAAAATGTTCCACTAGGTAATATTTTCCCTTGTCTACTAGGCACACAATAAGAGAATTTTTGTACCTTAGCTTGGGAAGCAAAAGAAAACCGTCCAAGATTCATTCCCAAAATACCCTTATCATCACTAGACTCCGTAGCACAACCAAGAATCAAAGGAGGGGTAATTTGGGAATTTGATAAGGTAAATTTTTCTCGTACCAAATTACCCTCAGCTAAAGTACCATCAGCATAGAAGTAAGAATAGTGACACAAACGTTTTTGGTCACACGATGTTGGGAGGGTAAAATCGGGAATTCGTGGCTTACAAAGTGGATGATTACAAGGAAGAGCAGAAAAAGAAGAGGATAAAGAAGGATCAAATGAAGTAGTAGGAGGTGGTTTTTTTGGAATTTTTTTATTACATTGAATCCAAGAAAGTTGACTTCCAGTATCTAAAACCATTTCTTGATTTTGTGGAGGTGTTCCTATAGGAAGTGTAACAATTAAAGCCATTGAATATTTGAAATTTGATTTATAACTTAAAGATGCCATTCTTGTCATGGTTTTAGAAGATTGAAAAATGGATTTAGTAGAAGATTTTTGAGATAATAAAGGGGTTGTAGTAAGAGGAAAAGAAAGTGAAAATGGTTTATTTTCATGGGATTTTTTAGCTATTGTTATATGAAGAAAACTAAGAAATAGAAGCAAGAAAGCTTTGTAAATTTCCATGGAGAAAATTCAAGAATTTGGGTAGGGGTTGAAGAAGGGGGTGGTTGGTATTTGGAGTTAAAGTGGAGTGGATGTTTGGCTATTTATATGGATTTTGTAAAGAGGAAAAAAGAGGAAAAGGAAAGGCAAAGAGGAAAAAAGGGAAAAAGAAAAGCAAAAGCCAAACGCGGTTTTGAAGATAATATTTTGAGTTGTTTGTAAGCTGTTTTATAATGATCATAGTTACCTACTGAAAATTGTAGTTGAGCCACTGATTGTTATTTTTCTTTCTTTTTCTATGTGATAATAAAAATTAATTGATATTGCGCTCAGCGGAAAAGGTACATAGCCTTAAGGATGGTCAACTAACCATCTTTCGTTAAAAAATTACACTATATGTATAGGTAAAATATTAGATTTTAATGGTATATAACACATATTGAATATCTTTTATCTGGGTTTTTTTTATTTATTTATTTCAAGTTTAAATACTCTAAATGAAATTTCTGGCTTCGCCATTGATGACGCTAATTTATATTCGTATCGTGTAAGATTCACTAAGATGAAAGCAGTACTATCTGTTAGGAGTTTTTTTATTCCGATTGTTCAAACCTAATTTTTTTAGTTAAAGATAAAGAAATTTTAATCGTCTTACTATAGTCATCGATAAATTCATAGTCATAGACTCTTTCCCTATGAAATAATCCTTCTACAACCCTATGAGAACCTAAAAAGGAAAAAAGAAAAAGGAAGATGAAATAAAGAATTTAGCTCAAATGATTCTATTTCTAAATTTTTCTGACTTGCACCTCTGAAACTAAGGTAAAAAAGATTGAAAAAAATTAGTCATTCACAATCATTGATGAAGGATTCCTCGATCGAAAGTTGGATCTATAATATTGGATTTCACCTGAATGACATCTCTCCCTCCCGGAGCTCAAATATCATATACGCCTACAAAATAAAGAGCCTTGAATACTATATATAAAAAAAAAACGCTAGACCTAACAAGATTAAGTGAATATCTAAAATTAAATAAAAAGATTTTTAAAAAAAATAAATTAAAAAGCTTTTGTTTCTCTTCATAGAGAATTCCTCTTTTCTTTCCTTTTGTGAGCCATATACTCTTTCCCTATGAAATGACCCTTCTATCAACATACGATTACCTTAAAAACGAAAAAAATAAATTAAAAAAGAGTTTTTATTTGGAACAAGAATTTCTTTTTGAAAAAATTAGCTTTGGTTTTCTAGTTAGGGAATTCTCCTTTTCTTTCATTCTGTTTCTAAGGAAAATAAATTTATTAACATCCACAATTAAAACAAGTGAATGAAGTTGAAAGGTGGAAAATAACAAAAAATAGATGAAATAATTTTATATTCTATTGTATTAATCAGGAAGACAAATTTAGAAATTTAAGTATTTAGCTTTTTACGAGGACAAGATTTTCTAAGCACAAGGAACAAATTTTTAATTTCCTCAAAGCACAAGGCACATCCAAAAAGGTGGATGTTTGGTTAGCAATTACTTGTCCTCTAGCTATTGTTTCTTTCCTTTCACTATCCTCTTTATAATTTTTCTCCATATTTTTTTCCAACTATTTAAGAAAATTGACGAACCATTTCACTAGCCATTAATTATTTCTTTCCTTTCACTATCTTCTTTATAGTTTTCTCCATATCTTTTTCCAAGTATTTTAGACAATTGACGAACCATTTTATTAATACGGGTAATATCGTGCCACGAGACAGACCATGAAAGTAATGAAAAAAAGTTAGATATTTTTTAGTTGTTTTTCACACATATTAAAAAACTCACCTTTTAACATTAATTAGCAATAAAATTGACCATATTAACGTCTATTATCTCTTCACATAAACACTCCTAACACATACTTCATACTATTTACTCCAAGGTCAATGTAGGAAAAAAAATAATTAATTCATTCTTGAAATCTGGAAAAATCACTTATTTTGGACAACAAAAAAATAGCCAAAAAATCATTTATTATGGACTGGAGGGAGTATATTTTTGTTCATCCACTACTCTTTCTTAATTACTTCACCCGTTCACTTTTATTCCAGTAGCCTAAGGACAAGTCAAAACTACGAGAAGCGCGCGAGAAGTTTTGTGAAGGTAGAGAGAGATTTAAAATCAAACTTCAAGTTGGTGTGCCGTGTGTTATGAAGGCAGAGACCGCCCCAGGCTTCGCCCTAATTCCTTTCTAAGGTTGAATAAGATTAGATTAGTCTCGCTATATTCGTTCTCGAATGACTCATCGATGGAATTAGGCCTTGCGAATTGATATTGAGATGGAGTCCTTACGAAAGTACCTATATTATCAGATGAGGCAGAATCAGAACTTGTCCACTTTGGACTTAGCGCGCTCTTAAGAAACAATAAATAAAGTGCATAATTTATCATGATAACCATACTAATTGGTGTATTGTCATAATGGATTTGAAAAATAATTTGAAATGAGTAATTAATTTTAAGAACAAAATAGGAAAAATAAATTATTTTTCTTTTGATATGAGAAAAGTGGCAAATAAAAATTAAAATTTATTTTTGGAATACTTGAAATTTAAAAGTGAACGGAGGGAGTATATTTTAATTTAATGTTCAAACATTTTCTACTTATCATTTTAGGACAATCAAGAACAGTAATCATTGCATTCTTCTTTTTCTCTTATTTTTCTTCTTTTTTGTTCTTAATTCTCTCTTTTCTAATTTTTGTAATTCTTTTAGCTCCACCTTTTTCTCCACTTACAGATTTATATAAAGTTAGAATATATAAATTTTATAAATATTAAGGGGCTATATTATTATAATAGTACAAGAAACAGCCTATGGCCTAATTTTTTCTTAGTTATAATCCTTTGTTGTTCACCTAATCAAGAATTGGTATCTTCTAGACACAAAAATGATAAAATTCGATAGAAAAAAGGGGAGAACATGTCTTTTGGCTATCTTTTTTTTTTTTTTTTATATTTTTAAAATTTTCCTTTCTTATTAAGAAAATTAAAAGTTATTTATCAAAAGCATTAAAGTGGAAATCAATCTTGCTTAAAATTATAAGGTGGTTTAGAACATATATAGAATCTTCTTCTATTAACCAGTCATTTTCTGTTCATATTTCTTTTCTTGACTAATGTTCTTGTTAATGGGACCCAGTTGAAATGGTGGGGCCCCGTTGTTCCAATCATACAGTTGAAAATTAGTATGTTAAATCACATAATTTGGCACTAAATTTCATAGTGTATAATATAATGCAAATGCTTAAAAAAATTAGAAGGATTGGTATAAGGTCTATTTCAAATAGTTGGTGTTTTGCAGACATCAATCATAATTTGCCAATTGACATCCCTTGTCTGAGACCATTGAGCAGAAAATATATTATGTGGAAATTTTAATTTTGTTTTGATTTGATTTGAATAATGATAAATAAAGATCTAGCAACAAGTGTCTAGTGCTTAATTATTAGTTTTCAATTTTATGATAATGATAATGATAATGATGATAATATATTTACCTTTAGTTTGTCCCCCCACCCCAACCCACCCCACCAAAAAAATGCAAGAACGTATTACAGGTCGCATATTGCAAATCAAATAATAATAACAACAACAACAATAATAATAATAATAATAATAATAATAATAAAACAAAAATAAAAAAAATTATCAAGACTTCTCAAATTGTTTGGAAAAGCAATTATATGAATCATATAATAAATATCCATGTTGGCAGAATATATAATCCCATTAAAGGGATTATATATATATATATATATATATATATATATATATATATACAAAAAAGTATACAAATTTTGAACTTAAATCCAAGAAAAAAATAATCATAGGTTAATATCAATAAGAAGATAGCCTGAGAGATTATGCATGACAGTGTAAACACCTTTTTTTTCTTGGAAAAATAATTAAAAGAGAGGAAAAACATTAGTTTGCTTTGTTGCATGATTAAAAAAAACGTAAAATGGAAGTTGAAGGATATTAAGGACCCGTTTGGCCATAGATTTTGCCAAAATAAATTTAGGTTTTATTTGGGAAACATATCTTTGGTCATAGATTTTGCCTATAATTTGGCAAAATCCCAAATCTCAAATCCCAATAGCTGGTTTTGAACCAAAATATTCACAAACACTAATAATATACATGTTTTTCCAAAATAAATTTGGGAAATATGTTTTGAAAACGTATGTCGAAACATATTTTTATCTTCAAATCAAACTTCACCCAAATCAAAATTTTCAAAATAAATTTGAGAATCTATGACCAAACGCTATAAGAGATTGTACTAGCTCATTGGCATCATTTCATAAATTATAACACAAACTTGTAGGTAAACCCATAGAATTGAATATGATAATTAGGAGTAGCAATTATTTCCTCCATTGAATTCTGTCCTATGGTGTCTTTCAAAACTATCATGGGTTTTTAAACAAGTACAAATAATGATGTATATTGGACATGAATTCAATGATCTCTCTGCTGTACCCAGTTTTAATTCTAGGGTCGAGTTTCGCGGAGCCAGAATTTTATTAAGGAGTACCAAAATATATAAAAATAAATATATTAAAAAAATCAAGGGAAATAACATATAGTATATATGCATATAATTTTTTTTTATCTATCTACATTGTATTTTTCCCACAAACTAACACCAGTGCCGGCTCAAGGGCCAAGCGGCCGAAGCAAGGGCTTTAGGTCCCTAAGTTTCTAAGGCCCCATTTTTTAAATTAATAGTAAAAATAGGTTAATCTATGGTAATTATCTTAGAAAATATTTAATATTCATGGTAAAAAAGTATAAGATTGATGATGACTGATGATTAATTTATATTCTAATGTTAATATTCTTTTTCTTTCTTATTAAAAATCTTGTATTTTAAATTCTCCTTCGTCATCACTAAATTTTCTATTTTCTAAAAAACACACGAACGAAAGGCATTGAATAAATTAAAATTGCATTTCTGGTTCTTTCTCTATTTCTCAAGCATTTCAACAAACAAATTAAAAATATTAAAATTTGATTTGATATCAAATTATCAACATTTAGAATCGGGTTCGATTATTCTAACTTGTTACTATCTTTTTCTTCAAATTTGAAATTTATTTGTGTATCTTTACCAATAATAGTGTATTGCTTTTCATTATTTTATCAGAATTTAAATATGTCAACTATAAATATGAATCGTGTTACTTAATATGATATTTTTTAAAGTTTAAAGCCTCTTAATATTGGTTACAAAAAGGTCTTTTATAAACTTTAGCTTTAGGCCCCCATTGTTCTTGAGCCGCCTATAACTGACACCCCCTTGCTATAACGTGGCTCCACCGCTATTGAGTTCAATGAAAGCTTCTTTAGTTCATCATTTTTTTTTTTATTACGGTGATTTTCATTCAGCTTGTGTCCACCTCAATTAATTCTATGGAATACCTGTTATTAGTAGTGGGAAGAACCGTTATGCTAGTAAGTGTATTTTAACTTGTAGTGGTAAATATAAGATAATTTATATTGTTTCCAGCTTATTAATCCTATTTTCTGAACTATTACCTGTTATTATCTTTTAATTAAGTGACTTGATATATAGTGTCAATAATTTTTAACACAACTTATGCATAGAAATTATATTCATTATTGACAACTTCTGAATCTTTTTTGTTTTGTGAGCCCGCTTGGATTAGCTGATTATAAATAACTGATAAACTTGAAGTGCTGAAAAGCATTTTAAGTGCTTAAACTGATTTTTTAAATAAACATTTATGTGTTTGGATAGACGTGCCGAAACTGATAATAAGCAGTTAATAAGTTTGGTAGAAAAGGGTTGATAAGTTGTTCTTTTATTAAAATGACTAAAATATCCTTAAAACTTTACAGAAGATAATAAATTAAAAAGTTTCTTTGTGAAGAAAAAGATGACCCACGGAAATGGAATGAAAAGAAAGTTATTTTGTGATTAGAAAATATTATTAAGGCTATACTAATAAAAGTCTTGGTCAAACAATAAGTGCTTATAAGCTAAAAAGTCATAAGTTGGGGGTGACCAACTTATGACTTATGACCGATTTTAACTTATAAGCACTTGGCTTATAAGCTGTTTGGGTATTTAACAAACGCGTAGATAAGCCAAAAGTTGCGTATAAGCCAGTTTGACCACTTTATAAGCTTAGTCAAACACCCTTTGTGTAATCAACGTAATCCGGAATCTACTAGCTAAGTAAGTCGGATAGCATCGAGTTACGCACGTTCGAGAGGAAGCGTTTCCTATCAAGAGGTTCTTAATTTTCAAGTTCGAACCTGAAGCATCTAATTAACGAGTAAGAGATCTCATCCATGCCATCACGTCTGAGTTTACAATGAGAAGCTACTCTAGTCACTATCTAAATCATACATTTATCGATCATTTCACTCTATCTATGTGAAAGGTTTAAAGAGTCTCTTAATTTCTAACACGTAGCATAAAAAAGCCATAAATTGAAGTAACAATCAAGCTTTGAATTATGGGCAAGTTCAAGCCATATGGCACAATCAACTCCACCCACATTTTGCTCTAAAACCTACAAATTTTTTTTGTTAATGTTTGTGCTTAAAAAGGTGTACAAACTTTCTCTATCTGCTTGTTTGGTTCTATTCTTTCAAAAAGACAAAAAAATAGTTAGTTGGATCTTTCAAGAAAACTTTATTAAAAAAAAATTGTTAAAAGAAGAGTAACTATCTTAATTAATTAATTTTTTCTCCAAATCTTTCATAAAGGTGTCCACATATCACCACTACTATATGTGTAAAAATAAATTATCAATAGTTCTGGTAAAAATAATTAAAAGTCTCGAAAATTTTAAGTATGAAAAATTTATTACAGAGAGTCATGGGCCTTACACAGAAAAAATTTGAATTAGTCGAATTCAAAGCGAATATCGAACATCAAATAAAAAATAACAACATAATTATGGTGCGACAATCAAACTATCAAGAAGTCTTTTCTTTTTTTAGGATAAGGAAAGAAAGCCACTCTCATGAAAATTACTCTTACTCAGATTTGATGTTAATTAATAGACATCTCTATCTAAATTTCCTTTATTTCAGCTACGTACCTTCGAAAAAATTTCGTCTTGGCTAATCATTATCATGACTAATTTTTCTAGTTTGTTAAACCCCGAGCTATATGAGGAGGAAAAAGAATTGTTAATCAATTTTTTTGTATGGATGAATGTACTTAACTATTACGATGTTTGTTACTTTTGATACTTTTGCGGCTGTAATATTCATTAAATTAATGGCCTGTAATAGTTAGTAAATTCTTTTATAAGTAGTACCTCTCAGTCTCGTGTTGTTACATTTGTAGTAAATAGCCTTATAAAAATAACAGAAAATAGAGAACTTTTCCCGACGACAGAAAATCTAGACAGTTCTCTTGATGGATTAAGATCCTTGGAAAAAGACAAACAGATTTTCATTTGATTCTAGGAAGTAGTGTTAGTATTAGGAAATTGACAGACAAATAAAGCAAAGAACAAAAATATTTTATTTGTTTTGAGTAGTTAGTTTAAAGGTTAATCTATTAGGCAATAACCCCCGTTGGGTTTTCTTTGGCTATCGGTTCTTTTCCAAGGGGTGAAGTTTTGAACTGGGTATAAATTTATTTTTTTTAAAGTAGTGTAGGATATAGAGACTCAAACTAAATTCAGTATACTTAATGACTTATTTGATACCATTAATTTTTTCTTGCTAATTTCAAGCAAAACAAATCTTGAACGACGATAAGTCAGACAATAAAAGAGAAATATATCAAAAGAGACACAAACATTTAACGTGGTTCGGTCAACTGACCTACATTCACGGCGAAGATGAGCAATCCACTATATAAAAAGAGAGTACAAAATATCAAGAGAACAACCTCACGAAGAAGCAAACACAAGTGACACACTAACACACGTCCCATAAAATTCTCCCCCTAAACACGACTCTCAAGCCCCCTATGGCTACATTGTGGATGCTACTGAATGAGAATGACGGATCCTCAATTTATAGAAGTTCAAATCTTTTCTTACAAGAAAAAGGACTAGCCAAGTATAGGAGAATTATAATTTCCTTCTACAAAAAGGAAAACCCAATTAAGGTAATTATATTGCCGTTTCCTTCAACAAATAGGAAAACCAAATATGGTAAGAAAATTATGGCAAACACCTAACAATTCTCCCCCTTGGCCGGATTTTTCTGACAAAATAAACTTGATCCACCTTCTTCACATAACCTTCAACAGGTCGCATCTCCAAATCTCCACCACAAAGTTTGTCTCAACGTGCGTTGCACACCGGTCAAATTTCTCAGAAAAAAATTACGATTATCGTCAAATATGTTGTGGCTAGAACTAAACCCTCCAAGATGAACCTGTCTTGAATCTCGCTCGAAGCTGGCTCTGATACCACTTGTTAGGACCGAAAAAATCAGGTGTCGTGCGGAAGCTAGCAAAGCAAATCTTGAACGATGATAAGTCAGACAACAAAAGAGAAATATACCAAAAGAGACACAAACATTTAACGTGGTTCGGTCAACTGACCTATATCCACGGCGGAGATGAGCAATCCACTATATAAAAAGAGAGTACAAAATATCGAGAGAACAACCTCACGAAGAGGCAAACACAAGTGACACACTAACACTTGTCCCATAAAGTTCTCCCCCTAAACTTGACTCTCAAGCCCCTTATGGCTACATTGTGGATGCTACTGAATGAGAAGGACGGATCCTCAATTTATAGAAGTCCAAACCTTTTCCTACAAGAAAAAGGACTAGCCAAGTATAGGAGAATTATAATTTCTTTCTACAAAAAAGAAACCCAATTAAGGTAAGTATATTGTCGTTTCCTTCAACAAATAGGAAAACCAAATATGGTAAGAAAATTATGGCAAATACCTAACAATTTGGGATGAAGGTTTTATGATGAATAGTAGATTCTGGATATTAAGGTATTTGAAAGGTACTGCAGATTTGAAGTTGTGCTTTGGCAATGGCAAGCCTGAACTTGTTTGTTACACAGACTCTGATTTAGGAGGCAATCTTGATAATTCAAGATCCACCTCTGGTTATTTGATCACTTTTGCAGGGGGAGTTGTTTCTTGGCAACCTAGACTACAAAAGTGCATAGCTCTATCCACCACAGAAGCCGAATATATTGCTATCACAGAAGGTGCGAAAGAACTATTATGGATGAAGGAGTTTATTAATGATCTTGACTTTGAGCAGCCAAGGTACATCTTATTTTGTGATAATCAGAGTACTATCTGTCTTACCAAGCACTCCACTTTTCATTCTAAGACCAAACATATAAATAGAAAGTATCATTGGATAAGAATGGTCGTGGAAGAGAAATTATTTGAGGTTGAGAAGATACGCACTGATGAAAATCCTTCGGATATGCTGACAAAGGCGGTGGTTACAGATAAATATGAATTTTGTAGAAAATTGGCAGGCATGGAGCATGTCAATAGTTCCTCTACTTAAAGACACATTTGGCCCCTTGGCTGGAGGGGGAGTTTGTTGGGCACATGTCCATGTTGTCCAGCCAAAGGCCCAATGACCTAATCCTATTCTCTTTTGTTTTCCATTCCTATTTGGAATTGGATTCGGTTTATTCCTATTTTGAGTGGGTTTTGGCTTTAAGAGAAAGCACCACTCATGATCTATAAATATGACAACCTTGGAGAATTATTCTAGGCTTATTGATACAAGTCTTTGAAAGACTTAAGCACATAAGAGTGGTTTTTGAGAGAGATTTCGTCAAGAGAGAAGAGAGAAGAAAAATATTTGTTTTGCTGCAGATTTTTATTCCGACCAGCCAACTTCAAATCACGTTTACCAATTCGTTAACCGTTGGATCGGGCTGAAATTTTGATTGAGTGTTTGTAACATCTTGGTCTTAGATTTGAACGGTGAATATCGGATTTGGAGGCTCGTAGCATCTTATTTCGAGCCTTGAAAGCAGCTTCGTTTTTGTGGATTATATTTTTTCTTCAATTGATTAGTTGTTGCTCTTATTGCTATTGTTACTCCGTGTTTGACACTTGTTGTGTAGCCAATTTGGAGAACTTTTGTAACCCTCTTATTGTTATAGTTGAGCTTTTTGGATCTTTGTGATCCCGTGGTTTTTACCTTCGATTTGAAGGGTTTTTCACGTTAAAATTTGGTGTTCTTTATCTTCTTTATTTTCGGGTTTGCCTCTTCCTCGACATAACAAGTAATAAACACCATTAATATTTTCTTGTTAATTTCAACTTTTTTTATTAATTGTCTTGGACAGATGTAGAGAAATTGGTGGAAGATTCTCCCTTGGGAAGATAGTAACATAAACTTTTCTTAACTTTATAAAATATATGAATAGTGTATTTTTCTGGGGTGGGCATATCTTAATTAATGTACTTCGACAAAAATAACGAGGGACGAAATTTTGGGCCAAGCTTTGTTGTTTCATTTATTAATAACAAGAAAAGATAGGGATATATTTCTAACTTAGCACGAGTCGCTATTAGAGGCGGATGAGGATTTGAAGCTTATGAGTTCGAGTTATAACTTTATAATAATTTGTATTTATTCAATAAATTGACAAATACAAAATTTCGACTGAAGCTATTGAAGTTGGTCGAACTCGCAACCTAAAGGCTAACTCTACCTTGTCGATTGTGGCAAGAAACTATATTAACCAAGACGAATAAAAATTATTGTCCAATTACCACAAGCTCTAATGCAACATAATTAAGTATGGGAAAATATTTATTTTAATTTTCTTTAAATAAAAAACTTTTTGGAGGTTAGTGGTTGGCAGAGGCAAAGCCAGGATTTTAATTTTATGGGTTCAGGATTTTTGGATCACGACTTCAAATGACTGGATTCTAGATTTATACTGTTTAACTAAAAGTTATTGGGTTCGGCCGAACCGTAGGGCAGCTTGTGTCTCCGCTCCAGTGGTGGTTGGTGGTTAAGTTGGGGTAATCTTAACAAGATATATAATCCTTTATATTGCTTTAGAAATAAAAGGTTCAAATTATGTATAATCTTTTAACAATAAAGATATACTTTTAGGTTTGAATGCAATTTAGTTTGCTACAAAAAAATTATTCTATATCTCAAGTTAATTACTATATTATACTTTCTATAAAGAGTTAATTACTATTGTAGTAATTAACTTAACTTGATCATAGGGTAAGAAAATCTGTATATATATTATTAGTGAACAAAATTTAAACTTGTTAAAATACATAAAATGCTAAAAGAATATGAGAAAGTACCAAAGAGAAACTGAATTCAAAATTCCAAATAGACCAAAAAAAATTACATTGCAAAGTTGGAACTTTGAACCAAAAATCCATTGACCATTTTTTATATAGAGGCGGCGCTAGGAG
The DNA here is from genome assembly GCF_000715075.1 of Nicotiana tabacum. Taxonomy (NCBI): domain Eukaryota; kingdom Viridiplantae; phylum Streptophyta; class Magnoliopsida; order Solanales; family Solanaceae; genus Nicotiana; species Nicotiana tabacum. The sequence goes on along the minus strand of NC_134092.1, from coordinate 132,105,968 downwards.
TTGAAGTTTATGGGTTCAGATTTTGTCATTGAACCTTAGTTCGTTTTAGTTATTGAATATGCAATTAAATATTTTTATATATTTAATAGCTTTTTTAATATAAATAAAAAGTTTAAGCAAAAACTATTGAATTAGTCCGAATTGAGCATTGAATTAACAATAAATTTGAAAATGAATGCATGCAACAAACTCTGTGGCAGGTCAAGTTTTATCCATTCAAGTTGCTGCCTCCCTTAAATGAGACATGATGATCACTTATTGGTACTATGACTAATGTTAAATTTTTAGATATATAATTTTTCTGAGTGGATTGCAATATAGGGAAAATAAAAGAAGAAATTAAAACCTTAGATTTTGCAGCCATGGAGTTTGGAACAAGTACACTAAGGGAGACGAGCGCCCTCCTTGGGTGCGGTTCTTTCTCGGATCCTGCTTAAATAACTGAATGCGAAATACTTTGTGCATCGAACTGTTGAAGGAATTTGAACAAGTACACTAAATTATAAGTTTTCTTGCTTGATTGAATTGCTTAAATAATTTATTTTTATGATATCATTAGTTTAGTTATACAAATTCATGATGTTAGAATCCTACAATATTTGAATAATCCTATCAAAATTTTTCCAATTCCAATGGTATCTTTAATTTAATTTTTTTTCTCTTGGAAAAATGGCTCGAATTTGTCCTAGTATTATTCAAAATTAAGTAACTTTTTTCCTCCGTTATAATCTAATTTACCCTTTTCATTAAAATAAATATTCGTTTGTACACTTGACCCCTAATAAAGCTCCAACATGACGATAATTTTAGATTTTAGTCAAAATAAAGGGTTGAATTTGGATATTTTTCCTTGAAGTATATATATTTGGACAAATAAAATCCACCCATTTAATTTTATGATGGATCTGCTAACAATAAAAGCATGAATAAAATATAACAACAAAGTGAGTTCGAGAATGGAAAGTAAAATTACAATTATACATCAAATAGTACATGGACAAATTTGAATCATTTTTTTATTATTTTTTGAATGTCACTATTTTCTTTACGAAATAATTCATTGTACCACCAAAAGATGTATCCTTTATTTAGCTCCATATGATTAAATTATCTACTAAATAAAAGAAACTACATTTATTACTTTTAAGAAGAGTTAATCTAAATATTTGTCCAAATTACTACTACAACAACAACATACCCAATATAATTCCACAAGTGGGGTCTGCAAATGGTAGTGTGTAGGCGGACCTTACTTCTACCTGAAATTTAAATATTTGTCTATCAACCGCTTAAATTAAAAATAATCGACAAATATATATAATAAATATAAAAAATATATAATTATTCTATAATTTATATATACTGATTATAAAAAGTAAATAGTGAATTGGGACGACTATTGTTATAAAGATACGTATCTTTTTTAAGAAATCCATTAGCTAACGACAGTCTTCAAGATAAGAACTGTAACCTAATAAGATTCTCTTTTTTTTTTTTTAAATAAATAAAAAATAATCTGCAGAATGTTTGTTGTGTTGTCTGACATTCTCACTACATTACAAATGATAAAAAGAAAATATAATTTATTATTACGCACTCGAGCATTCTCGTTCAATGAACTAAAATAATAAATTCCTGTTAAGATTTTTTATTATTGTCTTGGTCAATTGATGGTAGGGACCTGCCCTAAGGCTAAGGTCTAGGGGAACAACTTCTTAACCTAGTGACTAAAATTAGCATTCGTGTCAAGGATTATAATTTTAGTATATTCTTCTCATTTTTTATTTTTTATATGAATATGTAAATATTTTGTTTATATTGCATACCAACCGGATAAATACAAGGAAAAAAATAATCCGCCCATTAGGCACTTTGTCTCCATTATATTATTTTGCATTATATCTACTAAAAATACAAGAATTAGCGACGGACAAATTCTGTAGCTAAACATTAAAGTTCGTTGCTATTTTTGCTTAGCGATAGATTATCAGAAAATTCGATTAGTTATGATCAATTTAGCGACAGATTAAGTGTTGGATGAATTATAATAGCTTAATGTATATGAAGATTTTCTAGATGTTTTTGTCTGAATATTTGACATGGAGCTTATGAGATTTTAAAAATTTATGGATGCACCCTTTCAAACTTATATATGCAATACTCTTGATATTGAAATTAAATCGATTATAACAAGTTATTGTTATTTTTTCGGATTACTTTAATCGGTATTATAGGGAAAAAAATTGTGCTTTATTGTAGGTTAACTTAACTGATGATATAAAAACTTTATGCATTATTGGGAAACAAAACTTAAACTCATAAATGTACTACACGAACAATATTGAGAAGACTCGTTAATTTTCCATAAATAAAATCTCTTTCAATGTGCATGTTGGTTGGAACCTTGCAACTATATCAGACCCATCAATTCTACAACGAGCGGCAGAACTAGAGTGTCGGGAGCAGGTTCGGCTGAACTCAATAGCTTTGATTCCAACTCTGTATTTGTCTTCAAAATCTATTAAATATGTATAAATTATTAATTTATAATCCAGTAACTTAAAACGATTAGAATCCTGAACCCATAAATTTGAAATCCTGACTCCGCCTCTATCTACAGTAAGCTATTTTCCAGATTTTTTATTTTGTAGAAGTAACGAGTTGTTCCAAAAAGGATCAAAACGACCAGTTATTAATGAAATTCCTAGTCGAAATGTAAGTATTTTCCATCAACATCAGTCATTAGAGTAGAGATAGTCAATGTCTCACAATTAATCTCCAGTTCAGTTCCTTTAAAGAATTTTAGGACCATATTTTAAACCAATTTAAATACATGCATATTGCCCATATTGCTATACTAAATATTTGCATGCCATTTTGGACCACGTTATCTAACCCATTCACATATAATTATGCATCATTAATTTTCCAATGCTTATCCTCTAATTTAAGAGAAAGAAAAAGGGACCTAGGAGAGAGAAGTTTGAATATTAATTCAACTGAGTTTGAACAATTTAATTGTATTTATAAGTTATAATTATTACGATTGAGACAATATAATGCATGGATGTCATTGAAAGCTATTTCTTCTGTCCCCGTGTTATATGTGATATTTGACTGAATACGAAGTTGATTGACGCTTTTCCAAAATAAGACATAAGAATGTGATTGCTAGAAGCAAATCCAGGATTTATGTTAGTAGATTCAGAATAAGTATGTGATCTGGTAGCCGAAAAAATGTATAAAATTTGCTTAATTTTTGTATATAACATACATAATGTGTGTGTGTATATATATATATATATATATATATATATATATTATTTTTACAGCGGCTATATATACAATGTCATTTTTCCTTAATTTCTTCGTTCTAAAACAAATGTAAAAATAGCACGGGCTAGCCAGTTTTCGGACTGATCATTGAAAAATAGCCAGCATTTGCAAAGTTATTGAAAAATAGCCACTATTTTGCCGCAACACGGAAAGTTCCAGCATAATATACTGGAGACTGGTGCACATGTGTATGAACTTCCAACATATCGTGCTGGAACTCCAACACACGAAAATTTCCAGCATAATATACTGGAAATTGGAACACCTGTTAATAAGCTTCTAACATATTATGCTGGACCAGTATATTATGCTGGAACTCCATGCTGGAATATTTTTCGAATTTTGAACAATGTTTTCGTTCAGATTTATCTTTACATAAAAAGTTGCTAAATTTCAATTATTTTTAAAACGGTAGCTATTTTTCAATTACCACTTATAAATCTCGCTATTTTTGAATTTCACCCAAAACAAATGTCAGAGTAGGCCCATTGGCCCACAAGTCTGTTGATCTGCAAAACTGGGCCAAACACCTAATTAGTGGACTATTCTTTCTTGCTTTGACACTGGATCGGCAATGATATAGGCCCGGCCCAGATGATTGCCTTCAGAGAAATTTATTTTTTCCAAATTTTTTACCAAAAAAAAAAAAAAAAAAAAAACAAGAGTTTCAATTTTGGTGTCGAAGAAAATGGTGTACTATTTATGAATTTATACCTGCTATGTTCAACTTGTTGGGTAGTTAAGTTTCTATAGGTACTAGGTAATTTCTTGTTTGCTCTCAAAATCTCTAATTTGAAGATTCGAACTAGTATTTATTTCTTTTTTATTTGAAAATTTGTGTCATATGCTCATATTGCTTAAATTGTTTTGATTATATCTTTGTGATTGCAATTTGTATCCCATTTATAGATGTGATTATCCTCTCCAAGTTCATTTTTTTTCTCACTTGAACAGTTCGGCAGTTGTACTTCTGCTCCAAGTTTAAGTTACCAGTAGGATGAACCGTAAAATTTTGGAGTTGTTGTATGTTTATTCGTGTTTGAGCGAAGAACATGTACACTAATTATATGCTAAACTTTTTACCATGCTTGAATATATACAAAGATTGTGACAGTGGACTCTGTCTTCTTGAACCGAGGGTCTATTGGAAACAACCTTATGCATACATACTACCTCCCCAGACCCCAATTGTGTGATTTTACTGGGTTGTTGTTGTTGTTGTAGTGTGACAGTAGACGACTGCAATAAGAATAGGCTGGAAAAATATTTTTAAGCAGTGAAAGTGCATTCTTTTATGGTGATTTCCTATTTCCTATCAAGTTAATGATTAGGTTAGAATGTAAGTTGTATCTACGGAGAGCTATGTTGCTCGGACTCTCCGAAAATGTCGATGGCGCGTGCCGGATCCTCCAAGAGTAGTGCATTTTTGGAGGATCCGACACGGGTGCGGCAGCTGTTTTGTAGAGTCCGCGCAATATAGATGGAAAGTGTAAAGAATTTTTATGCGCTCAACTTGAGAATAGTCTGAGCTGTTTCAGCGGATCGCTTACCATCTTTTCTACCACTGCATGGCTGGATTTGACACTATTAAACTCCTTAGATTATAAGTTCAGTTAAAACTTTTACCGCTAACTCAGAGAGATGAAACAGAAGTCGTTCTAATTTTGATCTTAGTTGAAAATTTTTCCACTCCTGAGCTGAGGGTCTATTGGAAACAACCCCTTTATGTTCAGAAGGTAGGAGTAAGGTCTGCCTACACATTACCTTCCCCGGACCTCCCTATGTGGGATTATATTGGGTATGTTGTTGTGTTGAAAATTATTTCCACATATATACAGCAGAGCATCTAGATATTGGCTAAGATCAAGGGCTGAGCTCCCTAATGTTTTCGCAACAAAATCATAGTGCAGATTGCAGACAAGCGGCATAGTCAAAGGCTTATTACTTCTCTTTCTTCTTACTTCGCTTGGTTTTGTCCATCCTATATGCTTTTGGTTATTTCTGTATGGTTGTTTAGGACAACAAAGGGAAGACATTAACACTCCTATTGTTGATCGCAGCCAGTGGTTGCTTTAGCCCACTGATATGCATTTAGCCGCCATGGATTTAGTATCCAAACTGCTAATAGATGCTTCAATTTGGATACACGACATCATCAATCATAAGTGTATTGGCTATCTTCAGCGACTCATTCATGTGTGAACTGCATTTAGCAACAGAAATTTCACCCATGCTTATACATTTGGTATTTCACTAGCACAACATAAAGAATCATGAAAGTAATAGCTTTCTACAATGGCTCCTCTGTATCATACATGGGTTCACTAAAGCTATCTGAATAATCAGATGTACCATTAATTCCTTTCAAGCTTCACAAAATACATACATGAGAGATAAAAGGAAGACATGTTCTTTGTTAAGAACTCGTTCAATATTGAGGCATAGTTGATTGATTGATTTGATATATCCGGTCTGTTTAAAAAGAAGTGTTCGAGGGGAAGGAGGGAAGACTTTGAATTGATAGGAATGAGTTTCTGATACTTCTATGATTAATATAGTTTTTCGTAAAAATACCTTCCTTGGTATGCTTTTTGAGCCTACTTGTTTTTGATCAATTCTAAAGACGAGGTACAAATGAGCTCACTATGGATCTTGGATTGTCATCGCTTTTCTCTGATGATGAATATCTTCTATTTTGCTCATCTTAAGCAAAATATGCTGGTTAAACACAATCTATGTGTTGCATCAATCCCGTTTGACAATATTCGGGTAGGGGTAAGTTCTGCTTACATTCTACCCTCCCCAGATCCCACTAGTGGGATTACGTTGGGTTGTTGTTGTTGCTTAGCTGGCTTAAACTAATAGGAAAGCCTGCCCATGGTGGTTCTGATTGGATTTTCTGTTGTCTACAACTGCCATGTCTCATAAGCTTTATTTTGATCCGAAATCATTAACCGCAAAGAATTATATGCATGTCTATTTTGTTTAATGCTTTAACTTTTGCATGTTAAGATTCTTATAATTCTTGAAGTTTAAAGTTTTTGTTGCTGAGATTTTGTATCCTTATAATAAAGCGCAGTATAATGCAATATCAGTTCTTAAATCATGAATACCTTTTATCTTTTTTGTTCTATTTGCACAGGAAGTTCTTTGTTGGATATCGTCAAGCTCGTTTTCTGGAACTTGTAAGTAGAAACTAGTTTCAGCAGACATTTCTATTCGAAATGACTGTCAGAGCACATCATTCCATTCTGATCATACTAAAAAGAGTTTTCTCATATATTTCATTTACACAAAAGAGCTGTGTTTTTAAATTTCATCATCGAAAAGAGAGTCCATTATAAGGTTTGCAGATAAAATATATGTACAAACACTTTTAGTAAATATCCATTTTCAGTTTTCACATGCTAATTCCTTCTGGAATTTCTACATATCAGCTTTAATTGAAGCAACACGTGCCAAGTTTAGATATAAGGAGATACTAATTTTTGCCTGCTAGTACGATAATTCCTTAGATTTGTCGTTTGCAGATTATGAAATAAGTAATATATGTTGTCTGTTGCAGAGTCGGTGCAGGTATTGATAATTCTGAAGAATGGATTCTGAGCTGTTACTACATACTGGCGGATGTCACTGTAAAAGAGTTAGATGGCGAGTCTATGCACCATCTAGCGTTGTGGCCTGGGATTGTAACTGCTCTGACTGTTCCATGAGAAGAAACACACACTTCATAGTTCCCTCAGAGTGATTTGAACTTCTTGGCGACTCCAAGGAGTTCATTACAACTTATACATTTGGGACTCATACAGCTAAGCACACCTTCTGCAAAGTTTGTGGCATAACGTCTTTCTACATTCCACGATCGAATCCAGATGGAATAGCTGTTACGTTAAGGTGTGTTGATCCTGGTACCTTAACTCATGTTGAGATCAAATGTTTCGATGGACAAAATTGGGAAGGCTCGTACAAGCAAACTGGCATCGCATCTTGCTCAAAGGCAACAGATGAAGATTCAAAGTGATATCAACTTTTGGTTTCAAAGTCCATGATGTCAACTTCTTGGAGCTTGCTGTTGCAGGACCTTTAGTGTCTTGATGAGATCATGCACACAATTTATATAAGATCATTCTCTACCTGTTTTTTCACAATTTTGTATGGTTATAACTTGAATTCATCCTTGAAAATGATGATAAAATTATATTGATGTTTAACCAAATCTTGATACAGCAGAGTGATTCATTTGTGTTACACTTTGTGTATGTTGTGAATTCAATCGTGATATTAGAATATGAATTGAAGTAATATATACTGACAATGTAAAAGTTTTTTTACATTATCAGTGCAGTTTATCCTATTATAGCAGATAACTTGTTATTTCTATGATCACCAATAGTAATGTTTATCGTAGAGATATAATTATAAATAATCATATAAATATTTTTAACACGATTAGTGCATAGAACTTAAAGTCTTGCGCTTCTAAGTAGCTGTAAACCTCTGCATTAAGAGTTGCTAATTAGTAGCCCTTCATCCGAAAACATTGGTTATAGATATTGCTATAAAGCCATTTGAAATAACAAGATTTAGAAACTACATACAAGGTGAAATTTTTCTTGAATATTTTGTTTTGGCCAATATTTCTCGGTTATAAGCTTATGACCATTCTCAAATTATTTGCTGAAATAAACCTATACCATCATAGAATTATTAAAGCTCATTTATAGAAAGGCCTCTTTTAGTAGAAGTAACTTTGGTAAAAAATTGCTTATTTGATCAAGCCTCTTACTCTTTATAGTTTTGAAAGCAAAAGTGGTCAAATTGTCAAGGTTTTCAGTTCAATCAACAACCACAACAACCCAATATAATCCCACTTAGTAGGGTCTGATAAGGGTAGTGTGTACGCAGACTTTACTCCTACCCTGGGGTAGAGAGGTTGTTTCCAAATAGGCCCCCGACATCTTTCCCTTTAAGAATTTCCCACCTTGCTCTTGGGGAGACTCGAACTCACAACCTCTTGGTCTGGGTTTTCAGTTCAATCATGATGTCAAATTGACTCATTAACTCCTGACTCTATTGTTTTTCGTTTACATTTTTTTTAGAAGAACTACATCCCCTCCCCCAAAAAATTTGAATCCCAAAATACAGTGTTGTTATTTAAGAAAAAAATTTAAGATTTAATACTTGTAATAGCTTATAGTAGAATTTATTAATAACTTAATGGTGCATATGATGTTGTATTTAGTAACTCAACTTTTTTTTGTTTGCCCTGGCGATGGATGTACTGACATGCCACATTCAAGGGGAGGTGCCATGGTGCATACTATTTGCAGATGATATTGTATTGATTGACGAGATGCGAGGCGGTGTGAACACGCACTTAGAGGTATGGAGGCAGACCCTGGAGTCTAAAGGTTTCAAGTTGAGCAGGACCAAGAAAGAATACTTGGAGTGTAAGTTTAGTGGTGAGACTCAAGGGGGAAGGGGAGGTGAGGCTCGACTCGCATGTCATCCCTAGGAGAGGAAGTTTTAAGTACTTTGGGTTTAATATTCAGGGGATGAGGAGGTTGATGAAGATGTCACACATCGTATTGGGGTGGGATGAAGGAAATGGAGACTCACTTCCGGTGTTTTGTGTGACAGGAAGGTGCCATCGAAGCTTAAAGGTAAGTTCTACAGAGTGGTGATCAGACCAACGATGTTGTATGGGGCTGAGTGTTGGCCAGTCAAGATTGCTCATGTCCAGAAGATAAAGGTAGCAGAGATGAATGTGCGGGCACACCAGGTTAGATAGGATTAGAAATGAGGTTATTCGTGACAAGGTGGATGTGGCCTTATTGAGGACAAGATGCGAGAAAGCGCGGCTTAGGTGGTTTGGTCATGTGAGGAGGAGGAGCACAGGCGCCTCGGTGAGGAGGTGTGAGAGATTGACATTAGAGGACTTACGGATAGTGGCGGAGCCACATGTACTCAAGGGTGTTAACCGACATCCCTTCGTCGCAAATTTATACTGTGTAGCTAGGTAATATTTTAAAAATATGTATATATGCTACATATTGATACCCTTTGGCTTCTTTGTGAGTTTATTTCTTTATATTTTGACCCTGCTTAATGAAAACCTGGCTTCGCCACTGCTTACAGATAGGTGGAGGTAGGCCAAAGAAGAGGTGGAGAGATGTGATTAGGCAAGACATGGCGCAACTTCAGTTGACCGATGACATGACCCTTGATAGGAAGGTATGAAGATCGAGGATTAGGGTAGTAGACTAGGTAGTCTCAGGGGCGGATGTAGCTCTATAACACCGGATTGAATTGAACCCATAACTTTCGACACAGAGCACAAATTTATATATAAAAAATACTAAAAATATAATAAATTATAGATATAAACCCATAACTTTAGGATATAATGGGTTCAATACTAAGAACCTTAAAAGTTGAACCCATAGAATTTAAATTCTGGGTCCGCCTCCGGGTAGTCTAGAGTGTTTATAACAGTAGTATTGACGCGCAGTCTCGCTTTCTATTGGTAGTAGGTTTTTATGACTAACCGTTGTTTTCTTTTATTGTTGATCACCTTATTATCTTGTTGTTTTTATTCGGCTTCTATATGGCTTTTTGGTGTTGTCCCTTCTTGTCTATATTTTTATTAATGTGGTGCTTATGCTTTCCTTAGCGGATGGTCTATTAGAAGTAACCTCTCTATCCTCACAAGATAGGGGTAAGACTTGTGTACACATTACCCTTCATAGACCCCACGATATGGGATAATATTGGGTATATTATTGTTGTTGTTAATGATGTATAAATTATGATACTTTACAATTTCAGCAATAAGTTGCAAACTCCTTACTCGCAACAAAATATCAGCATTTTATTTTATTTTCGTCGTGAATAAAATATTATCTTTCAAAATTAAATGGAAAATTTTGTTCATGATTGAGAAAAAAATTCTCCCGAATTTTAGTTCCTTAGCATATTTTCTCCACTAGAAATATAAAAGTTAATAACATACTTCTCATTATTTACTTTTATTATTATCACTACTATTATATCATCGCCATAACAACAATCTTAAATAAGTTATGGTCCGCCGTAAGCATCCTATTTGCTCAATTAAACTCAACTCAAAAATACGTCAAATATATTTATTAAACAACAACAGCAACAACGATAATAATAACAACAACAACAATAATAATAATAATAATAATAATAATAATAATAATAATAATAATAATAATAAAAAAGTACCCGTACCCGCAGCTATACTATTTCCCGAATAACCGCCTGCGAGAAGAAAATTTTTCTTTTTCGTTTTTGTCCACTGTATCCAACCTCCATAGGGTTTTTGGTGTGGACAAACTTCACCACTCTTTTCCCTCCAATCCAGCTTCTCTTTTCAATCCTTCCGTCTTCCTCGAGGTATGCTTCTATTGCTAATTCAATAACTCCCTAACTCTTGTAATTTTTAGCTTCTCTATAAATTTAACTTTTTGCTCTATGCATATTACATTCTTAAAGCAATAATCTTTTAACTCCTAATGGCAAGAGGACCAGCAAGAAATCTCCTTTATCTATATTTAAACAATAATAACAGTTCAAAGTTTAGATTTTTCTCAGTTTCCAGTAGATTCCTACATACCCATTTCACAGAACCGAAAAAAATCCAAGATTTTCACATTTGTGGACACCCTTTACCAACCCCACCTCGATTTTCACCTTTATGGTTTAATCAATGGAAAAGGTTTGATCTTTTTAATTTTTATGGACACCCTTTTTCCACAGTGGTGGAAAATGAAGATAATGAATCAGAACTTTGTAATTTGGATGTTGAAGAGAATGAGTGTGAAAATGGAACGTTAGGGTCTGAGAAAAGATTGAATTTTGTTCAAATAGCTAGTCGTGATCCGGTCGAAATATATAAGGAGCTTAGGGATGCTTCCAAGGGGGAAAAGCAAGCGCGAGCCGATTGGGATGTTTTGATTGAGATTTTTAGATGTTTTGCTAAGTCCGGATGGGCTTCAAATCAGGCTCTAGCTGTGTATATTGGGGCTGCATTCTTTCCTACAGCAGCGCATAAGTTTCGTAACTTTTTCTTTAAGAAGTGTAAGGTTGATATTGCGAAGTACTTAGTGTCGCTTGGTCCGTGCATTGAGGCTGAGAAGTTTCTATTTCCGATCTTCGTGGAGTTTTGCTTAGAAGAGTTTCCTGATGAGATAAAGAATTTCAGGAAAATGGTTGAGTCGGCAGATTTGACAAAACCTCATACTTGGTTTCCATTTGCCAGGGCGATGAAACGCAAGATCATATATCATTGTGGTCCCACAAATAGTGGTAAAACATATAACGCATTGCAAAGGTTCATGGAAGCGAAGAAGGGAATTTATTGTAGTCCTCTAAGATTGTTGGCTATGGAGGTTTTCGATAAGGTGAATGGATTAGGAGTATATTGTAGTCTTCTTACAGGGCAGGAGAAGAAGCATGTCCCATTTTCTAATCACGTTGCTTGCACGGTTGAGATGGTTTCAACTGATGAGATGTATGATGTAGCAGTTATTGATGAAATCCAAATGATGGCGGACTCGCATAGAGGTTATGCATGGACAAGGGCTCTACTAGGGTTAAAGGCTGACGAGATACATGTTTGTGGAGATCCAAGTGTACTGGATATTGTTCGCAAAATCTGTTCTGAAACTGGGGATGAGTTGGTAGAACAACATTATGAGAGGTTTAAGCCATTGGTGGTTGAAGCCAAGACTCTTTTAGGTGATCTGAAAAACGTGAGGTCAGGGGATTGTGTTGTTGCTTTTTCAAGGAGAGAAATATTTGAGGTAAAATTGGCGATTGAGAAGCATACTAATCACCGTTGTTGTGTAATATATGGTGCCTTACCACCAGAAACTCGAAGACAGCAAGCTACCTTATTTAACGATCCGAACAATGAGTTTGATGTCTTGGTTGCCAGCGATGCAGTCGGAATGGGTTTAAACCTGAACATTCGAAGAATCATCTTCAACACCCTGTCAAAGTACAATGGTGACAAGATTGTTCCTGTTCCCTCGTCACAGGTGAAGCAGATTGCCGGAAGAGCTGGTCGGAGGGGAAGTCGCTATCCTGAAGGACTAACCACCACTTTACAGCTGGAAGATTTGGACTATTTAATCGAGTGTCTGAAGAAGCCATTTGACGAAGTTCACAAAGTTGGTCTCTTTCCTTTCTATGAGCAGGTTGAGTTATTTGCGGGGCAAATTCCAAATTCTACATTCTCCGAGCTGCTTGATAGGTTTGGTGAAAATTGCCGTTTGGACGGTTCTTATTTCTTGTGCCAGTATAACCACATAAAAAAGATAGCTAATATGCTGGAGAAAGTTCAAGGATTATCTCTTGAAGATCGTTTCAATTTTTGCTTTGCTCCTGTTAACATTAGAGACCCAAAAGCAATGTACCATCTTCTGAAGTTTGCGTCATCGTATGCACAAGAGCTGCCTGTTAATATAGCAATGGGCATGCCAAAATGTTCTGCTCGTAATGATTCGGAGCTCCTGGATCTTGAGACTAGGCACCAAGTGTTGTCCATGTATATGTGGTTATCTAATCACTTTGAGAACGACAAATTTCCATATTTCAAAAAGGCTGAGGCAATGGCAACAGGGATTGCTGAGTTACTAGGTGAATCACTAGCAAATGCTCGGTGGAAACCAGAGTCAAGGAATTCCGGGAAACAAAAAGGCCAGGAGAAGGATGGTGGTAATGAAAGGCCAAGGTCAGTTGTTAAGTTCCATTGAATTCTTTTTGGTCCGCAATTGGTTATTTCTTTCTCGAACTTTATTTGAGCAATTTAAATAATATACGCAAAATGACATCTAAATTATGCCGGATGAGTCGAACTCATGCCCCTCTCATGAATTGGTAAAGGCAATTATTACCTTCTATTATTTTTCGTATTTTGTTATGATCACCTAATTATCACTTAACGAGATACTTCCAAAATCATTGCAATTGTGGAGGTGATATGATTGGCCATTCAAGCTATTTCATCTTTACTCTTCATTCTCCACTGAAGTATTAAAATTTGTAGCTTTAATATCTGATTCTGTAACCTGGGCATAGAAATGAATTGGTCATTTTAATCCGTTTTCCTTGAGAATTGAGATTCCTCTGGCGAAAAGCAATGACTAATACGACTGATTCTAGAGGTAAAATCACCGAGTACATTTTACTGCACAATAATATTAGGTTTCTTATATTCTCAAAAAAAATATTAGGATTCTTATTACTTGTACTCGATACCATGCTTGCAAAGACCAACACAGTTTATTCCTGCTAGGACCCGCTTCTTCTTCTAACCAGCATGAGAGAGGAAAAAACTGCGGGGCCACAGGAATCGGTATCTTACTTGGCGCTAACGGAATCTTATTTGCATTAGAAGTATATTGCATGAAGAGATGATAGGTTGAGGAGGTGCATTAATGTCTTTGCTTAATCTTTGATCATTTCCAAAATTTACTCCTCATATACAAGTCATTAACAGAAAGGCCTCTAGAGGTTTATGCCAATGTTTTGCTACTCAAACAGTTTACAGTTAAAGTTATGTTTGTTGCATCCTTTGTTTATCATATTACCTTATGCTACTATGTCTTGTCTTTGTTTTTTTTCCTGTGTTGTTACTGTTAGTCACTTCTTGTTTAGTGTTTCTTTAGCTTAGGGTCTATCAAAAACAACCTCTCTACCTTCAGGTAAGGTCTGCTACTACCCTCCCCAGACCCCACTTGTGGGATTACACTGGGTTTGTTGTTGTTTTGTTTATGCTACTATGTCAGAACTATACACATTTTACCTGCGAGAGCCAATCCTAAGACGTCAGGAATTTGCTTACTCATTTGATTCCATTTTCAGGAGAAGACAGGAAACATCTTTGTCTCACCAGCAGCAGCTGGAGAAGGTTGCAGCATAATAGTGCTAGTTTGGCGGTTCTTGTACTATAGACTTGTACGGGCATCCGGCAAAGCAGATAGTCTTGTACAGCTCCCAGATATAGCAGACTAGATTTAGAATATGACAGGCAAGAAGACGCAAGCTTCGTCCAGATGTTATCGCATTTAGGTCCCTGCGAGGATGCATTGTTATTTTTTTTAAAGTAAATTCACATGTTTAGTCATAATGCATCATGTTCATTAAAGGAATGAACGATTCGGAACAGAGGGTCTCTGCCCCGTTTGTTGGCTACAGTTGTACTGAAATGACTTGTTCAATCATTGACTACTGGAGTGAAGCTAATGGAGATTTAATGACTTAAAGAGTATGTGATCCGAATACATAGAAGCTGCGTCAAAATCTAGCAACATCAGAATTGAGGTAAGGTGGAGGATTCTGATGCTTAGTACGTTTATTTGTTAGGCGAGCTTTACTTTCTCATTGCCACTGATGACTATTGGATGAAAGTCTCATATGTAGTTATCTCAAAAGTCTCATATGTAGTTGTTCTGTGTATAACATGCATGTTTATTGTTCTTTGTTCTGAGGGAATTCTCTGAACATTTCTGGCTCTGTGATAAAGAATAATGGCTACAAGTTTAGTCTTTTCCTGTGGAATTGTCTTTGCTTTTACCTATTTTGGAATTTGATGTGTGTGAATTAGGAGGTTTTCTGGCACGTAACATTGCAAACGCTTACACATAATTGATGTGGCTAGGAAGGTAAATACTTACTCGCATCTGATATTTACCCCTAAAATTTATCAATTACCAATGGTTAAATGATTTGAGATGACAATATTTTTCAATAAACCATGGGAAAGTGATAGAAGTTCCATCTGTTAATAATCCATATCATGCACCTATTGGTTTAACGTAAACATTGCAGGTAAATTTTTATGGTCTAGGAGGTTATTTGAAGCAAAAGTGATAGAAGTTCATGTGTTATATCTACTAGTTTTATGTGAGCATTAGGTGCGAATAAGTTTTATCGGTTAGGACACTATTACGAGTCAATCTCAAACAAGTTGAACTTTATCATATTGAAAATAAGTTTAAGAATAAATAAGTTAAAGAATGAGCTTAACAACCGCAATTATGATTTATGAAAGACAAACTACTAACTGGATAATATAGTGTAGCAGTCTGCTGAATTGAGGCAATGTCTTATTGTGTTGAAGAAGAGTTTCTTCAGTTTCATATTTTGTGCAAGAGAATACCCCAGCTTCTCCTATCTTAGTGTGTAAAACTCAAGAATACAGCAAACCTGCTGATTGAATTACAGAAAAAGGTACAAACCAGAGACCCAAGTTATGGTGCCATTTATGAGGGCATTCATTGTGGCACATCAATTTACAGTCTTCTCTGCACTCTTCTTTTGATCCCAATACAAAAAATCCATCAACTTTAAAACTGATAACACTGGCAGGAAAAAGTGAACGAAAAATCTTATTACAGGTATAGAAACCCGATGCTCATTTCCTTAGCAAGGCACTACACTGAGCCATAATCTTTGAGGCCCTAGTAATTGCATCAGTCATGTAGAAGTTCTCCACAGCAGGTGTGAATGGAGTTGAACTTACTTTTTGGCTGACCTCAGGTCTTAAAGAAGTTGAGAATGTGGCTGGTGTTCTCTCATCCAATTCCAGGAGATTTGGTGCCACTGTCCCAATTCGAGATCGGATTGCCCCTAGACTATCATAGGGTAATCCAATACCTGCGACCTCAGATAATGCTCTGATTATCTTCCAATCATCCCTGGAATCACCCACAGTAGGAACGGCTGGCAGTGTGATCTGAGCACATCCTTCTGTGTTTTCATATATTCCTTCTTTCTCGGTGAAAGCAGATGCCGGCAAAATCACATTGGCACGATATACACCACGATCACCATGGTGACCTTGGTAAACCACAAAGGCGTCATCTGGAAGTTTGTCCAAGCTCACATCATCAGCACCCATCAAATATACAAACTTCGCAGAATCAATGCATTTTTCAGATTCAGGCACAAGTCCAAGATCAAGAGCGGCAGCTTGGGCAGCATTCAGCAGCAACACATTTAGTCCATTCCAATCAGATCTCACAACATTATTGTTCTTCGCAATAGTGTCAACAGCAGCAAAAACAGCATCCTTGTCCTCTCGGTCAAACACACCAGCACCGACGATGATGACTGGGTTCTTAGCATTTTTAAGAGCCGAGGAGAAGGGGTGGCGGCCCTCAGCAATTTCAACTAGTGTTTGAGGGTCTGTTCCGAGATGTTGATGATCGTAGTTGAAATCAGCAGCAGCCCCAATATAACCCACCTTAGCATTATTTGCTCTAACTGTTTTGCGTATTCTGGCATTCACCATAGCAGCTTCCACCCTTGGCTGGAATTCAAGAAGTCAATCACCAATAAAGGATGAGAATAATAGATATGCAGCTAGCTAAAGACAATAAATAAATATATGTGCACCATTGGCACAAAAAGAACCTAGGTACCCGAGTTACCCCCAAAAATTGCAACGTTCAAGTACCATTATCCACACTTCATTAGACTCAATTTCTTTACCCAATAGCGAAGAGTTTGAACCAAGATTTCCAGATGAACAGGGTAGGGCATTAGTATATCTAATTTAGATTTGACCCCAGTGAGAAAACTTCTTAAATGCTTTGGTGTTCCACATATTCTTCACACCTCCCCGCTCTTTCCTCATTGAATAACTTCATGTAATAACATACCATCAATGATTTCTCTATTTTCCCCATCCAGACCATCCCCCCCCCCCCCAAAAAAAAAAACCTCGTCTTTTATGGAACTACCAACAGAGGCATATTTAGCCCTATGGTACCGGGTTCATCTGAACCCAGTACTTTTAACGCGAAGCATGATTTACATATAAAAATTCATTAAAATTGTAGCAAATAGTAGATATGAATCCATAACTTTAAAAATATAATGGGTTTAATGCTAAAAGACTTGGAGATTGAACCCATACAGTTTAGATCCTGGATCTGCCTTTGACTATCATTGATTTTTCTTTGAACTCCTCTACAATATTGCATTCTCAGCACTTGATGTTATTTATTTTATTTTAAGGAGAGGAGAGGAGAGGGAGAGGGGGGGGGGGGGGAGTCTCAAAGAGAGAGAGAGAGACTAGTTTTTCCTATCAGTGTAAAAGTGAAAGCTGAAAGTTTTATCAATTGAAAGAATTTATGCTCTTACCATGACAAGACTAATCTAAATTGAAAAAAGGCATTACAATGAGATGTTTCTCTCAACTGGCTACAGATAAAACTTTTCGCTGATAAGGAAACAATTAAACTGGCTAAAGCTAGATCCACCCATCCCTCCCCCAAAAGAACACCCTGGGATGCCTTTACTGTATCTGGACAAGTGTGCCAACAGGGAAAGGGGTAGGAGACATGGATACAGGAAGTGAATGAAAAATCATGGACTTTCTCAATCAACTATAGACACATTTAAAATATCAGACAACTAACCTTGCAAAATTAAACCAACCAAATGCTTACAAACATTTACCTGGGTTCCAACCAAGAGGAAAACATCTGCTTTCTCCAAGCCACTGATGCTGGTATTCATAATGTATCCAGAACGAAGGTCAGCATTTGGTTGCTTGCCATTCCCTTCACAAAAGATGTTGTCTGACCCCATTTTGTTCAAAAGATCTTTCAGTGCCATCATGGATTCAGCATCAGACAGCTTTCCTGCAACACCGACAATTTCCTCTGGCTTAATTTGATGCATGACTTCAGCAACAATAGCTAGGGCATCTCGCCAACTCACTGCCTTAAATCGTCCATCAGCACCACGGATCATGGGGTCATTCAGTCTTTGCCTCTTCAGACCATCATAAAAGAATCGTGTTTTGTCTGATATCCATTCCTCGTTGATGTCCTGTGCCATTATGTGCAGCAACTCACTGTTTTAATTACAATGGAAGACAAAGGAAGAAACACAATAATACAAACAATAATTCAGAATTCTACTATCACTAAGCGGCAGATTTTCCTGTCAGTACAGATACAAAAATTATCAACGTCCAAGACTATGAAAGTGCAGAGGTTCAGAGGAAAAAAGCACATAAAAGAAAAACCACCAGGGGATCCAATTCAGATTAACGATGTATTCACAGTTAATACTGAATCTCATAGATATACTTCCTTTCACTGAAAGAAGCATGCTTCTTGAATGGTTAAGAGCAAAATAAAGGGTGAAACGGCCATACTTGCATGGCTGCATTCCGCTGAATGCAAATGAGAAGGATGGAAAAACAGGAAGCTACAACCTTAGAGAAGCAGAAATCAATTTTAGTCAGTACATCATTCAACCTCTATTGAACTAGTTACACCTCCTTTCAGAATCAGGTGCAGCCTCTTCACCAAGGCTTTTCTTTTTCCAAAATAAAGTCTCTGTCACCTATTAGCTTCTTAGCTAACAATAAGAGATTAGGTCGCAGAAATTATCAATATTTTTTTAGATTGAACACAAATGATCAAATTTAACTAAACAACAAAGAGAAGATGGCAGAGCCTTGGGAAACACTCAGCTTATGCACAAGCACTGTGGGAAACAAAAAAATGATTTAAACCACCCTTACAGCTTGGCTACCCACACAAACTAAAAAGTGGAAAAACTTCCAACCAGAACAAAACGCAGGCATTCAAGACAGCCAGGTGATCGGCATGAATATGACAATCCATGTATTAGCACCACTAAACATTTCAGAGAGGAAAGACATAAGAGCAATAATAAAGTGCAGTACCTCGTTTAATCGCGGTACAACACGCATGACCTCCGGACCTCTACTATCAATTCGAATGTTAGAACCAACGGCATCAGTCACATCAATGCTTTCTGTGCCCTTTAGCTCCCAATTTCTGGCTTTAAAGGCAAAAGGTTTTGAGGTAAGGGCTCCAACTGGACAAATATCAATCACATTCCCTGAAAGTTCACTTGTCATAAGTTTTTCAACATAAGTTCCAATTTCTTCTCCACTACCACGACCCAACATTCCAAGGTCCTCCGTTCCAGCTACTTCTGTAGCAAACCTGACGCACCTGTTACACCAACAGCAAAAAATTAGAGGATACCGTGCAAGAGATATAAAATGCACAAGCAAGTCTTTACTAATCCTCATGTATCTAAAGCTCAAACCAGTAAATATTTGTTGCACTCAATCTCTCACAACTGCCCCAAAGTTTTCTTATAGCTATAGCACCAAAGAGATCAAATTTAGCAGTTATCAATGGGAAGGAATAGCTTAAAAGGGCATAACCACATTGGAGAAATGAAAAAAACCAGTATAAATCATTCTGTTGTAGGACGGTATATATAGCAAAATATGAATGTAATATTCTATGAATTACACAGATTAGGAGAAAAAATGAAAAAGACAGGCTGGCGTTTTCCGCTAGGCTACTGGCACTATGCAAAACTTCCTATAGTTTTTTGAGAAAGACTGACCCTAAGCAGAAGTTCCTGTAACACATCAATGTTCCCTAGAATTACCATATCCATCTTATTAGGCTACCTCCTTCATTTGTTTTTTCTTTTTCCGGTAGGATATTAGACTGACTCTTCTTCAAACCTTTCTTAATAGAAATCATATATATAAGGGAAAACTTGCAAGTTTTTTCATGAGATTTGGGAACCATAAATAAAATACAATATTGACGGTTACTTCTGTTACATCAACTCAAGATATGCGTACGATTCAGGATGCGGGTGAATGTAACTATCCAATATACATCTGTACCTTTTTGCTATTTTAATCTAAATTAAAACCTGCACAAAGTACCTAACTCAAGTCACACCTGCTTGACCAGGGTACATCATGGCACATGAAGGATCCATGTAGCATAGACTTGGCATCTCACAAATTACAATTTTTTTTTTTTTTTGAAAATGAAAAAGTGGACACTTTTCATAGTCCGACCACAATGTCAGTTGAACCCACACTTGCAACAATAGTTATCAAGTTTCGGTCCCATACATCAAAGTTGATTTGAACCTTCACATCACAAAATAAATCGAACCACTCACATTTTACATTTGACAAATAACACAAGGTAAGAATCAAACACAGACCTTGTACACTGGATGCACCGGGTCATCACAGTCTTCACCAATGGGCCCAAATTCTTGTCAACCACAGACCTCTTCATTTCAGTGAAACGCCCGCGGTCTGAGCCAAAGGCCATAGACTGATCTTGGAGATCACATTCTCCTCCCTGATCACAAATTGGACAATCCAGCGGATGATTCATAAGCAAAAACTCCATGACTCCTTCACGAGCCTTTTTGGCAATAGGTGTATCTGTCTTGATCTTCATTCCTGTAAGAGTAATCTCCAGATAAATTTGCAATCCAAGGAACAGATGGAAAAGCAAACAGTAATATGCCAATAATAGCTCAACACTAACTATGAATAGATCAGCCTTCGTGAGAATCATCAAATGCCTAGCGAACAACAACAACAACAGGTCAAGATGTTACTAAGCTAAAGAAAACCATACCTATAGAAAAAATCAAAAAGTACCAGCTTTCTATAATTCTTCACAGGGGAAAATTGAAGAAAATAAAGGGCCATAGAAACTTTGTCTTGACCAAAACTTAATTATTATTTAGTACTGATCCAATGCAGGTAATATTACCACTCAAGAGCATACAGGCTCAAATGAACATATCACTAACCCATAATATACGGGTTTGTTAGCTAAAAAGCTCTATTTTTGTCGCTTCTTCTTCGTGAGATCAAAAGACGGTCTTTTTTAGTTGACCCTTGGTACAACTATATAATTGCACATATGGTTACCTGCACTTCATGAGTTTGATGCATATAAGCAGCCTCTTTTGGAGAAATACAATGAGAAGATTGCATATGTACCTAATTGAGAGCACTTCTTTAATATTTTTTTCTTTCTAAAAAAAGCACTAATCCAATATCACCACTCAAGGAAACACACCCTTAACACCCAAGGATGTGGCCTAGTGGTCAATAAAGTAGGCAAGAAACAAGAGGTCTCAGATTCAGTTCCAAGTGGAGACAAAAAACACAAGGTGATTTCTTCCCATTCTATCCATTACTTGGTACTTGTTGCTGCTGGTGGGAGGCAACAAGTATCTGGTGGAATTAGTTGAGGTGCGCACAAGCTGGCCCGCACACCATGGTTGTCGGGAAAAAAAAACCTCAAATGAACATATGATCACCACTATCAACCCATATTGTCTGCTTTGGTTAAGCGCAAGATATTAAGCAGGAAATCTCTCTATTCATTTATTTCCTTATTTTCTCACATGTCCAAATAGAACCGAATAGATATTGTGAATTGTCATAGCTGACCCAACAAATTAATGTATTATGTAAAAAAGACGTTTTTGAGAGCTTAAACAAGCATTTAAAGCATCAAATTGAGCATATAAATCCAAAGGGATTTAAGTTATATACACTCACATTGTAATGATGTGTTTACACTATCAGTGAACTATAACATGTGATAGCAGATTAGTTATTATTTTTACAATTTTACCAGATTGCCAATTACCCCCTTTATTTGATGCACTTTCTTTTTAATTTGTTTCTCTCATTTATAATCACATCACACAAATATCTATGGCTTGTTTTAGGATCACAAGTTTCAAAAGGCTTACTTTCTTACTTAAGCTGTGTTCAGCCAAACATCATCACATAAAATGGGATAGAGGAAGTATTAAAAAGACATTTTTAGAGCTTCAACAAGCATCAAATGGAGCATAAAAATCCAAATACAAATCGAGATCAATAAACTAATCAGTATTACCTGGAAGTGCAGGCATGGCACAAGAAGCAACAGGCTTAGGAGATTTCTCAACCTCAACAAGACACATCCGGCAATTTCCAGCAATACTTAGCCTGCTATGGTAACAAAACCTAGGGATATCAACTCCAGCAATTTCACAAGCTTGAAGTACAGTCATGCCCTTAGGGATTTTGACCGGGTACCCATCCACAAAGACCTCGATGACGTCATCCGGGTTAGGGAAATGAACTCGTGCCCCACCAACCGGGCTTCGATCTGACGGTACGGGTGCTGGTGCCGTTGCTGCGGCGGCATCGGCGTTGTTTAGTTCCGGTGTGGAGACGATGGTGCGGAGTACGGAATTGGTCGGGTTACGGAAGATTCTAGAAGATCGTAGGGCTCGAGAAGCGAGTAACCCTAATCCCATTGTGAGAGATAGATATCTTCTTCAGTTGTGTTGTGAAATGGAAATGAGGAGAGTATTTGGAGTGTGGAGAGCAGATGTGCTACGTTTGGTTTCAACGGAGCAGGGAAATTTGTGGGAATGGAGTTCGGGTCGGTTTGCAAGCGGATTGGGCTTCTGAGTTTTGGGCTTTAAGTAAACTGGCCCATTAATATATGGGCTTAAGTGTGTACAGTGGAGTGGATTGGTACGACAAAAAATTGCGAAATACGACATTTTTGGGATGGTCTTTAACTTTTGACCCCCGCTTGTCCTATGTGCAGACTTCAAGGTTCAAAGTTATAAGTGTTGCCCATGGGGCAAGCGAGGAGCAACACTTGTTAAACTTGAAGTTCTGCCTATGGGACAAGCGGGGACAAATTTAAGATCATCTACTTAGTATTTTAAGATAGGGGCGGATCCACCTCCCGACCTACGGGTTCACGTGAACCCAGTAAATTTTGTTCAAACACTCTAAATATGTTCGAAAAATTTACTAAATATTTAAATGTGAACCCAGTTACTATTGAAAATTTACTCGAGATCATTACAGGAACCCATAAATATTAAATCTTGGATTCGCCGCTACTTCAATACAATGTGCCTTTTAGGTTTCTCCTTGGGAAAGTGCACAGATAGCCGTTTCTAGGACCCCTATTTAAGACATAACCGAAATTTATAATTTTAGTCATATAACTTGTCTATATTTTCATTAATGTGGTGCTTATGCTTTCTGAGCCGATGGTCTATTGGAAACAATTTCTCTATCCTCACAATAGGGGTAACGTCTGCGTACACACTACCCTCCCCAGACCCCACAATATGGAATAATACTAGGTATGTTGTTCTTGTTAGTCATAAAACTGAAATTTGTAAAAGTTTAGTCATATTTTAGAATTAACTTCGCGTCAGCAGTTACAAATTTTGTCTAAAGTTTAGTCTGCAGTAGATTGTCTAGAATTTGGCTTGATCTGATGGAGCAGCTCCTTTCCCTGGTGTCAAGCATTTTAAAATGTTTCAAATGGATAGACTTCATCATATAAATAGGGGGGACGACAATAAGCTTCAATACCATTTTGGTTAGTTTTCTAAAAATTCATAAAGAGATGGAGTATTATTTAGCTGTGTCGTGTGAACAGATAAACTTTCTTAGCCTTAAGTTGCGTAATATAGACCCTTGTGGTCCGGCCCTTCCCCGGACCCCACGCATAGCAAGATCTTAGTGCACCGGGCTGTCCTTTTTGGATATATAGGTGCATCCACTTCGGAATTGATATCTCAGGCTAATACTAACACAGCATATCTTCAAAAGTTTCTTTAGTACTTGCATTGAACTGAGAAACTGGATTGAAATTACCCAAAAATTTCTTAGCATTTACCCATTGCCAATTAGACCTAAGCTAATCAACCAATTTTAAGGGTGTGTAACATTTTCCCGAAAATATAATATTTTTCAAAAGAAAGTGTCTCACTATTCAACATTCTAAAATTTAGAAACTATTTACAATGGGCTATCAAAGAAAAACATAAGCGAAGGAAGTCATTTTTCGTCCTTTAAATGGAAAGGACTCTTCAAAGAAATTAGTTTTTAGTGTTTGGTTGCTAGCAAAATGACTTATTTTCCAGAAAACATTCTGTTTTCCTTCATACCAAACACACCCTAAGATCCACAAAAATGTATCCATATCAAGCTGTGGATCAGACCCACCCCCTGCACCCACGAAATTATCCTTCGAAAACTGGGGAAATCAGTATAATGTTTTCCCAGATCTTGTAAAATACTGTTCCAAGCTGCTTTTATTCACAAATATGCGAAAAAGAGAGTGATGTAATTTGACATGTTAGAAACTTTAAATATCTCATGGCTGCAGCTTACACTTCAATATTGTCCGCAATGCCAACGACAATTCTTCACCCTGGTGGGAGCATACAATTGCATAGCATTTTTCACCTTGTGTTTTAAGCAATATAACAGGGAAGAATAACATTTCCTTCTCGTCATTTTGCGAGGCTGTGCTTTACAAGCAATCAGAATGCTATTTCAACAAAAATATGTTTTATCAAGAATTTCTATGCTAATCTCGTTTCAAGGCCTTTGTTATGAAGGCTTTTGCCATTACTGTTATAATGTATGACAAAACTGTAACAGCAATACCTAGCAGCAGAATCCAAGTGTCAAATCTAGTGTCCTGTACTGTGTAGACACGAAGCTTTATTGTTTCCCAGTTACTCTCTGTCCAAACAGGGTCAGCTTCTCCCATGATATCGGAGGAATTATGAGGTAAAACCTCCCAAGTGTCAGATTCGTACTTCAATCGAGTTGAGTATGCTGGGATGTACCTGGAATTACATTTGATAGATGAGTTCACAGCAAGAGCAAGAATAGCACTATATAGCCGTCGAACAACAATGGTGTAAATTACATTATGAAGACAGCCCAATCAGCCTAGAAATCCAGTCACAGTACCGACAAAAGTATATACAGGCGGAAAGTGAACAATCCTCATAAGCTTTTTGCTTTTTGAAAAAGAAAATTCTAAAGTTAACCTTTTCCTTGTTTTGTTAGAACAAATAGGCAAGCTGACCAAACCGTCTATGTTTTTTATCAGCTATGGAAGTCAATGTAGTTGTAAAAGCTTATGACAGGAAGAATAGATCGGGTTTTGGCTTGCTTCCTTGCTTAAAGCAACAAAGCAATGGCTTTTGCTAACATATAAGGCGGCATGAGCTTATTTTAAATTAAAATTGTGCAACTACCTGGTTGTGGAAATGACACAGACACCCTTCCCATCTGTCTCTGCTTTGACACACATTTCCCCTTTGCCGCTGCAGCCCTTTGGACAAGTAGAGCTCAAATTCTTTGAAGGGATAGCTGTTTTATCAGCCAGAAAATTCCACACAAACCGAGGAACATCGCCCACATTACCAGGATATGGCTGAGAGGAAGGTTCCCCCAGGACGACTCCCACATAATGGCTTGGGCAACTTGTAGAGGGAGCGATGTAGCGATTTACCAGTTCACACGATAATCCGGGTTCACAACTCAACAAGCAGCCGAGGAGTTCTTCAACCAAGGAGGCATTTATGTTGATGGTATTCAAAGCTGAAGTTTTAATTTCCTTCTTATTACTGGCCAGAATGTACAGACTTCGGGCAACAACAGAAGCAGCGGCCACTATGGCCGAGGAGTTTATATTCACTGCTAACATGGAAAATAATATTTTAAATTAGAAAACATTATGTGATACAACAGTACTATGAATTAATCCGGGCAAAGGCAAGGAATCCAAAGAGTGAAAATAGCAACTCACGTAGATCATCCAAGTGGCTGTGGTAGAATTTATTAGTGAAGGCAGTATCAAAGTCTTCAAGGACTACCCCAGAAGTCTTTGGATTCTGTTTAAGAAGAAACAATAAATAGGCTCCCACATAGCTAGATAAAACAAACTGGTAAAAAGTTTTTATTTTTATTTTTTATAAGGACAAACTGGTAAAAAGTTTCTCATTCAATTAATACATCTTTTTCCTCTTTTCGTTGATAGCAACTGATTTTCAATTCTATCATCATCAACAAACCTGCAATCCTCCATCAAAGACCTTGTTAATGGTCAATAATTTGCATATCTTTGTTGCTCTTACTAAAGTTCATTATCCAAACTTCTGCTCATACTCAAGTAACTCTATTCTAAAGCAATAAAGAAAGCAGACACCATTCAGATATTCGCAGGATGTTTCCAATTCCATTATTCCCTTCAGCCATTTTCCGCCACCATCCTATCCTCCCCCCCCCACACACAGTGCCCCACCCTTTCACCGGAGGACAACCACCACCACCATATCAGAGTCTAAAGACAAAAAAGCAAAAATGACCATTGGAGCACAGATCATCGCAATGCATAAAATAAAGTACCAAAAAAACAATAAGACGCAATTCATAAATACAAGATGTTGAGAAAGAGAACTTTATCAGGAAAACCTTAGGCTGCTATTTCTAAACAAGCTATACTCACGCTTAATTTAGCATAAAAGCCTATTGTGTGAGCAGAAGGGGGAGGCTAAAAAAGTGTCCAAGATCATAAGCTGCTAACACTTTGAAGAAGCCGTATATATGTACTACAATATAATACAGGGTATGAACGAACTTCGCACAAAGTACTAGTGGCAACCAAACAGACAATGCAGGACTCCTTTTCTTTTTTGAATAGTTACCTGTAAGAGGTGCAGAAACTAATTTGTATACTCTTTCTATCTCTCCTACCTTCATATTATTCACCATATGTAGTTTCCTTTTAAAAGGAGAAAGTGCATAGGGTAGATCAAAATAAAGATCACAGAAGGCACAAAGAAAATATAAAAATACATTTATAAACAAAAATACTGGGGCATTTTCACCAACCTTCTTCAGAAATGACATCAGAGAGGATGGGGGTAACCCTGGGTTTGATTTACTTGCCCTTGAGATCTTAATGCTTTGAGTCCTAAGCGAACCTAAAGCATCCTGGATGGCACTTAAAGTTCCATTTGTGGCAGTCTCCTGCAAAAGTGAATCATGTTCAGTGTGTGAATTATTCGTCATCCTAATTGAAGAACCAACTGTGATCTGGGATTTCATGGATGAAAATTAAGGGGGAAATTTTACCATAAATGTTTTCTCATCAAGGGAGAATATTCTTCCTTTTCTCAATTAAGCATTTGTGTAAGACATGGAGGTATCGGTTGCTTGTGAGTTGTGCCTACTTCTAAAGAAACCAGCTCTATGAACCAGCCAGTCAATCAACCAGTTCATCAACACTATGTCCATATATCATAACTTCTATGGCTTAAACAAGCAAGAGAATAGTAAAGAAAAAACATCCCATATATCAAGAAGCCATACATAACAAGGAATCAAAGGCTATGCACACTGCGTGAAAAGCGAAATACTAGATTTGAAAAGAAAAGAAAAAAGTGAAAACGGTAGATGGACAATATGCCAATTTAATGAGCAATCAAACACAATAGAGTAGAAACTAACATGTGCAACAGCAAAGGGGAATGTACATATTTGATGCAATTTAAAAACAAATTAGCAAGCAGGAAAAAGCTTACACTTGTACTATGAGCAAAGAATGTTTTATCATCCTGAGCGAAACCCTTTCCAACTGATCCGATTTCAAGAACCTATACAAACAAATTCCAATATAACAGTCGCATCAATGCACATACTTCATTTAATAGTGGCCTCTCAATACATTAATATAGTAACATAACTTGTAAATTGAACATATTTCATAAGGACCTAAAAGGACCCACCAGACATTAATTAACTAATAAGTGTTAAATTTCATTTTTACTCAATAACAGTGGAGAAAGTATTTCTAGAACATGTTGGAATGGTTAGACAATCAACAACTGGTTGGGATAACAATCAGCAGAAACTGGAGATTATTAGAAGACAAGGGTTTGAATAGATGAGGTTTTACTTGTTCATTACTTTCTTTTCTCATAGTTGAGAAATCCCTGAGGACCAGTGGCGCATGGCTCGAAATTCGGTGGATAATGGGCCCCTCTACCTTGTTCGAAATTTGTTCTATACTTTAGATCATAGGCATATTAGGTATTCAGATCCTCAGGTTAAACGAGTAGTTCTCTGGGATATTTCTAACATCTATAACTCTCATGCCAATAATGATATCATTTGTCAAGTTTACACCTGATGTAAGCAGCTTTGACCATTGATGCACTCTCGCAAAAGTCATGCAACAGAAAAGATATACCGTTTCAATTAGTGCCAAGTCAAGTCCACTAACAGCATCAGAATGTTGATCAAGCTCAAGGAGAAATCTCCTACTACCAAGGTAGCCCCAGGCCTCCCCAGTGAAAACAGCAAATACAAGCTGCAAAAGGAAAATGTCAGATTATGCATTATAGTGGTTAATAAACAGCATTCGATGCATATGACTTAGCAGACAAAGCTACTGAAAGAGTTTCTTCATAACAACTGTTCAGGAAACAAAAACTAAAACAAGAAATGCTAAAATAATTTGCACAAAAGCCTGTACATTGTTGTAGCTGGAGATAGTCTCACAGGACTTGCACCACATAGAGTGTTCGCCAAGACAAGGATGTAATGCACAAAAACCAGAACTAACGAGGAAAATCAAAACACTTATGGAAATGAGTACAATAGGCATGTTTATTAAATAACAGTATGTCCACCTGTTTATCAAGGTCCTTCAAGCCATCAACACGTGAAAGAGCATCCACCACAGTCAGCAATGAGATCAACCCCTAGAGAGAAGTTTGTACACATAATCCATGGTATTAAGAAGAAAATAAGAAGTGCAAAAAAATCTAGCTTTGAGAGTGCAAGCAAATTGAAGCATAATTAAAAAATCCATTACAACAGTGATGCAAATAACAACTGAGAAGAAGTAACTCACAGATATAGGTGAATCTGCACCAATACTTTTGTCACGAAAAAAGGAAGCCGCATCCATAGAAGCCACAACCAATATCACAGGCTTTGCCTTCTCTGACGATGAGATGGCCATTGGTGGGAGCGCTGACCAGACACTGTTGTTACAGATTACGCATACTAGAGGTAAGGTATTGAGGATAATTCTATAGGCAAGAGTTTCAGACCCTACAGACAAGATAATGTCGGATCCTACGCATCAACTACTTGAAAAAGGCAAGGCAAAGACAATAACATTTTAGCATTCAGTTGCCTGTGAAACAAGAGTAAAGGATTCCATGTGTGCACCACTATCAATTACAGGAGGGTCAGACAACAAGATATAGAAAGACACCATGGAAAGAGAAGGATCTATTGAGAAACCTTCATTTTAATTTAAATCCTACTGAATCTATATAGGACCAGAAGATGCAAAACCAGCACCCCACCCCCACCCCCCCAAGAAAAAGAACAAAGAAGAAGAACCAAACCAAAAATTACAAATCCAGTATATAAGATTCCATTACGAAATAAAGAAATACTAGCAGGATATCCTGAATCATATTTTTCTACCATGAGCTGGATAAGGAGTGGTTTCCTCTTATTTAATTTTAGTGAGTTATAACCGAACAACTCAAGAACACCAAATATAAAATGCCATATAACAACATCAATCATCAGTTAATAAACCAAAAGGAGAGATGGTAAGTGCAAACAACAAAATACGTGAATTACATCTGCTTTAAGATACCTTATATGGTAGTCAATGTTAAGGTCTAAACCATAATTGTGATCTTAATATTATCTTTCACTAAAAATGCCTCATATTGAATCTGCTTCTAGTTGGAAAACTAATAAGGAAATGGATAGTAGTTCAATCTGTTCAAGAGTAAACTGAGAATCTTAAGAGCTAAATAAATTGGAAAGAATCTTACCTGTACCCACCCAATGGAAGGCAAGTTTGTTCTCTAAGACAAGATTCTGAATCGCGAGTCCCGGACTTTGTTGTCTGATAAAAAGGAAACAATATGGGCAAGTTTCATAAGTAAAATATCAGACTATCAAGGAACTTTTAGGACTATATTTTTCCAAATCTTTATTAACATGAATAATCTTTAACCTGCATCACAAGATTAAAGTCGGCCACATCGACAGTGTATGATTTCTTTCGCTTCTCATTTCTCAAAGCAATCTGCACCATATAACAAGCAGAAGCTACGTTAATAGAAAATTTTGTGGACATTTTCATTTCGAAACATTTGTTTTCTTGACACAGCCAGAACATGATGCCAAGTATCTTAGATACCCTCGTCCCTCCCATTTTCATCATTAAATAATTACTTTGAAGGCAGTAATGTCTATTGTATGTTGGCATATAAACACCTTTAAAAAACAACAGTAGTAAAAACTTAGTATGGCAAGATTTCTTGAAGAAGTTAGTAAGCATCCATTAAAGAGCTCATAATGTAATTAATAACTACCATAGTAACTAAAGAAAAAGTTCTTTATGGACAAATTAAATGTGGAGCAGAGATATACAAAGATAAAAAAACATAACAAACCTCTTGCAAGGCCGATGTGCTACTGTTTGAAAGCAAAAATACAGGAAAGTTGTAAGCCTTCCACATCAATCCAGATCCCTGCAAGTTAAGGACGACAACATTTACTTTATCTTACAGGTTCGGTAATGCAAAGTTGAATAAAGGGATGAGTCATTTACAAGCGATTGTAAGAGCATTTATCTATTTACTTGTTTATTTTATTTGTTTATTTTGATGACGTTGATAATTTTCTCTTGGACATAAGACACATACAAAAGATATACGATCTTATACAAAAACATAGTTCTTTACAAAGAGCATACAACTGAGTGGAATATCGTATTGCTCTAGGTAAAAGGACATTGATGACAATTTTTTTAATTATTACAGATTTCATCCTTAGTTAACCATAAATCTTAGACCATACCACGTACAATGTACTGTTAAAAGGATACCCAGAATATGGAGTTGGGGAGAGGAAATCTGGGGAGCAAAGCAAGAAGGAGCATTCCTATCATTGCTTTAGAGGTTTCTTTCCTTTAATCATGAAGCAATAGCAAGAAAGAGAAGAAAGAAAAAAAAAACTTTGGCTTGCTGTCTCAGGCTAAAAGTAGTAGACAAATCCTTTGCCTTCATTCCACAGATCAAAACTAAAAGTTCCAAAAAAGGAACAACATACTTCTTGGGGTAACAGCGACAAGGTTCACCATGGGGAGCTTATAAATTTCATTTAGCTTAACATATCATGGTGTGCTTCAAAAGAGCAAGCCCTAGAGTGAAATAAACTATCAAGAGATAAGGAACTCTAATGGTGTATTTGGATGGAAGCACCACGAATAAAAGGGAAGCACAGGAACAACTGGTGCTATATTTGCATTTAAAATGAATTATTGTTCCATGTTTTTTTTAATAATCACTCAAACAAAGAGAAGTACAGTCATAATATTTCTTTTTCGTTTGAGAGATTACAATCATAATAGTTCTCAGCAACATACAATTGGGTTCCACTCAAAACTGCCACTTCGATATGGAGCGAATTCAGCTTGTGGAAACTTTTTGTCAGGGGAAAATCCTGTAAAAGGAAAAGGGCCATATTAGTTATCATAATCCATTGAAAGACTAATAAGAGAAAAAATGACATAAATACTTACCTTTTAAGCCATTCTGAAGCTGAGAACCTGATTCAACTAATACACCGACGACATGCCTTGAAAATTCTGCATCATTTGACAACCTGAAACACAACACACTACTTGAATTCAATCAAAGATAGATGATGTGCCCATTGTGGTAAGGCAGAAGTCCAACAAAGGAAAAAACTTGCATACTTAGCAAATGTATGAAAATGGCATATAACAAAACATTTTGCATGTCATTTTCTTATTCTAACAAAGGATCCTTGTTCTAACTGTTATCATCTCAAAAAAAAAAGGATCCATATTCTGTGTTAAAATCTGGTGCATAGACATCTTCAAAAGGCCAATTCGATTGTACACAAAAGCATGTATGTCACACATGAGAAGTTCAGCATATACACCTCGCTCATATGCGGGAGACATACCAAGATGCTATAAATGACAATGTTCAGGCTTTTCCTAAAGCAAATCATGAAGCTTTTGCTCTCTGTCAAGTGAATATACACTAGAGAGTCCACAATTAAGTAATTAACTATAGCATCTGATATTTGACACGCATAAATATCTTAGAGAATGCAAAAGACTTTACTAGCCACAACCATGGCCTAAAGTATGCAATTAAATGGACCACTTTAAATAAAAACGAAGAAGCAGCCTGCATCTGACAACGTTCTACAGATGCCTTAAAAACTACCTTGGCAAAACACAACTCATCGCTTTAGGTGACAACAAAGTAGTTGTTTACTCTTCAATTTTGTTGCCACTTTCTTACCAATTTGTCCCTCTATGGTCTACTCCCTAATCACTAACATAATCAACATATCAAATAAAAGAATGTTATTTGTTATAAATTGCCAATTGGATATGACTATTCAGTGAACTTCACGCTTCCATTTAGCAAATTACAAAAATCCTTTAGCAAGGGACGGCAAAAATCTTGTAAAGTCATTTTTCTTTTTTGGTGCATAGACTTTCTCCACGATAAGGTCTGTCATCATAAAGTAGTTTTGCCTTCAGCATCAAGATATATGTTTTAAGGGGTAGGGAGGCTTATATCAACTTATGGGGTATAATTTTCCAGATTTTCATTAGCACATTAGTTTGCTTAACAGCATTGGTTCTATTCCTAGTTTCCTATATCTAAAGCCTCCTGGAATGATGAGTGTAAATGATCCATAACCCAAACCACAATGAACATTGATTTTCAGAACCTTGACATAAGAGATCACACTTCTTTGAAGTGCATGGCTTCACCCCTGAAGGGATATCGCTTCACATCACCTCATCATTTAAATGACGAAGTGATGACTTTTAATAACACTGCTACCTACAAGGTCCGATTCACAAGTTTCCTTTTTGAGCTCGAAAAACAATGATTCAGAATATAGATTATCTTTAAGTTTTAATTTATGATGTAAAATCCATGCTAGCCTATTTGCCCATCCTCATTAGTTTCCAGCTTTTGACACTGAACAAAGATAATATAAATTAAAGAATTTCAATGTGCATAAATATTAAAAGAAGCAAGTGTAGGATCACACAAGATGCATATCTAAAGATGGCAAAGTGCTTCTTTATCTTATGGCGTGGGAGTTCCAAAATTCTTTCTGACTCATCCGAGCTAAACACAAGCAGGGGTTTCAACCAGTTAGCTATTTAAGTTAAGTCTCCAAACGATAGTACATCTTTTCTGATTCAAGCTCCATCTATAGATGTGTTCTTTTCTGAACTGGAAGATTTTTCGAATTATTCTTTTCTTTTTCTTTGTTTGATAGGTCAACATTTGCTAACATCTAGACACTCAATTGATAAATCTGTACCAAAAGAAAATAGAGTATAAGGTGCACATTAAGAAGAACTAAAGAGTGGAACAGTTTGAAGTACCGCAACCTCATTAACCACTCAAAGAGGCTCTACTGTTTGGCGAATGTGGGAAGGAGCGGTACGACAGGGAAAGTTGTCCAACAATTACATGACTCAAAATTTTTAAATAAAATATTAAAACAGAAAGCGTTTTACATTCAAAGGAACGCAGAAGATACACAATCTTTGGTCCAAAAAAACTACAAAGAGAGAGATCTACATGCCTTCCAAAGAGTTCCTCAAATTGATCTATAGACACCACTAATGCAGATGGCTCAGCCAACTTATTTGCTGTCTTGAACCTAGCAACTGGAGCAACTATGTTGGCACGCCCAGGGTCTAGCCATGCATAAGAAGAGTTAGACAAGTAAATTAAAAGCAGATCAGCCATCTTGTAGACCAAGAAAAATGCAACTAAACGCATACTTCGTACTTGAACAACCGATCTCCCCTGAAAGGTTTAGCAGCCGTACACACGGATACCCGTCAATGGCCATGTACATTGACTTCTCAAGATCAGGAACTGACTGGAAAGAGTTCACTTGGTCTGATGCTGTTCAAATTAATAAAATGCAAAAATATATTATACAAAAGTATCACTAAGAAGCTAAAGAACGAAATGAAGACATGCATTTAAAGTGAAGAACACGGGACAGGAAAATGCTTTCTGAAGTGAAGGGTAAAATGACATAAAGTGCAGCTTGCTTGTTTCTTCCTTAATTAGCAAATGCAAACTCAAATATCCAACCAAAGCCGTGCTCCTTAGAATGATTAAAACTCCCAATATAATAATTTTTTCCGCATTGTTATGGATTTTCCTCTGGAAATAAAAACACTAAGATTCTTAAAACTCTTTTTCATAATCTAGCTGCATTAACTTCCTTTATTGTTAACTTAGTTACGCTCCAGTTTAACATAGGCTTCCAATTACCTGATCTACGCAGTTCCAGAAAATCTCAAGTACATGAAATATCTCATGTTCTATGTCAAGAGAGAAATAAGAAAACAAAACAATTACTAGGTTATTTCTTCCCACCTGCCTAAGCCTTGGTGGGCAGAGTTATCTGGTACTTGTGCCGGTAACAAACTAACAAGTACTCGATGAAATAGTCGAGGTGTGGGTAAATTTGCTCGGATACCAACAACAACAACTAAGCCTCAATCCCAATCAATGTTGTCAAAGGCGAAAAGCGTTAAAAAGTGGTTAAGTCTATCGGGGCTTTAAGCGCAATTAAAGTGTGGGCTTTAGTCAAAAAAGGCACAACGAAGAAAAAAAATAAAAACATATATGTAATGCAAGAAAGCAGTGACAATTTCATTCATAATGATTTCCTCAAGAATTAATATATCTTTTCGCCAATCATATTTATTGTATTGTACCGCTTTATTCAATATATAACTTATAGGCAATGAGGCGGACACCTTAGTGCCTTGCCCACACTGAAGTGCAACCTAAGTGAGGCGAAGTGCATACCCTGAGCTTTTTTGAGCTTTAGGGATTAAGCGCGCCTCGAATGAGCCTTTGACAACACTGATTCCAATTCCCAAACAAGTTGGGGTTGAATATATGAATTCTCAGTGACCATGTTTCTCCATTTAAACTCAAGTTGAAGCTGTTAGAGAGAGCATATTTTTATTTACTTAATTATGTATTCAACACGCCTTCCTCACATGCAGTTCTAATTCTCTTTGGCCAGGCATGAGGAAATTATTTTTGACTGGCCTGGACACCACCATCATAAAAGCAAATCATTGTCCAAAAGCCATGCTCTTTGAATCCAATCTTTCAACATCTAAGCTCATAAAAAGCTACCTTTCCACTATAGTTAAAATCCACATCTGCACTTCATTTGACATATAATCAATTTCCTTTTCTTTCTTAGCAATTTGATAACTCCATTAATAACAAAATTGATTAATATCTACATCAAATAGTAAATATAACACCTCATTGTTGTCAAATAACACCTTAATTTCGGCATTGACTGAAAATTTGATTATTGACCGAAAAACTAAGCTTGCAAAAAAAGAAAAAAAAAAAGTGACCTGAGAAAGAGAGGCAATCTAAGCTAAGTTAAAATCTATATCTGCACTTCATTTAACATAAAAAAAAAATCAGCTTAGTGATTTGTTAATTTGATTAATAACAAAAGTTGATTAACATATCTATCAAAACAGTAACATTAACACCTCATTGTTAACTCAAGCTGCCGCGAAAAATAAAGAGAAAAAAAATGAGTGACCTGAGATAGAGAGGCAAAACTGAGCAATGAAGCAGAGAAGAAAAACTAAGAGCTTTGTATCGTCCATGACGGAAGTGAAGTTGTTGTTATAGTGAAGCTTCTAGAACACTAAACCCTAGACCATATGGACACGGTTTTTGTCCGGTTCAGAACTTGTGGGTTCTCTCCCTTCGATTCACTGGTTATAATTTAGATGTTGACTAATCGGAGAGTTGAAATGTTCCGGTGATCGGAGATCGTCGCCGGGGACCAGGAGCAGGAGTTTTACTGCTAGTGAATTTTGAAAATTTCATATATGGACGATAAGGGAAAATAGTACAAAAAGGGTTTGGGAAAATGACAAAATGTGTCCCTTAAGTTTTAGGTATGTTTAAAATGGTCTCTTGAAGTTTCTCCTGAGAAATATTGGTCCTTTAAGTAACAAACTCTAACGCTAACAAGAACAAAGAGAAAATCTTAACTAGAAATCAACAATTAACTCCTTAACATCCAAGAAATTGCAACATCATAAACTGCACCAGACATCAACAATAGCAAAAGTAAAAAAAAATATACCTCTTGTTTGGATGGTTGTTACCTGTTATATTGTATCGTATTGTTACTTTAAATACGATGCTTGTTTTGATTATTACTTAAATTTTATTGTATCGTATCATTAAATCTGTCGTTACGTAACGACGAAATTTGTCACTTTATATAACAACCGATTTGATGTGGTCACGTCGTTACCTTATTTTTTTTCTCAATCTCACCTTTTATTGTTATTAAATAATTTTATTTTATTATTTGCCCTATTTTTGATATAGTAATCTTACCCCGTATCATAATATTTTTATAATATTGCAAATTTATTCTTCATATTGCTGGTGCGTGATATCATGAAACGATGGAAAACGACACAATCTATCCAAACATTGTATTCATCAAACGATACGGTACAATACAATACAGTATGATACGATATATTATAAAACTATATGTAACAACCATCCAAATAAGCTGCTAATATGAATTCACGTTAAATATTTTTTTTGAGCAAAAATTCTTCGTCCCTCAGTTGATTTGTTTGTATAAATATTTTTTTGATACCTCATAAAAAATTTCTTCAAAATATGTTTATTTAAGTTGT
The DNA here is from genome assembly GCF_000715075.1 of Nicotiana tabacum. Classification (NCBI taxonomy): domain Eukaryota; kingdom Viridiplantae; phylum Streptophyta; class Magnoliopsida; order Solanales; family Solanaceae; genus Nicotiana; species Nicotiana tabacum. Next base: position 132,069,084 of record NC_134092.1, on the reverse strand, counting down.
TTCACAAAAATACGTTTTTGAGGAATTAGTTTGACTGTACTTAATAATTTTACTTTTTTCAAAAATATTATTCTATTGGTTCATTGTGTCGTTTATATGATACTAATATTTTATTATAAAAAATTTAAAACATAATTTAAAGTTAGTACAAGTACAAATGTATATTTGATTATTCAGCTGAATATTAATAAAAGTGAAGAAGAATAGTTAAATAATTTTCAAAGAAAAATGAATGCTATAATATTTTCAACAAATATATACTTACATTTATTTTGGTCGAAAATGCTCCTACACTACTTGAAAAGTTTTTTTTATTCTTTTTGGATGAGAAATTAAGTGAAGTTAGACTAACATAACATAAATATAAAAAAGTTACTAAGCTGAAAATTCATACTGGAGTATAAAATATATGAAGCACACAAAATTCCCTTAATTCCTCTTGTGATTATTATTTAGAGTCAAATTGGTAAATTAAAACTCAAGAGGGTCTAAATGTAAAGTCACTCCATAAGTTGGGGACCGAACCCCAAAACCAAATTTTAACCCCACCCCCTCCTTTCACTCGAACCAAAATAGAAACAGGAAAACCCAATTCGAATTTACGAAGCAGAGAATTGAATCCCACAAGATAAAAGCGCGATAATCTATTAACCCTAACGTAGATTCTGGTATTTGCAAGTAAGTATTTTTTTTTAATCTGAGCACTGAATTTCAGCTCAATGAAGTTGAAGTGGACATACTTTTTGTTGGCTAAAAGGTTTAATAATTAGTTTTGTTTCCCAATTGAGCAGGGATTTTGCTGAAAATTTGTTGCATTTATGCACTTTTTTGTTTTACTTAGATGAAAATTAGCAAAAGGTGTTTATTTTAATTCTTTTTACCTTTTTGGTTTCTGAGTAGCTGGACTAAATCTTACTGTATTTACAAGTAGAAAGGGTTTGCTGAATTTTTTCAGGCCATTTAGACAATTGTTATTTTCCAAATGAGAATTAGCTGAAGCTTTTTTTTTTTTTTTTTTATATATATTCTTTTTTTTGGTGTTTCGTTTACTGAATTGGAGTTCTTTTTTTGTTTGTCTTTTTGGTGAAAACTTTGCAACTTGCTGGCCAGTTATTTACAGTATATTTTTCTCAGATGAAAGTTAGAAAAAACGGGTGCTTTGTTATTGAATTAATTTGTTTTTTGGGTTTTATTCTGACTGGATTTTGGTGCTGTATTAACACAGAATATTGCAATGGACAAGAGAGCATTATACCGGGCAAAGCTGAAGGAACAGAAGCAAAAGCGAATTGATTCCCCTCTTGTAAGGTATTATTATATACAAGGGAGTCAATAAAGTATTTTTTCGTTATTTTCATTTCATGGTGTTAAGTTATGGCTAGTAAATGACTAAAGTCCTATTGAGTTTGTCCCAATCGGTTGTGGGGTGGGTATTCGGTCTCCTTATATTGTCTTGGACAATCTTCAACTGATGAACTAGCTTTTGGGATTAGTGTTGTCAAAGGCGAAAAACTTTGAAAAGCGCTTCAGGTCTATTGGGCTTTGAGCACAATTTAAGTATGCGCTTTAGTTAAAAAAAAAGGTGCAATAAATAAAGTGTGCATACATATATATACTCCCTCCATTTCTATTTGTGTGAACTCATTTGACTGGGCATGGAGTTTAAGAAAAGAGAGAAGACTTTTGATGTTGTGGTCTAAAATGAGGCACATATATTACGTGTGGCTATAAATCTTTGTGTAAAGGTAAATTGTTTCCAAATAAGGAAAGGGGTCATTCTTTTTGGCACGGACTAAAAAAGAAATATGTTCACATAAATTGAAACGAAGGGAGTATTTTTTTTGTTGAGAATGAAAAAAAATAAAAAAAATAATATATATATGCACACTTTATTTATTGCACCCTTTTTTTTTTTTTTAACTAAAGCGCATACTTAAATTGTGCTCAAAGCCCAATAGACCTGAAGCGCTTTTCAGAGTTTTTCGCCTTTGACAACACTAACCCCTATATATATATAAAATTTTAGAGAAAAGTAAGAAATTTCATTCATAACATTTTCCTTAACATCTATTACACTTATTTGCCGATTATATTTGGTGTTTAGCACCGCTCGGTCCAAGATAGAACTCATGGGCAATGAATGCGCACACCTTAGTACCTTGCCTAGACTGAAGCACAGCTTAAGCGAGGCGAAATGCCCTCCCTGATATTTTCTAAGCTTCAGGGATTAAGCGCGCCTTAAATGAGCCATTGACAACGCCCTATTGGGTTGAGTTAGGTCCAAGGTCCATTTTCTTATTTTCATTCCAAAAGAGAATGTCCATTTTCTTATTAAGTCCCTGATAGGGGTCTAGTTGTAAGGGAGCAAGGCGTGATATGTGGGTTAGGCACACATCACATGTTGGATTCTTGATAAGAACCTGTATTTAAGTATATTTAAGTGGAGAAGGATAGAGGTGCGAGTCCATTACTTACCAAGTTTCGAACCGTGCGCCAATAGCCCTTGGGTAGTTCTCTGTTATCGAAAAATGACTAAAGTCCCTGCTATATGCCCTTTAAAAAATTCATGTATGACAACAAGCTTTCTGAAATGTTTTTGCCATCCAAAGATAGATTGAGCATCTGGAAACTCAATGCTATTGATAGTTATAGCAAGATCTTGGCTTCTAAAATTTAGCCTAATGCTTTCATCTATAACTCCAGTTGTTGTCATCCTTGTTTAATTACCAAATCAGCATCTGCGTGTGTTCTTGGTTTTGATGTAAACTACTTTTATTTTTCAAGATGGGAAGTTTTATCTGCATTCGGATGTGATATAAATATACTATTTGTTGTATTTGATCTTTTACATGATTGGACATGATTGCGATCTATACTTAACACAGTTTTGTATTTACAGTCCTAGTTAAAGGTGCATTGTCTACTGTAGAGTTGTAGGCACTAGCTTTTTCTGATTCTCACTCTCAAATCATGTCTAATGTATAGCACAGGTACAATGAGCACGATCAGCCTGTATGTAGAGTGTGTGACATTGTTCTGAAATCTGAATCACAGTGGCCTGGACATCAAGCTTCTCGTAAACATCATGAGGTAGGATCTTAACTTTTTGCATACTGGAATTTGGTCTTAACTTTTTGCATACTGGAATTTGGTGCATGCTAGTCCAAGCTCAGTAAAATAGTCACGATGTGGTCATTCGCACTTCTTTAAGAAAAAGGTGCTTTCGATCATGCTAAGATGAACACATTAAGCCATTTGTATATTAACATGAGCATATCCTTTCGCCTTTTGTTTTTAGCTTGAGGTATGTTTTTTGTTCGAGTATAAGCATCAGGTAAAGTAGGTTCCACAAGGCCATGCCAGACTTGTCAGCTTTGAAGTCATCAGTTTGCTTCTTTTTCTAATAAAGGGATCATTGTCCTTCATAATTCTCAATTGGCCATATGGCTAGTTTACGTTTTCATCAAGAACTCATAGTTTTGGGATGGTCTAAATTTACTTTTGCTTTGTGATTGTAGAAGTTGCTCTGGGTTCATTGAAAATGAAAAAGGCATTTCAAGTGGCATGCCGGTACAGGAAGCAAAAGGAATAGGAATTGATTGGAACAATGTGTTGTGAATCTAATGTAGGAAGGTTGATTGGGGAGGAATTATAATGCCTTTTTGGGTTTTTTTTTTGGGTCAGGGGGCTTACTATAGTTGACAACAACAACGACCTAATAAAATCTCACAAGTGGGGTCCGGGGAGGGTAGTGTGTATGTAGACCTTACTCCCACCCCGAGGGTGTAGAGAGGTTGTTTCTAAAAGACCCTCGACTCAAGAAGACGAAAAGAGACAATATTAGTATCGCCAACAGAGACCAAATGAATAATAACAACATCGTAAAAACCAGAAAATAGATGAAACGCAAAAGCGATAGCCAGTAAAAAGACCAAGCACTATGAAAAACGGAAGAGTAGTAAGACACAACATTAACCACTAGCAGTCTAAGACAAAAATCCTATCAGACTAGCCTCACATAGGTACGAAGTAGAAATATTTGAATTTTTAGCTAAAAGGGAAGAACTCATAAGGGCTGGGTTCAACTAATTTGTACGAGTTTTCTGCTGGTCATCTAAGCTTCATGCACGTGTTATGTAACCTTTGGTGTGCTTTCTAAGGACTTCCTTAGTTCTTGCTATTCATCTCTTGTTTTCTCCTTTAGATATCACATGTGAGGTCTGTGCTGTACTCTTCCCTGCTTAGACAGATTCTGATGTTTTGTACAGGCCATAAATAATCTCAAAGCTAATGCTGCTGCAGTGAAAAGCCCAAACACTGTAAGAAGCGAGCCTCCAAAGGAGTTGCCTAAACCCAAGTCTGAACTTCCTGAGGGCGTAAGCCGTAAAGAACCTGAAGCTTCTGTTGGATTGTCCAAGCCTCGTGCATCATCTATGCTTCCTCCCAATTTTTTTGATAATCAAGAGACAAAGAGGCCAAAAATTGGTAAGGTGCTTCTGTGGGAATTTACCTTTTCTTAGAAGGTTTCCGTATAGAAAATTTAAACAGTGATTGAAGCATGACACTGTCTTCAATGCATTCCATGATATTGAAAAAAAACAAGACATTCTAAGATTTTGCAAGTGTTAATCATAAAATCCATGCACATTGGCTGTATGGTGAGTCTTTGTTGGGTCCATTTTGTGTATATTTTGTTTAATATCTGCTTTAAAGGAAGAACGTATTTGCAATGAGAGAAGGAGAGAAAAGGTGGAACGATAGGTAGAGAAATCAGTAATTTTGCTGCTTTTGGCGTGCCTGATTCTGCCTCTCTGTACTTTGTATGGAAGACTTAGATATACAATGATATTTCTGATTTGATATATACTTTGTAATGAGGACTTGGTATCCCCTACCCTAAAAATATTATTCTACAGTAATGAAGACATGGTATTGCAATATAAAAGTTTATCTTGCTCTCATTTTCATGGATGCCTTATCTATATATTTGTGTTTCAGAGAAAGATTCGGCTAGGTTGGGAGACCACGTATCAAACAGACATGCTCCAGTTTCAGATCAAACTGAAGTGGAGGAAACGTCGTTGTCAAGGTCTAGCATGCAGGGCTTATCTTCTTCCAAGAATGCTGACACTAGAAGCACAGAAAATCAGCGATCTGGTGAAAATGGGCCAATGTCAAAACTGAGTTCTGGTTCAGATGCTAAGCAGGTCAAAGGAGCTCTCCCTGCAGGTTTCTTTGATAACAAAGATGCTGACTTACGTGCTCGTGGTATTACACCAGTCAAACCAGATGTCAAGTAAGATTTGATAACTTGATATCGCTTGCTAAGCAGCCTAGTTTCTTACTCTTTGATTGTTGTGTCTTCAACTGTTTTCCTTTTTTTTAATACCTTCGACCTCAGATGGGATCTTTCATGTCTTGTCCTGCTGTCTCTTTAACCTGAACAGAAAGCCAATTGCTACTCTATATGAATAGAATATCCAAATGAGTAGCCTGAACCAGAAAGTAAATTGCTACCCTAGATGAATAGGATATCCAGAGGAGAAGCACCACGTTATGCTGGCAATATAGATGCAGGATATTGTCGGATGCTGCTCTCTTTCAGAGTCATAAGAGCTATAAGGCTCATGTTTCTTCCATTTATTCCTCCAACTTTCGAAATAGTATTCATGTTCTCCTGAATTGCAGGCTACAGCACCACTACCTCCAGCTTCATCACGATTACTTCTAATTAGTTGCTGTAACAGTCATGGTTCAGTGGTGCAGTTGAACTGCTTCCCGGTGCGCTTTATTCTGTGGACAGTCTGGAAATGTGTAGTGGTCATGGTTGTGTCGTGCAATAGCTGAAGCTAATTGGCATATGAAGTCTTTGATTTTATTGATTTGGATGTAATCAAAATATAGCTGTTGCATCAGAAAGTAAATTTATTCTCTCTGTTTTTTCATCAGCTCATTCACATTTTGGAGTAGATAAATCATCTTACTTTTTATATGACTACTGTGTTCTTTCAGTGGCATAACTAATCTAGTCTCAGTCCTTGTGGAACCCCCCCCCCCCACACTTACCCCCCCCCCCCCAACCCAATATGTTTCCTCCTCCAGACAAAGTTGACCTTGACTCTAATGACTTCATTGCAGGGATGAGTACAAAGAATTTGAGAAGTTAATCCAAGAAGACTTAAAAGAGGTTGACAACCGTTTAGAAGAAGAAGAGGTCATCTTTTATTACAAAATAGTTGTTGAGCCATCTGTGAATTTTTTATCTTATTAACCCATTTATCGACCCACTTTGCCATTTATATTGCAGGTTGATGCTGCAGAAATGATTGAAGAGGAAGTAGCTGTTGAACAGAGGTCAGTTTCTCAAATGACGAAATGATTTTCTCCTTTTTGAAAATTTTGCTATATTTTGTTTACATGGTCCAAAGTTAATAAACTTTTATCTTGCATGACTTCAGGGGCTATCGGGAAAGACTGGAGATGTTGAGGAGGAAGAAGATGGAACTTAAGGCTGCTAATTCTTCGTTAGGCAGCAAAGAAAATAAGGTTGTAGATAAGGAGTCCAGTGATGATGAATCATCAAGTGATGGTGACAGTGATGAGAATCTTACCGTGGACTGGAGGGCTAAACATTTGTGAAGGTGCTTCTGCTGGTAGGACACATTCTCTCTAGTCTCTCCCTCACCGTCATATTCTGACCGTGTGTCTCTGGAGTAGTTTGGTTGCTCCCATGCTAAATATTTGTCCTTTTGACTGTAGGTAACAAGGTTTTCTGAATCACTTGTTCCTTGAACTGAAGATTTTTTGGTTCAACACAGTGAATGCAGGATGAGCATTGAGTTTCTGTGCTGCAATTTCCATGAGCTGATATGGAACTATGACTTTTTCTTTGACCTGCAAACTAGGATTTTGCCTGCTCCTGCAAGTAAATAGGAACAATGAACCAAATTCATTTGGGTACTCTGTTGTCAAAGAGTAATGCGGTTGTTGAGAAAAGAGCTGTACTTAGGTTACATTTAGGCTTGAGTAATGAACTTGAGGCAACTCCTTTTGAAGATGGACATAGTTAAAGTTGGCACCAGAGTTGTCCTTTTGGATGCCACTGTGCTAAACAAGCCGAGAATGGAACAGAAAAGTATAGTCATGCTGTGTTGTGAAAGAAATTTTCTGTACTCTGTTATAGGGTTTCTTAAATTGTGCCTGCAAGTTACTGTCATTGTTATGCAATGGTGAAGCGGTAGCCAAAAAATTTGCAGCCCAAAGATTAGAACTAGTAATTATTCAATCAGCTAATACTAAAGGGCTTGCTCTTTTAGTTTTAGACAGTTTGGTAATATGTTTATATCATTTAGGTTGTGTTTAATCATGAACTAATTCCTGTTCGAATTTAAGCTTTGGTCAAACGAATTAAATTCGGATTATTTGAGTCTTGGTGCTAACAATTTGAACAATATTACGTGTTTTAACTGGGTACAGGTGCAGTACGTTAATTTGACTTGTATAATATATTGATGATAGAAGTAGAAAACATTAAAGTGGTCAAAAAGTTAATATATTGAAAAACATCACATTGAGGTTTGCATTTTGGATAGTTTAGTGAATTTGCTTTCTTAATTGTTTAAAAAATCTGTAGAATTTTTAGGATCATAGAAAAAGGACGATTCTCACACTAAAGGATAGGATATTATGTAGTCTAGCTAGAATTTCTGCTCATTAGAGGTTGTATTTTATAGTTATGTATGCTTGATTTTACATCAAAAGATGCATGATATATGTTTGTGCATAAACTTTTATCATTTAATTATAGTTAACTTACATATATGTTCTTACCTCATGAAATTACTTAACCATAAGTTAATATAATTTGAGGTAAGTATTAGATGCGAATAAGTGTTTAGCATAAAAAAGATTATGGTTTAATAATACCACATACTCTATAGTCTATATTACGGCGTCCGAAGGATAAGTGGTCTTTTTCTGAATACGTTATTGGGAAATCCACATGAAACAAAAAAAAGAAATTTTCAACTAAAGGCCACTTTGTGTTATTCCATTTTGGTTCAAATTTTTTTTCTTTTTCTCCTAATACATTGCTATGGTGATGGACGTACAGACGCGCCACATCCAAGGGAGGTGTCGTGGTGCATGCTAATTGTAGATGATATTGTACTGATCGATGAGACGCGAGACGGTGTGAACGCGCAATTAGAGGTATGGAGGCAGACCCTAGAATCTAAAGGTTTCAAGTTAAGCAGGACTAAGACAGAATATTTGGAATGTAAGTTCAGTGGCGAGACTCAAGGAGAGGAAGGGGAGGTGAGGCTGGACTCGCAGGTCATCTCTAAGAGATGAAGTTTTAAGTAACTTGGGTCTATTATTCAGGGGGGTGGGAAGAATGATGGAGATGTCACACATCGTATTGGGGCGTGATAGATGAAATTGAGACTCGTTTCCGGTATTTTGTACGACAAGAAGGTTCCGCCGAAACTTAAGGGTAAGTTCTATAGAGTGGTGGCTAGACCAACGATGTTGTATGGGGCTGAGTGTTGGCCAACCAAGATCGTTCATGTCCAGAAGATGAAGGTACCAGAGATGAGGTTGAGATGGATGTGCGGGCACACCAGGTTAGATAAGATCAAAAATGAGGTTATTAGCGACAAGGTGAGTCTGGCCCCTATTGAGGACAAGATGGGGGAAGCGCGGCTTAGGTGGTTTGGTCATGTGAGGAGGAGGAGCACAAACGCACCGGTGATGAGGTGTGAGAGGTTGATATTTGGAGGGCTTACAGAGAGGTAGAGGTAGGCCAAAGAAGAGGTGGGGAGAGGTGATTAGGCAAGATATGGTGCAGCTTCAGCTGACCGAGGACATGACCCTTGATAGGAAGATATGGAGGTCATGCATTAGGGTAGTAGAGTAGGTAGTATAGAGTGTTCATAACAGTAGTATTGACACGTAGTCTCGCTTTATATTGGTAGCAGGTTTTTATGACTAACCATTGTTTTCTTTCATTGTTGATCACCTTATTGTCTTGTTTTTATTTTGCTTTTATATAGCTTTTTTGTACTGTCTCTTCTTCTCTATATTTTCATTAATATGGTACTTATTGTCACACCTCCTTTTTCCACCACCGCGAGGGGTGAAGGAGTTTTCTCCAATTGAAGGACAGTCGGAACGGGATTTGCTTATTTATTTCAGAGTCGCCACCTGGGAATTTTATGGCGTCCCAAGTCACTAGTTTTAATCCCGAATCGAGGAGAATATGACTCTGTTTGTCATTCTGCTTACCAGAAATCTGAGTAAGGAATTCTGTTAATACGGGAGAAGGTGTTAGGCATTCCCGAATCTCGTGGTTCTAGCACGGTCGCTTAACAGTTTTTATACTTGGCTTAATTATCTCTAGATACATTTTTTCCTGTTGCCTGATTTTATTACCGCTTTTGTTTAGATTGTTTATACTTATAGACTTTTCTTGAAACGAATCACGCGTATGTATATTCGTATTATATTTTTTCTAAATGTAAAGAATCGTGTCACGCATACGTGTACACAATAAGATTGATAATATATATTTTTTTTATTTTTTATTTTTATAAAAAAACTTATGTTCGAAATTATGCTTAAAATAAAATTAAGAACATTCGTCACTCTTGTATGATCAAATAGTGAACTGCACATCTCGGGTTATATGAAATTAATTTAAGATTCTCCGAAGAACCCCTTTTTATTAAAAGTTTGCTCGAAGTTGCGCGAACGCATAATCCGAATTGCTTTTAGAAAATGTAATTAGGTCACGCGAACGTATCCCTAGTTTCACAAAAATATTCTTGATGGTAGTATAAAATTTCTTCAAGTGTTTATTATATCCCCCTATTCTTAAATATGAAAGTCATGAGAAATCACTGATTTGGACGCCTCCAAATTTCTTGAAAAGAATTCAAAATTTATTAGGTGTTGACCGCAAGTTATATTTTACGCGTATGAATTATATACCTCAAAACTATTTAAATTTAAAGAATTAATGATATGAAAAACAAACAACGTGTAACTAAAACTACCATTTTTATTGTGAATACAATATTCGTATACCCAAAAAGCGAATTACGTGCAAAACTAGGAAAAGAATTAATTTGATAAACAAACTAATAGTTTTCGAAGAATTTTCATTGTTATATTTAGAGCGAACTCTATTTTTGTATATCTATGACTTCAATGTTGCATTTTAGTATTTACAAATCCAACCTTTTACACAACTAGTTTTTAGTCCAAAGGTCAAATTATTTGGTTAATTTGCCTACAATGATTGAATTTGGGATAGATAAACTAAACCAATTTTCTTTATCTCGGCTTATACAAGCTATTCACAAATACTAAATCTACACTTTATAAAAAAAATTGTTGCATTATTTTATATACTATTTTTAAGAAAATGAATTGATCGCATTCCTAAAATAAATGGTCCATTTGTTGTTAAGGAAAAAAAACTAATTTACAAATTGATTTAATAAAATGACATTACATGTAACGTAGGTATACAATCTGAACCATTCATAATATTCCAACATCGTAAACGTAACGAATTATATCAATTCACCTCTCACCATGGTTATGCACATAACCGTTACCACGCAATGTACGAACAAAATACAACTTTCATCATCTAGCTTTAAACAAAATCGAATATTGGATGAGATATGCTAGTAATGTAGTTTCTTGATATTTCCATACTATCCTATACTTAGCCAACAATGTCACAAAATTTAATTAATGGCCAACTTTCTGCCATGTTCCCTATTCTCGACAATTCAAACAATAAATGTCATCACTAAACTTCAAAATAAATAAGATTATCGTAGAATTTACTACTTCAAAAGGTCAATTTGCTAATAGTTTATCATGTCAAGTATAATACTATATTAACCAACTAAAACAAAAGTGAAACTTAAACTAATAAATTTAAATGAGTAGAAGACATAATTGTAATTCCAAACTTCATTTACTTGCAATGTTGAAGCTTTTCATGACATGAGTTTACAGATATGTACCTGGAAACGAGGGTAAAAGAGGTAAAGTTCAGCAGTAGCAGCAACAACAAAAACCCACAGAAAATGCCAATGACTCAGCAGATTTGAGCAAAACAACAAGACCCGTGAAACCCAGACGCACAGTAGCAGGAATCTTAGGAAATTTCAGACTTAAACCAAAAAATATCAACAAACAAACCCGGACAGATTCAAGGAAAACTATGTTTCTGATTTTCTTTCTTTCTTCTCTATCTGTTTCAGATTCTGTGTGTGTGTGTGTGCTCTATTTTTTTTTCTGTTTCTTTTCTCTGTCTATCTTTTCTTGTTTTCTCTACTGATTTTTCAGCTCTCTTTCTCTCTATCTGTTTTTTCAGATCTGTTCCTCCTCTTTTGTTATTCTCCTCTCTATCTGGTTCTTTTTTTTTTTTGAAATCAGTCCCTAACCCCCTTCTTATACAAGTCTGCCCCCTCCCTTAAATGCTGCCTGGCCCCTTTCTTTTAAAATCAGAAAATTTCCACTCAAATAACACTAAAACTGCTTTTCTAATCAATCAGCCACTAAGGATACCTTTTCCCTTATTTTCAGCACTCCCAATTCCCTTTGTCCCCCATTATTGCATTAATTAATACCCTATTTAACAAAGCACTAAACCAAAGTATTATCCTCATCTGTCTCATTCCCAGATTGCCCCCTGCAATACCCTTAAACTGCAGCTTTTACCAACAACAACAAATTTTGGACTGAATCTTAACTGAAAATGCAACCTTCTAACCCAATTATATCTAATCAACACTTGTAAAACTGAATTCAAACCAAACATCACATTACATCACACAGAACTCGAAATAATCACTGAAGCTGAAATGGAAACTTGAATCAAAATCCACATCAATGCAGGAACATTGTCAGCACATTGACAATGCCCTGAAACTAATTTCCTAGAGATCAACATACACAACATCCTTTTGACGAACTTATTGATTTTCAAACAAGAATGATTTGATTGACGAGCACTAATCAACTGATTATCTACAATAATTGTCAACAATCAGTCTATAAATAATCAGGCAATTTCAATCGGCATTGACAAGAACTTATCCGAATTGATTACACATCATATGACTATTCACAACAAAGAACATAAACAAATTCAAACAAATAAGAGGGATACTGGGACTGAAAAGATGATTTGAAAAATGTGGACAATTAATCAAAACTAAACTACACAAATATATGGATAAACAAAACCATAAACACAGGAAAAGAAAAAGGAAAAATACCTCCAACCTTCAGAATTCATACGGACACATGCTTAACTTGGATTCGGACCTTTTGAGGTTGAATAGACTTTATTCGAAGTATTCTCAATTGAGAATACCTCGATTAAAGTCTCTTAGACCTCAATCCCTCGTTTAATTGGACAAATTCCACGATTTGGCATTTTAGGGTTTCATTTTTTCTCAGATTTAGGGTTTGACCAATTCTGGGCAGATTTGAAGGGAACTAAGGATGACTTAGGGGTGAGGGAGGCTTAGGGGTCATTTAGTACGAATTTGAAAAGGATCTGGGCAGTTCCTGTTTGACTCGAATCTTCGAATGAAGATTCGAGCAGTTCTAGGAGGATTTGACCTAAGCCATTACCGGATCTATGACGAGGGTAGTCAGGAGAAGCTATGGTGTTGATTTGGAAGCCATCAGAGACGGTTGGGTTTTCAGGCCAACCTTCGATCGAAGATTCGAGACGTTGGGGCCTGATTCGAGGGATATGGGTTATGGATTTGGAACGGGGAGGTTAAGAAGAGTCGAGGGTGTTAAGATGGGGTCATTTGAACCATCTGAACCGCCGTGAGGCGATTTCCGGTGGGTGGTTGACGGTGGTTACAGACGGGGTTTGATCTGGTCTCTGAACATCAGAGACGAAGGGGAAATGGGGGGGTATGGCCTAGGGGGCGTGGGGTATGGTTTATGACTTATATACGGGTGAGGTGGATGGACCATGGCCGTTAGATCAACGGAGATCAAAGGCCTGGATCAATTCGTATGAGGGGAACGATGTCGTTTGGTTGTAACTGGGTGCTGGTTTGAATCGGGCAACGGGTCGGGCCAGGGAGTGGGTAAAGGAGATGGCCTTTGAGCCGTTGGATCATGCAGGATCAATGGCCGCGATTGATCGCCTGCTGAAACGACGTCGCTCGGATGTCTTATGAGATTTGGACCGGGCAAAAGGGTGTCTGGGTTGGGGTGTGAAGGGGTTAATTTGGTTTGGGCCTGGATTTCGGTCCAAGTCTGATTTATGACTCATTTCCTATTTTCCTTTTAAAAATAAATAAAAATAAAGTAAAATTAAACACATATTATTTAACACCCATGATAATTAATGCTCTAATTAAAAAAATTAAACACAATGGCAAGAAACACATAGACATATTTTTTGCGATTTTTCCCTCTTTTAAAAGCAACTATGGTTTATTTAATTCCTAAATATATTTTTTTTTATTTTATTTTATCCTTTTATAAAAACCCAGGATTAATTAATTATAAAAATGCAACATTAATTCCTAAATGCACATGTACCTATATTACTATTTTTTATATTTTTCCCTATTAAAAATAAAACAATCATGCACAAATAAAATGCCACGAAAAATTCAAAATTGCATAAAAAATATTATTTGTGATTTCTTTTGGAGTAATTCTTGTGAGGCAAAAATCACGTGCTCATAGCTGCCCCTCTTTGTCCGAAAATTCGAAGAGTTTTCGTGCAAAGATAAAGTGAGCGGATACGAGCGATTTTTGCCTGTTTGGATACTCCGTGGGAAGCGTTTTTTGAAAGATTTGACCGAACCTCTGCTTCAAAGGTTTCCTACATATCCTTGGCTATAAAGGAATCAGGTCAATGTAGTTCGGGAAGTTTTGGTAGCTGGGACTACCATGGGATTGCTTTTTTGCTGTTACTGCTGTTGCGTGCTGCTTTTACTGTTTGTTGACCTCCTTATTACACCCTGCTTAAAGAAAACAAAAAGCTAGACTAGAACATGTTATATGAATTACAAAATCTTATCTAGATCATGCCCTTGCGCTTCTTGTTGCTTTGATGTCTTGGTGACTCTTTGGTATCCTTTGCTTCCGATTTGTTTCGTATTCTCCTTTGACCACCGATCTCGAACTGCTTATTTTTTTCGCATTGTTTTTCATTGTGTCATGTACTTCCTTCCTCTGTTTGGGATTCTTGTTGTTTCCCTCTAGGGAATCGGTTGGATTCCTCTGCTTTATTGACTCTAGGTGTACTTCTCTATTATATGGGCGGGCTCTTGACTCCAACCAGCAATGTCAAAAGTAAAATGTCATTCTGTTCTTCAGGGGGGCTCCTGATCACTTAAAGTTTGACTTGTATTCCTTTATTCTCCAGGTGGACGCCTGATTGCTGATACTTCAACTGCTCTTCCTTGTTCTCCAGGTGGACGCCTGATTGCTAATACTTTCATCGCTCTTCCTTGTTTGCCAGGTGGACGCCAGATTGCTGATACTGCAACTGCTCTTCCTTGTTCTCCAGGTGGACGCCTGATTGCTAATACTTCCATCGCTCTTCCTTGTTCTCCAGGTGGACGCCTGATTGCTGATACTTCAACTGCTCTTCCTTGTTCTCCAGGTGGACGCCTGATTGCTAATACTTCCATTGCTCTTCCTTGTTCTCCAGGTGGACGCCTGATTGCTAATACTTCAACTGTTCTTCCTTGTTCTCCAGGTGGACACTTGATTGCTAATACTTCCATCGCTCTTCCTTGTTCTCCAGGTGGACGCCTGATTGCTAATACTTCCAATGCTCTTCCTTGTTCTCCAGGTGGATGCCTGATTGCTAACACTTCCATCGCTCTTCCTTGTTCTCCAGGTGGACGCCTGATTGCTAATACTTCCATTGCTCTTCCTTGTTCTCCAGGTGGACGCCTGATTTCTAACACTTCCATTGCTCTTCCTTGTTCTCCAGGTGGACGCCTGATTTCTAACACTTCCATTGCTCTTCCTTGTTCTCCAGGTGGACGCCTGATTGCTAATACTTCCATTGCTCTTCCTTGTTCTCCAGGTGGAGGCCTGATTGCTAATACTTCCATTGCTCTTCCTTGTTCTCCAGATGGACGCCTGATTGCTAATACTTTAACTGTTCTTCCTTGTTCTCCAGGTGGACGCCTGATTGCTAATACTTCCATCGCTCTTCCTTGTTCTCCAGGTGGACGCCTGATTGCTAATACTTCCATTGCTCTTCCTTGTTCTCCAGGTGGACGCCTGACTGCTAATACTTCCATTGTTCTTCCTTTTTCTCCAGGTGGACGCCTGATTTCTAACACTTCCATTGCTCTTCCTTGTTCTCCAGGTGGACGCCTGATTTCTAACACTTCCATTGCTCTTCCTTGTTCTCCAGGTGGACGCCTGATTGCTTCCCTCACCGGGTTTTTCCTGAAACAAATATTGTTTTTGCCCCTGTTTCAAATCAAAGAAAATTTTGTTAATTTAAGGCATGGTGGTTAGTTGTGGCATTCTTGCTGAGGGTGGGGTTTCTCTTTGTCCTGTTTTACTGCGTTGGAGTGGTTGAAAAGACTGCTTTATCCTTGTAATTGATCCTTAACCGTAGGATCCCTAACTGTTGTTTTCACTTCAAACCCTTTCAATTGTAATCATATGTCTCTCCTGACATTTCTGAACCACTTTTTTGATTCAACTTTTCTCACAACCATATCTTATTTTCATCCTATTACTTCCCGCCTCTCGTGGCCGTATTTTGCATTATGCAATCTTGAATCTTGGTAGTATACCTTGACATTCCTTTTTATTTGTTTGGAACGAAACTTACCTCAAAAGCTTTAGAAGAGTAAGATTATTAGTGACGAAACATGATGATTTTGACAATTAAGAATGAAAAGGAAAATCCAAATTTGGATGACTGTTGGAGAAGGAATAAGGAACTTATCTGATTGGAGTTACTGGCACCAATAATCAGGGTATGCATTTTGGATTAATCAGCCCAGTCTTTTAGCCAATCTCCTTTTCAATTGTTTCACTTTGCTTTCCCAAAATTTCCACAACCCAATTTTACTTTTTTACAGACCTTGTCCGACTTGCAGTATCTTAAAGAGTTTTCACCTACAAACCTTCCTCATTTATTTATTTCTTAATTCCTTTTCGCCTTATGGTGCCTGCGAAGGTTTTCACCAATAAGACTCTCTCATTTTACTTTCTCTCAGCTTTCGTCATCTCATGGTGCCCGTGCGGGTTTTCACCTATAAGACTCTCTCATTTTACTTTCTCTTAGCTTCCGTCGTCTCATGGTGCCCGTGCGGGTTTTCACCTATAAGACTCTCTCATCTTCATTGCTTTTCTTGTTTGGACCTGAGTGTTATGAACCATCTCCATTTGCTTGACTCGGCATTTTTCTAAGATTGATCGAAAGGTCTTTTGGTATGTGGTTGGAATGAAAGGGTATCAAAAGTTAAACAATTTTGATATGGGTTTAAAAATTACAACTCTTGGAATCATTTTTCTTATTGCCAATACAATCCCTGCCCCAGTTTCTTGATTGGGGGTCTCTTGATGTTTCATTTTATGCACATTATGCATATTATGCACCCTATGACCGAGCCGTGAGACGCCTACGTATCCTCTTTGAGGAATCAGGTCAAACGTAGTTCACTCCAATAATAATGATAATTTTTTTCATTGATTCCAAAATAGGGTAGGAAAGAAACAAATGTGGCTCAAAGGGGAAACAAAGGGTACGGTGTTTAGCTAGCAGAACGAATTGCCTTTGTCATTCCAATCTTCGAAATAATGCCAAATACAAACATTCAATAATTACACCAGAGAAAAATCATGCATAATATCTCTTTACCGCATCAGAATTGATAGCCATGTCTATGCATTTTCCTTCAATATCTGTTAAACATAATGCGCCATTGGACAATACTCTGGTCACAATGAACGGTCCTTGCCAATTCGGGGCAAATTTGCCCTTTGCTTCAACCTGATGTGGAAGAATACGTTTCAACACATGTTGACCCACTTCAAACTTTCGGGGACTCACCTTTTTGTTGTATGCTCTTGCTATTCTTCTTTGATACAATTGGCCATGACATATTGCTGCCAATCATTTTTCATCAATCAAGTTTAACTGTTCCAAACGGGTTTTGACCCATTCATCATCATCAATCTTAGCTTCGGCGACAATCCGAAGGGAAGGAATTTCAACTTCTGCAGGAATTACCGCCTCAGTGCCATATACCAACAAATAAAGAGTTGCTCCTACTGAAGTGCGAACAGTAGTGCGATATCCCAACAACGCAAATGGTAATTTTTTGTGCCATTGTCTTGAACCTTCTACCATTTTCCGAAGTATCTTCTTTATGTTTTTGTTGGCTGCCTCGACTGCTCCATTCGCCTTGGGCCGATATGGGGTATAATTGTGATGTACAATCTTAAACTGTTGACATACTTCTCTCATTAAGTTACTGTTAAGATTAGCACCGTTATCTGTGATGATCACCTTTGGGATTCCGAATTGACATATGATATTTGAGTGAACAAAATCGATCACAACTTTCTTGGTCACTGATTTGAATGTTTTGGCCTCAACCCATTTGGTGAAATAATCAATGGCTACCAGAATGAACTTGTGCCCATTGGATGTTGCCGGCTCAATTGGTCCAATGACATCCATGCCCCATGCGACGAAGGGCCATGGTGCCGACATTGTGTGCAACTCAGATGGTGGAGAATGAATCAAATCTCCGTGTATCTGGCATTGATGACATTTGCGCACAAAACTGATACAATCTCGCTCCATGGTAAGCCAATAGTAACCAACTCGGAGAATTTTCTTTGCCAACACATATCCGCTCATGTGGGGTCCGCAAACTCCCGAATGTACTTCAGACATGACAGTCGTGGCTTGTTTAGCATCTATGCATCTTAATAATCCAAGGTCTGGTGTTCTTCTATACAAAACTCCTCCACTTAAGAAGAATCCATTTGCCAACCGTCTAATGGTTCTCTTTTGATCCCCGGTGGCTTGTGCTGGATATATCCCCATTCTGATATACTCCTTGATGTCGTGGAACCATGGTTCACCATCAAATTCTTCTTCAATCATGTTGCAGTAAGCGTGCTGATCGTGGACTTGAATATGCAGTGGATCCACATAAGCTTTGTCCGGATGGTGCAACATTGACGCCAGGGTAGCCAATGCATCGGCAACCTCGTTATGGATTCTTGGAATATGCCTGAACTCCACTGATCGAAACTGTTGGCAAAGATCATGTAAGCATTGTCGGTATGGTATGAGCTTCAAGTCTCGTGTTTCCCATTCTCATTGAATTTGATGTACCAGAAGATCCGAATCTCCCAAGACCAAGATTTCTTAGATGCCCATGTCTGCGGCTAGTCTTAACCCCAAAATACAAGCTTCATACTCAGCCATATTATTGGTGCAATAAAATCGAAGTTGAGCCGTAACAGGATAGTAATGCCCGGTTTCAGAAATAATTACAGCTCTTATCTCGACTCCTTTCATGTTAGCAGCCCCATCAAAGAAAAGCTTCCAGCCAGGGTTTTCAATTTGCTCCATCTCACCGATATGCATTATTTCTTCATCGGGAGAATAGGTTCTCAATGGATCATACTCCTCGTCGACCGGGTTTTCGGCTAAATGATCGGCCAATGCTTGGGCTTTCATTGCAGTCCGAGTCACATAGATGATGTCAAATTCTGTGAGCAATATCTGCCACTTTGCAAGTCTCCCCGTTGGTATAGGCTTTTGAAAAATATATTTCAACGGATCCAGACGCGAAATGAGGTAAGTAGTGTAGGATGACAAATAGTGTTTCAATTTCTGAGCTACCCAAGTTAGGGCACAACATGTCCTTTCCAGATGAGTATACTTAACCTCATAAGCTGTGAACTTCTTGCTAAGGTAGTAGATGGCCTGTTCTTTTCTGCCGGTGAGGTCATGTTGCCCCAGTACACAACCAAATGAATTTTCCAAGACTGTCAAGTAAAGAATCAAAGGTCTTCCTGGCTCTGGCGGAACCAGCACGGGTGGGTTTGACAAGTATCCTTTTATATTATCGAATGCTTCTTGACACTCATCGGTCCATTTGACCGTAACATCCTTCTTCAACAATTTGAAAATAGGCTCATAGGTTGTCGTGAGCTGAGCAATAAACCTGCTGATGTAATTTAACCTCCCTAACAAACTCATTACTTCAGTCTTGTTCCTTGGAGGTGGCAATTCTTGGATGGCTTTGATCTTTGATGGATCTAGCTCGATGCCTCGCCGACTGACTATAAAAATCCCAACAGCTTTCCAGATGGAACACCAAATGCGCATTTGGAAGGGTTAAGCTTGAGGTTGTACCTGCGAAGTCTCAGGAAGAATTTCCTCAAATCCCCAACGTGGTTGGCCTGATGCTTTGATTTTATGTTTACATCGTCCACGTATACCTCAATCCCTTATGTATCATATCATGAAACACCGTGGTCATTGCTCTCATGTAAATTGCCCCGGCGTTCTTCAGACCAAATGGCATTACCCGGTAGCAATAAGTTCCCCATGGTGTGATGAATGCCGTCTTTTCTGCATCTTCTTCATCCATTAGAATTTGATGATACCCGGCATAACAATCCACAAAAGATCCTATCTCATGCTTGGCACAATTATCGATCAAAATATGGATATTGGGTAATGGGAAGTTATCCTTCGGACTTGCCTTGTTGAGATTGCGATAATCGACGCATATTCTAATCTTGCTGTCTTTCTTTGGCACAGGAACGACATTAGCCAACGAAATAGGATACCGAGTGACTCGAATGACCTTTGCATCCAACTGTTTGGTAATTTCTTCTTTAATTTTCACACTCATATCAGTCTTGAACTTCCTTAGCTTTTGCTTGACAGGAGACACCATTGGATCAGTGGGCAACTTGTGAACCACTAAATCAGTGCTCAAGCCTGGCATGTCATCATATGACCATGCAAAAACATCTTTGAATTCAATGAGTGTTTTAATTAACTCCTCCCTGATCTTTGGTTCGAGGTGGACACTTATTTTAGTTTCTCGGATATTATTTGTGTCTCCTAGATTGATGTCTTCGGTATCACTCAAATTAGGTTTGGTTTTTTCTTCAAAATGAATTAACTCTTTACTAATCTCTTCGAAAGCCTCATCCTCATCATATTCTGATTCATAATCACAATATACTTCTTGAATTATTATTTCGGAACCAGATTGATTTTTAAGACTGGGCTGAGGATTCCTCATGCATGCCATATCGCTAGAGCCAGCGTAAAAAGAACTGTACAGAAAAAGAAGAAAAAAGAAAAGAAAACTATCAGGAATGATAATGAAAAGGAAACTGTATTTTCATTGGATGATGAAAGATAACAAGGTTTGCACACTTCAAACAAACTGTAAGATAAACAGGATTACAACCCTGAAGTAACCCAAACAAACTGAAGGAAAATCAAAATAAACTACCAAGACTCCTTTCGAATGGGGAGAGGAGTGGCTTTCCAATTATTAAGCTTTGTCTCTGGCCCAACGAATTGAACTTCCGCGTTGCTAGAACCTTCATCGTTTTCCACCATGTTCACATCGTCAAACAACTTTTCAAATCTTTCAATTAATTCCTCCTCCGGATTAATCAAGGATTTAGGAATTGTTGTTATCGGGTGATTTCTGGTACCGAACTTGACAAAAGACTTTGATAGATGTGGGACTGGTTTTGGAAGAACCCATGCCTTTTGTTTCAGCTTTCTAGCCTTTTTCACGTCTGTGACAGTGGGTGTGAATCCCAAACCAAATGTTCCCCAGTTCTCGGGGAGAGATACTGGTTGTGTAATGCCTTGCAAAGACGAGCCCAAACCTTTGCCGGGTAAAAAACCATTCTTTAACATTTCATAGGCTACCATGACTGATGCAGAGGTTATCTTTGGATTCAGAATGTATTTCCCCTCTGGAATTTTCTCTACCAACATTGTGTCGGAAACCTGGTAAACCCATGGTCCCTGGTCATTTTCTATTCCCTCGACCGGTACAATGGCACCGCTGTGAGCATTTAAACTGTCTTCCCCATGCACAACTATTTCCTGTTTATCCCATTCAAACTTGACCACCTGGTGTAGTGTTGACAGGACTGCTTTAGCAGCATGGATCCATGGTCGACCCAACAGCAAATTATAGGAAACAGCTATATCCAACACTTGAAACTCCATCGTGAATTCAACTGGCCCTATTGTCAGCTCCAGCACTATGTCGCCAAATGAATCTCTGCTTCCACCGTCAAACCCCTGTATGCAAATACTATTCTTCTGGATCCTCTCCTCTTTGATTTTCAACTTGCTTAGAGTGGAGAGAGGGCAGATGTTTGCGCTTGACCCGTTGTCAACCAACACCCGGGTCACTACAGAGCTTTCACATTTCAAGGTGAGGTAAAAGGGCTCTGTTGTGCTCAGTACCTTCCACAGGCAATTCATTATCAGAAAATGTGATTCTGTTTGCCTCAAAGATTTTGTTGGCTATTCTTTCCAAGTGATTCACGGAGATCTTGTCAGGAACGTGTGCCTCATTTAGGATCTTCATTAAAGTTTGACGGTGCTCGTCAGAATGGATCAGCAATGACAATAATGAAATTTGAGCGGGTGTCTTTTTCAATTGTTCCATGATAGAATAGTCGTGGAGCTTCATCTTTCTCAAGAATTCTTCCGCTTCTTCTTCCGTCACAGCTTTCTTCATTGGTGTTGGATTTTTAGTTTTTCTTAACTCTTCGGGAGTAAAACATCTTCCCGAGCGAGTCAAGCCTTGCACCTCACAGACTTCTTCCTTGACTTCTTTTCCTTTGTACATTACCGTCACCCGTTCGTAGTTCCATGGAATGGCCTTGTTGTTGATCACTGGTAACTGGGTTACTGGCTTGATAATAACTCGGTCTACACGGGCTCCTTCCACGACTATGATGGGTTTTCTGGCGACCCCTGGTACAATCACTTTTGATCCTACCTGCTTCGTAGCAACTTTGCTCGAAGATCCCTTCTCAACTACCACAGATGGCTCATCACCATTTTTGTTCTGCTTAGGTACCGACTTCTTCTCTGCTAACTGTTCATTTGGCTTGGCTTCATGAGACCGAATCATCATGACGGTTTGTGATGGCTTCTTTGTTTCCCCATCAGCCCGTACTATCTCTATCATATTGGTCTCCTGATGGGCTGACATTGGATTTCTGTTGATATTGGGAGCTTCGGGGGTTTGAACTTCAATTTTATTAGTATCAATCAGCTCTTGTATTGTATTCTTTAAATGCCAGCACTTTTCTGTATCATGGCCTGGTGTACCAGAACAATACTCACAGCTAACAGTGTAGTCCAGAATCTTTGGAGGAGGATTGGGCAGCTTGGATTGTATTGGCCTTAGCATATCTAGCTGTCTCAGTCTGTGGAACAGATTAGTGTAGGATTCTCCCAGTGGAGTGAAGGCTTTCTTTTTCTGCCCTATTTCACCCCTGAATGATTGATTAGACCTGAAACCTGGTCTGGGATAGGTTCGCGGATAAGGGTAGGTGCTTGGTGAGGCAGGAGCACGCCAATGAGCATGGGCAGGTGGCTGATTGTATGCTTGCACATGGTTAACGAAAAAATGAGGTTCGGGTGATAGTAGTGTTGGGGAGAATTGTGGTGATAAGTTGGTTGGTGGGATTGATGTTGACTGTAGTACTGAGGTGAACCTCTGGATCCCGACCAAGTTCCTGAATCAACCATTGCCGCTTCCTCTCTTTTCTTCTTTCCAATCCCTCCTACTCTGCCTTGAATAGCTTGAGTAGTTGCCTTAATAGCCGAATAACTCATGATTTTATTCGTCTTGAGGCCTTCTTCCACCATACCTCCCATCTTCACTACTTCGTTGAATGATTTTCCTATCGCTGAAACCAAATGGGCATAGTAAGTTGGCTCCAAGGCTTGTAGGAAGTAGTCTACCATTTCACTTTCCTTCATAGGAGGATCCACCCTTGCTGCCTGTTCCCTCCACCGGAAACCATACTCTCTAAAACTTTCATTGTGTTTTTTCTCAAATTTTGTCAAAGATAGTCGATCTGGGATGATTTCCAGATTATATTGGAAGTGACAAGCAAATGCCTGCGCCAAGTCATCCCAGGTATACCATCTCCCATGGTCCTGGCGGGTATACCACTCTAGAGCTGATCCGCTCAAACTTTGGCTGAAGTAAGCCATTAATAATTCATCTCTTCCCCCAGCTCCTCGCATCTTGCTGCAGAAACCCCTCAAGTGAGCTACTGGATCGCCGTGCCCATTGTATAGGTCAAATTTGGGCATCTTGAAACCAACTGGTAATTGCACATTTGGGAACAAGCATAAATCCTTGTAGGCCACACTGACCTGCCCTCCTAACCCTCGCATGTCTCGGAACGATTGTTCTAGGCTTTTGACCTTCCTGAACATCTCTTCTTGTTCAGCATTTTTGACTGGCTTGTCAATTTCGGTTGGGAGGTCAAAACGAGGAGTAGATGAATGGATTTCGGAGGCTTTGAAAGTGGGCTCCGGGGGGTAGTATTGGTTGTCCTGGGCCTGGAATATAGGCTCACTAGGAGATTTGTGGAATGTAGCTGTGGGAGGTGCCACGAAGACAGGAGTTACTGGTGGAGGAGGGTATGGAACTGGTTTAGGAGGTGGAGACTGTGGTGTATGAGAGGTGGTGCCTCGGTAGTGCTGGTAGATGGAGAAACTCGGGGATAGTTCAGTGGTAGGACTATTCTGAGTTTGGGCTAGTGATGGTGTAGAGGCAGGGTTAGCTGGGTAAGATGGGGGTGATTGCCCTGTGGTCCAGGCCCGATACATCTCAGCCATTTGTTGCTTAAGTTTAAGCATCTCTTCTTTCATTTTACCGACGTCCATCTCCTCTATCTCAATACCTGTGTCGACATCCGGGATAGACATGCTTTTGGGTATCGGTCCTTTTGATCTGGTGTGATAATGATAATATGCCAGTATACTCCTAGAAAAACTAACTGCTTGAATTCTAGAAATGAGCAAACTTGTTAGTTTTGAGAGTTTAACACATATATAATTACACGTTGAGATGCAATGTTCCTAGACAAATAACCCTTTTCTATTATGCATTTGCTCGGCTGCTTGTGTCATCCCAGCTTTTCTTGACCCTTTTATTGTCACTCTCTCTTTATTTTACTTATATTTTTTTAAATGTGGTCGAATCTTATAGAGATTGCCTACGTATCATGCCCCCGCATGAATCAGACCTTGCGTAGTTCGGACCATAAAGCAATTGTCAACACTTTTATTTATTCTTGAAATAATACAAAGACGGAATAGACACTACATTTGGAAAACATTATAAGAAAATGGTTTAAAAACTCGACACAAACCCAAATCAAACAAAAGACACAACTCTTAACACCTCTAAATATGCTCCACTTCCCACTTTTGTTTTCAATCATTGGATCATCTGCTCACAGTGGGGCTTGACCCGGCTGACCTCCTAGCGTGCGATACATTCTTTCTAACTCCATTGCCAGATGACGGGCCAAAATAGGTGCATGCTCTATAAACCTTTCATAATCCATCCCTTGGCAGTTTACATAACTTTGAGAGGTGTAAACCTCCAAATCATGGATTTGTGCCCTGAAATCTTGGAGACGTTGGTCTTGGTTTTGCAGTTGCTATTGGCGAGTGGTGGCTATATCTCTTATATGGTCTTCGCGATCTAAAGCTGACTCTAATTGAGCTCGGAGTCTGGCCTGATCGAGTCTCGCCTGTGCTCTTTCTCTGTCAATGTCTGCGTGTTGATGTTCTCTATTGTACCTTCTCGCTTCTTCCAATTGTGCATGGAGTTGAGCTTCTGAATGTATCCAATGGTCTTTCTCTTTCTTGAATTGTGCCCTGTCTTCTTCGGATTGCATTATTTGGCATTCCTTATTAGATCTAGCCTCCTCATTTAATTGTATGATTCTTTCTTTAGCTTTGCCCAACGTCTTTTCGGTTTTTGCCAAAATGGAATCATAATCTTGCATTTTTTCCAAAAGGCTGGCGATGATTTTTTGATCTTTCCAACTTCTCATTGGTGTTTCAGAAGCTTTCTTCATTTTTTGAAATTGAGCGTGAAGATTTTTATTCTCACAAGCCAGACTCTTCTTCTCGCCTTCTGCTTCTTGTGCTTGTAAGTCTTTCTCCAAATTGAGGTTCCTCAGATTTTCCTTTAAGGCATGGATAGTCGCTTTGTATCCCTTTTCCTTTTCTCCCCAAATCAATCGCTCTTGGATTTTATCGTTAAAGGTTTGAACATGGGGTCTTTTTATAGGC
Source organism: Nicotiana tabacum (assembly GCF_000715075.1). Lineage (NCBI taxonomy): Eukaryota > Viridiplantae > Streptophyta > Magnoliopsida > Solanales > Solanaceae > Nicotiana > Nicotiana tabacum. The sequence continues at coordinate 132,043,688 of NC_134092.1, read as the reverse complement.
TTTCTCAGATCGGGTTCTGGTGCATCATCCACGCGGGATCGTTTCTCAAACCACCTTGCATACCCTGGATTTATCTCGCCCTTTGTAGTATCTGGAACTTGAGTATCATCTTTCAAGTATCGACATCCATTCCACATCTGCTGAATTAAAGCCTCGAGAAGAGTGGCTTCGGGATGTAACTCGATTACTTGCATACTCAAATCCTCATCATCAGGCACCACTTGGTATCTTCCTAGTTGTCTTAGAACTCGTTGTGGTGCATATGGCTGGACGCTTCTCAATCCCAATAGCAGCAAATAACTATTCAGGGTTGACATGTGTATCACTTCCCTTACCGGGAGCCATCGCAAAGTCCACTCAATTTGATTTGCCGTTAAAGATCTTAGATGAGATACCCAGGCTTCCACCCCTTCTGGAGACTTATAATCTTTTATTCTTCTTCATAACTCTCGATGAAATTATCATTGCTTGGACCATACTGCATGAACTTGGGGTGATGTTGGAGATGTTCAATCATCCACATTTGTAACAAAATTGTGCACCCTTCGAAGACCTTTGCCCCTGATTTACATAAGGTTAATGCCCGATAAATGTCTGAGAGAATGATCGGGGCAAGGGTGTGATTTTCCTTGGTAGTGAGGACCTGTACGACTTTCGCTGTGCGAATATCAATTGTTTGTTCTTTGTTTGGGAGGACCATGATTCCCAGAAAAGCCACCATGAAAGCGAAGTGACGGTGAATCTGCCAGGTGTCTTTGTTCTATTTGTTAGTAAGGCCCTTCTTATGGATTTCAAATCCGTCCGGCTTTTCGAACCTTGAATATAGGAAGTTGAAAGAACAACACCCGTTGACAACATTGCTTTTTCTGATTTGATTACTGATGTTCAGAAGACCAAAGAATCGATGTACTGAGGGAGCCTTTGGGAATATCAGATTTTGATTTCTCAGATCTCCATCAAAACCAGCATATCCAGTTATCTCTTCTACTGTAGGAGTAAGCTCGAAATCAGAAAAACGAAAGACATTGTGAACGGGGTCCCAAAAAGTTACTAACGCCGTAATCAAATCATCACGTGGTTTAACTTTCATAATATCTGTAAGAGTTCCCAAATGCTTAACGACCCATTTCTGACCATCTTCTCCTAACTCCTGCCACCACACCTGAAGCCGAAATAGAAACTCATCTACATCTGCGAATGGTGGGTTTTGGGTGGTGCTCATTTTGTATCTGCGATTAATTTTAACAAAATCAAAACTCATTTTGAAAACAGACACTCAGAAAAAATATATTTTTTTTATATTTAACACTTCTTTTTTTTTTCAAAATTTGAAACTATTTTGGGAATTTCCTAAAACGACCCATTTTATTTCTCAACTCTCACAATGATTTTTTCGATTACGCCGGTCAACAAGCAAATCCGAGGCAAATGAATGCACAAGTAGCAAGTAGGATGCATCAGGATGGTCTTTTTATTTCGGGTTCACCTGTCCTAGACAGACCCAACCCCTGTGTTGAGTCTCCAATGTCAAATGTATATGATGCAAATAGACGTTCCTACTAGGGATCCGGTATGAGGCTGAGTTATTCTAAGTGAAAAACCTGAGGCAGATTGTTCTAGACCTGGCTTACCCAAACAGACAGTTTGAGCCGAAGTGGGGGCAACGTACCGGGAGCACGAAAGTCTACCCGGCCTAGTTACTTGTCCCAACTTCGTCTTATTTGGTATGACTTTTAACAGAAAGGTGGGCCACGAGCACGTGTGCACCATAAATTCAGAAGACTCAGAAAGAAGGAGGGTTTCGTAGCAATTTTATATACACAATTCAGATAATATTAAAGCGGTAAAAGCAACATTTAGCACATTAAGCATAAACATGTAAACATCAGATAATAAATAAAGCCAACTATAACAGTTATTTTAAGCTCGAATTCTTAAACCCTGAACCAGTGGTTATGGGTTAAAGTTTTCAATAAAAATCGCCAGAGCTGTCACACCTCCTTTTTTCGCCCCCGCGAGGGGTGAAGGAGTTTTCTCCAATTGAAGGACAGTCGAAACGGGATTTGTTTATTTATTTCAGAGTCGCCACCTGGGAATTTTATGGCGTCCCAAGTCACCGGTTTTAATCCCGAATCGAGGAGAATATGACTCTGTTTGTCATTCTGCGAACCAGAAATCCGAGTAAGGAATTCTGTTAATTCGGGAGAAGGTGTTAGGCATTCCCGAATTCCGTGGTTCTAGCACGGTCGCTTAACCGTTTTTATACTTGGCTTAATTATCTCTAGATACATTTTTTCCTGTTGCCTGATTTTATTACCGCTTTTGTTTAGATTGTTTACACTTATAGACTTTTCTTGAAACGAATCACGCGTATATATATTCGTATTATATTTTTTTATAAATGTAAAGAATCGTGTCACGCATACGTGTACACAATAAGATTGATAATATTTTTTTTTTTATTTTTTTTTTATAAAAAAACTTATGTTCGAAATTGTGCTTAAAATAAAATTAAGAACATTCGTCACTCTTGTATGATCAAATAGTGAACTGCACATCTCGGGTTATATGAAATTACTTTAAGATTCTCCGAAGAACCCCTTTTTATTAAAAGTTTGCTCGAAGTTGCGCGAACGCATAATCCGAATTGCTTTTAGAAAATGTAATTAGGTCACGCGAACGTATCCCTAATTTCACAAAAATATTCTTGATGGTAGTATAAAATTTCTTCAAGTGTTTATTATATCCCCCTATTCTTAAATATGAAAGTCATGGGAAATCACTGATTTGGACGCCTCCAAATTTCTTGAAAAGAATTCAAAATTTATTAGGTGTTGACCGCAAGTTATATTTTACGCGTATGAATTATATACCTCAAAACTATTCAAATTTAAGCAGATTTGAGCAAAACAACAAGACCCGTGAAACCCAGACGCACAGTAGCAGGAATCTTAGGAAATTTCAGACTTAAACCAAACAATATCAACAAACAAACCCGGACAGATTCAAGGAAAACTATGTTTCTGATTTTCTTTTTTTCTTCTCTATCTGTTTCAGATTCTCTGTGTGTGTGTGTGTGCTCTCTTTTTCTGTTTTTTTTTTCTGTTTCTTTTCTCTGTCTATCTTTTCTTGTTTTCTCTACTGATTTTTCAGCTCTCTTTCTCTCTATCTATTTTTTCAGATCTATTCCTCCTCTTTTGTTATTCTCCTCTCTATCTGTTTTTTTTTTTGAAATCAGTCCCTAACCCCCTTCTTATACAAGTCTGCCCCCTCCCTTAAATGCTGCCTGACCCCTTTCTTTTAAAATCAGAAAATTTCCACTCAAATAACACTAAATAAAAATAAAGTAAAATTAAACACATATTATTTAACACCCATGATAATTAATGCTCTAATTAAAAAAATTAAACACAATGACAAGAAACACATAGGCATATTTTTTTGCGATTTTTCCCTCTTTTAAAACCAACTATGGTTTATTTAATTCCTAAATATATTATTTTTTATTTTATTTTATCCTTTTATAAAAACCCAGGATTAATTAATTATAAAAATGCAACATTAATTCCTAAATGCACATGTACCTATATTACTATTTTTTATATTTTTTCCTATTAAAAATAAAACAATCATGCACAAATAAAATGCCACGAAAAATTCAAAATTGCATAAAAAAAAAGGTTATTTGTGATTTCTTTTGGAGTAATTCTTGTGAGGCAAAAATCACGTGCTCACACTTATGCTTTCCTGAGCCGAAGGTCTATTGGAAACACCTCTCTATCCTAACAAGATAGAGGCAAGGTCTGTGTATACACTACCTTCCCCAAATTCATATTGTAGGATATTACTAGGTATGTTGTCGTTGTTTGCTTTTCTTCTAATACAAATTAAACATGCTTTCCCATAGTTTTCTAGTAAATGGTAACATGATGTCTGCCAAAACATTATACAACAATGACTCATTTCCTTGTCATCCTCATTTACCTTAAAATTGGTTCTATCCAAGCAGACTTTTTTTATTTATTGATTTGCTTTTTACCAATTAATTAAACAAATATTGTGTTTGTTACTTTGCTCATTGGCCAACAAGTGTCCTAAGAGTTGAGAAAATTCTCACACCACTAATGACTTTGATATATTATTAAATATTTATTCACCTCAAAGTGGAACTCAGAAAATGGAATTTTTTTTTCTTGATAACTTTTCAAGTGCTTGTTTGACAGTTGTCTTACATATGATAATAATTAATTAAGAGCCAATTTTGATTAGCCGACTAAGATTTCTACTGGTCTAATTTTCAAAGACAGACCAATCTTGTGGCTTTTGAGAATTTATTTTTCTTTTAGTATTAGGGGTCAACGATGAAGATAGGCAACTCCAAAAGACAAAGAAAGGAAATGGATTGGCCAATAAAACAAGGGAATGAAGTAGTATTGGATAACAATAATTTATTGATGATTACCATCAAAGTATGTGATGCAGTGAATGAAGCTGCTCTTCCATTAACCAGAAGTCTCGAGTTCGAGCCTTGAGTATGAAAAAATCTTTGATAGAGATCGCTTCCCTACAAATGAGGCCCTACGCGATGCGAATCCGGATATAGTCAAACTCCAATGCAAGCAACGAACATTGGGTAGGAAACCAAAAATAATAATATTTATTGTTGATTGAAATAAGATGGTTAATCAATTTCATCGCCAGGTTAAATCCAAAATTATTGTATCTGGTTACGAAAAATTAACTTTTTGTCGAGTAATTTTATTCCCCCCCCCCCACATTCGTATTTGGAGTCCGACTAATCCAGATTCGCACAGAAAGATCCACTTTGAAAGTAAGTGAAAATAGCACGGGCAAGCGAGGTTTCGATCTTGTAATTGAAAAATAGCCAGCATTTGCAAAGTCATTGAAAAATAACTATTATTTTGCTGCAACAAGAAAGTTCAAGCATAATATACTGGACATTAGTGCATATGTATATGAATTTCCAGCATATTATGCCGGAACTCCAGCACACGAAAAGTTTCAGCATAATATATTGGAGATTGAAGCACCTGTGTATGAACTTCCAGCATATTATGTTGTAACTCCAGTATATTATGTTGGAAGTTCACATGTAAAAAATTCGAACTCCAGTATATTGTGTTGGAATATTTTTCGGATTTTGAATAACATTTTCGTTCAGATTTATCTTTGCATGAAAAGTGACTAAATTTCAATTACTTTTGAAACTATAACTATTTTTCAATTACCGCTGATAAATCTGGTGATTTTTGAATTTCACCTGAAAGTAAAGCGTTTCCTACCAAGTATTGTATGCTTTTATGATTAAATGCAATAAAATTAGAGAGGTCTCTTTATTTGGGACATTTCTTTATGAAAGTGAAACATATATAAATTGATATTTATAGTGGCATATGCAGGAATTTTTGTAAGTGATCTTAATATTTGAAGAAGTGAACACATGAATAAATTATTGCCAGCAAGTGGTGTTATTTCTGTAAAAATATTTATACCAAATATTTTAATTTTATTTATCATTTACACACACAAATTACGAAAAAATTCGACAAAGCGGTGTCACGTGACTAACAAGATGCCTGCGCCCCAGGATATTTCTATAATAGTGTTTATTACCTTTCCAATTAGGTAGGTAAATTTTTACTGCGATTTGTGTAAGATAATTGTTGTAACATAAACCTTAAAGAAATTAAATACTTAACAAAATAAACAAAAAAGGAGTATGTGAACCACAACTCCTTATAAAACTTTAATTACATTAAAGAGCTTGCACCTTTTTTAGGACTTGCATGAGGGTCATGCGAAAGATAGATGAAAGTGACCATTTTAAGCTCAAAACAATCTTTTAATGAACTCATTTTTTCCTTTTTCTTGGGGTACATAATCACGTCTTAATATTAGAAATTCCATGACCATATATAATATTTACTAAGTCTAATACGAGGTGTATTGTAGATAGAAATATTTTGGGCCATTCAAAATTTTCCATCAATTTCTTTATTTTTTTGGGGAATAATTACATATTGAATATTACAATTTAGGATGGCGTAGCCACATTAGAGTGAACATCCTTTATCGGAAAATTGTATTATGTATATAAAAAATTATATTATACATATAGATCAAAAATTACTTTTAAAAATATATACTATTAAACTTCGAACACTCTTTGTAAAATTTCTGGTTTCTCCACTGACATCTCGAGGATAATTGTAGTCTAGTGATCTTCACTTTACATTACTTAGGTAAAAAACTTAACATTAAGTGATTTCTTTTCATGATCTGTGCAAGCGCTAGTGAATCGGGTTACTCGATATTTATATGAGTGAACAATAGCAGATAGTTTATAGAATTAATCGAGGTGTGCTCAAGCTAGCCGGATCCTGCTTGCAGCTCCATCTTCATTAGAATAGAAAAGCATTATGGTGGTATTCAACACATTACACTATAATCAAAAGGCATGTTAGGCCATGAGAAAATAAATTAGCTAGCTAGCATCATGTATGGCGGTTAAGCATTTATTCAAATAAAATTGTTAAGTGGGTTTAACACTAGCAACTTTGTTTCTTTAGGTCATTAAGTGGGTTTTGTACATCACCACCATAAACCTAAAATTAAAGATGTTTAAGTTTGATGGGTATTTTAAAGTATATAGAACAGTTAGTGGTTTATGCCTCCATAGATTCCCATTAGCAGAGTTTATTTGTGGTTTGGGTGATCTTCAATTTGAAGGGAGCTTTGCGTAACTGGTAAAGTTGTTGTTGTGCGACAAGAAGGTCACGAGTTCAAGCCGCGGAAATAATAATTTCTTGCAGAAATGCAGGGTACGGTTGCGTACAATAGACTCTTGTGGTCCGGTCCTTTCCGGATTCTGGACATAGCGGGAGCTTAGTGCACCGGGGTGTGCTTTTAGTAATCTTCAATTTGCTTTAAAATGTTTAGACCTTTTCCTTTCTTTCTTTCTTTTTTAATTTTATTCTATTATTTTTTAAGAAACAACACAATTCCGCTTGTGTAACTTGCTCATATAGTCTGTTTGAATCCGGATAAAGAAGGAGGGTTACAGCTGTAGGCTGACAGCGAGCGTAAAACTTGTCAAACTCATGATCAATCCTCATCAAACGAGCCGACCCCAACTTATTTGGGATGAAAGAGCAATTGTAGTATTTTCTTAATGCGACATGTTAGAGCAATTAGTTTTGAGGTTTATTGTTATTAAAGTATAACAATTAGTGGTTTATGCCTTCATATATTCCCATTAGCAAGGTCCTATTTGGTTCACTATTTCAAGTTGCTTCTTTTGTTATTTCTTCAATTCGTTTTAAATAGTTTTAGACTTTCTTTGTTTCTATCGTCTATTTTCTCTTAAATGCGACATGTTAGTGCGATAATTAGTTTTGAGGTTTCTCTTAAATGCGACCTTTTCCTTTCTTATATTTAGAAGTAATAGGCTACAACAAAATTATAGGGTTATTATCATTTTTAGTTCGCGCCAGAAACTATTTATATTTGGTAGTCGAAAAAATGTATAAAATTGATATAATTTTTGTATTTAACGTACAGAATTTATATATACACAAAAAAATATACACATTTTATACATTTTTTCGACTATTCTTTTTACAGCGGTTATACAATGTCATTTTTTTCAAATTAAATAATACCTTATTAACAATGGCGTTAAAATAACATTTAGATTAGAAGAGCCAAAGTTGTTAGAGCAAAGTAATCAAACATCACTCTCCATTAAGGCTTAATGTGAAGTTTAATTATATCAAGAATAGCAATAAGATGAAGGCTTAATGCATTGTCTCCATTTAAAGGGAAATTAATATAACCTATTTATTAAGTCTCCTAACTGTATATCCTCAAAAGTTAGGTGTTTAGCCAACTCATTTAGCTTTCCTTTTTGGTAAATTGGCTAAAAATTTATGCTATTAATAAATGGTACGACCAAACTTTTTGATAGTTAATGTTTAGTTTTGGGATAAGATCTAGTTACATAAAATGTAACCATGGAAACCACAGCTTGAAGAAAGTCTATTACTCTCCCCGTCTCATATTATGTGTCGTGTTTTTCTTTTACACGTCCGTTAAAAAATATTAATTAAAAAAGAGATTTGACTATTCTACCCTTATTTATGTCTTAAAATATAATCTCTTTTTATTAAATATTTATTCTATTTATGTGTTATCTCTATCTTAAAAAGGGACAAAACATTAATTTCCCATGGTTTTAAGTTGTCTATTTCTTATTAGAAGCAAATTAAGGATTGACTCGAAGAAATAAACGAAACTACCCCCACATAAGACAGGCCAAATTTGATAACTCATGATCAGCACAATAGTGACCAAATATATAGTTATGGTCACCAGTAAAATTATATTTCGATTTTGTGTATCGCAAAATTCATTTCACTTGGTTCGCAAGTATTTCAGACGTCTCTATATCTTCTCTGACATAATTTTAATTTTCAAAAACTAACTTGCCCCTCTATTATTGTTTATTGGTTACTTGTGCCACCCGTTGCACTTTTCGGTCATTCTTGTTTCTGCCGTTAATAAAGTTTGAAAAAAATACCCCTAACCCTAACGTTTTGACACTGTGGCAGCTGACCACATCAACTTTATCCATGTCAGCTGCCATGTCAGC